>NC_092829.1:38478428-38778428 GCF_039878825.1 Excalfactoria chinensis | reverse complement strand
CTAAGATCATCTAGTCCAACCATTCACCTACCATATTCCTCAGAAGTAAAGAGCATCTCTATTTAGAATAGAGCGAAATAGGCCATAGGAGAATATACTTTATTACTGCTGTTGAATGGGTACTGTAGGGTAAATGAGAGTCCTTACATAGGGGTCGTTTGCTCCACTGAGTCGAAAGTGAGTTGGTCTGCAGCTTGGGCAATCCCCAGGGTGACGCTGTCAGCTGCACCCAGACACCGGGTAAGGTATTTATATGGTTCACCAGGTCTTCACGTGTTGTTACAGCAGAGGGTGCTGTCTCACAAGTGATAAGAAACACTGTTGGTTGAAAATCATTAGTAGGGACTTGGGAAGTAATGGAGATGTGCAGGTTTTGTCATAAAAAAAGATGTTCTGTAGCTTTGGCCTACCCTCGTGGTTTCTTCCAAGGGGGTGGGTTTGTGTGTGTGTTTTTGGGTTGCCTAGCGATGCATAACCGATGCGCTCTGATGCTGGCAGCTCCTCTTACTAACGCGCTGCATCTGTTTCACTGCTGGCTTGTCTCTAGAGATTGTGCTTTACTGAAGCACAACAGGACGGATTGGCTGCATACAGCTGGCCTAGGGAGGGTCTCCTGTCTGAAAGTCAGGGCGATGAGTTCATCAGGAGAGGGATACTGACAAAACACACAGAATTCTAACCGTGCCTTTGCCCGTACATTTATAATACTGATCTAGGCAACTTATTGTTTGAGGCCACAAATATTCAGCGCAGTTCAAGAAGAGGTATTTCTGATATTGCTCTGTTTTCATTTCTCCCAGCATATTTTACAGCTTGCCATCTTAATCTGTTCCACCCTGCCCATCATTTTGGTCTGTATTAGTGCAGCATGTTTCATCAGAACGATCCACTTTTTCACATATGTATATGATGCACAGTATCTGTACCTTGCATGTCCCTGTTTTGTTCTTTCTTTCACTGGAGTTTTGTTTAGGGGAAGCACAGCAGTGTGTTGCTGTCCCTATCCTAATGCAATAGCAGAGTTAGTGGGCCTCTCTGCTCCCACGTCTCATTCACGCTATGGTTCCAGTTTGATGTTTCAGGTCCTCCTTACAGCATCTGCTCACAGCTCTGGTGCTTTACCCAGCTTGGCCATATTGGTATTTTTCCATTAAAAATCCCCTCTTTTCCTAAGGCCTTGTAATACCATGCAAGAGTTGCAAGAATACTATGTTTGTTAATTGTATCTGAGCTTTGCAAATCCTGTCTACTTTGTGTATTCAGCAAGGTTAGAGAGCCATTCTGTTATGTGGAAATGATTTGAATTTCAGAACGCATTGATGAGTTCTTATTCTGATCCTTCAGGATAACTTCACTGCCACTCATCTTCAGACATGGGAGTAAAGAGCAATGGCTGCAGACTTGTCCTTAAGCCATACACTTATTACAGGAGAATACATAAATATTTTAATAGCATGAAGAAACTTCACTCTAAATGAGACTCCCCATGACCTTCATGGTTTTCTCTTTTCAATTTAAATATTTAATGTCAGCAGTGTCTGCAGCTCTCATGCGCTATCCGAAACCAACATGTTGTGTTGCATGGGCATCTACATCCCTGCTTTTGATTGTTTTTTGGATTAAATCTGTCATCCTTCTCAATATCTATTGAGTTCCATGGAGTTAGTGAACCAAATTTCAGCTGTGCTGAAACACGTGAAGAGTTGTTGTGTGCAGAAGTGCATACCAATGAGTAGTCCTTTCTTTTTGGATCTCCAAGTCAGTGCCTGAGCTTCATTCTAAACACTAACTGTGTCATTTCTGTCCTGTTCAGTGCTCGCTCTGGGCGTTATCCCACTCTTTTAGGCCTGTCTGTAGGATGCTACTCAATGTAAGGCAGCTTGTTGTGCCAGATGGGAACTATTTTCCAGGCAGATCTTAAGCAATGCCTTTGTTTGCTTAGAAAATACCTGAAAACTGCCATTTGGAACAGCACACTTCATTTGTGAGGTGTTATGAGGAGATCTGATAGCAGTGTGGAAGGATGCTAGAAAATGAGCTAGTCAAACCTTGAGGTGTTTGGCCTGTCAGTGCTTCCGTGCTTGAATTTTAGTGTGTGATGCTATGTTAATCCATCTTTAACAGGGGATATAATTATTGCAGGGTCTGTATGCCTACTCTGTAAGTCAGAACAGGTGTTTTTTTCCTACGCCTGTTCTCACTTACACTTCAGGCATACAAGTTCAGCAGTGATCCTATATCCAGCCTTAATAAATGTGAATGTTGCCGTAGAAACGCTGTCACTTGGAGAGAGGTATGGGATGCCAGAGAAACCTGTTCCCCCAGCCTGCAGATGCTGACAGCAGATGAAGACATTTATCAGTTAATCAGTTCAGCACATTATTTATGGAAAAAACGGATCATGTGAGACTCTGGAATGTGTTTGCTAATTAACTGAAAAATCAGGAATTGTGTTTGCTACAGATAGTTCCTCCTGTGTTACTGTGCAGCATGAAGATACAAGTCTGAACAAATATATACTTCTGGAAGCATAAGGTTTCCCAAGTTATATGTATTTAAAACACATGAATACTAAAGCTGCAAATCTTAGCTTCCACGTTTCGTGTTACAAACCTGTATCTGCATTACCAGTTTACCTGGAAAGTACCACAATTTATAACTGTGGCAATGACTTTTTCAAAGGCTCCTACCTGAGTAACCTGATGGAGCTGTAGGTGTCCCTGTTCATTGCATGGTGTTGGACTACGTGGCCTCAAAGGGTCCCTTCCAGTTCAAATGGTTCCATGATTCTCTAACTATGTTTTATAACTGTAATACTTCATTAGTGTTCTCTTTGCGGAGCACAACGTTGAACTGTTATAGCATTTTAAAGAATGTTTCTATCAGTGATGAAGCCCATGAATGTGTGGCTCTCACTTCCCTTGTGTCAGTTGAACCAGTTCTCTTCTCCCTTTACGTAACGGCCCATGCCTTTATATAGAATTGGCAGGATGTCTGTTTCTTAAGACATAGTATTTCAAAAATTTGGTGCTAATGAATGCAATCCCTATCTATGGCTTATCAGTGTTTGATTCCAACTGCTGCTCTTTTCCTTCAAAGCAGTCCTTGAAGAACTCTCTTGCTTTGGGATGAGGTAAGTGATTTCCATTGCTTTTTCCCACATGATTAAATGTTGGGATACAACTGCACTGGGCTACTTGCATGGCAGATGTGAATATCCATTCTACCTACTAATACTTAAAATGAATAATAATTCAACAAAATACATCTCTGCATTCCTTTGGTCAGATTGTCTGTCAGCCGTAAGACGACAAGAACTCTGGTGTAAATCAGAAAGCTTTTAGATTGAGATTATCTTGCTTAAGTGATGATGAACGCAAAACCACAGAAGGAAAAAAGAAAAAAATAATGTGGTGGTAGTAAAAGAAATCTGGATAAGTGTGAGAAAAAACAGAACCTATAGGACCCAGCCTTTCTGGCTACAAGTAAAAAACATCACCTTACAAAGATCTTAGGAGATGTAAGTTTGATCCAACCCAGTGATTCAAAACAATCTTAAACTCCTGGAGGTCGAATTTCTTCTGTAGTTGGGAACTTCTGATCCTCTTTGTCCGTTCTATTGTGCACTGAAGTGCTACAGAATGTTTGTGAGTAATGTTAAGGAAAACCAGATGCCCGCCAACATTCCAGCTTGTCACATTTTTCACACAGAGATTGGATAATAGCATTATTTTTAATTACAGGTGACAGATGTTGAGAATTGTGTGAATGCGTGAGTAACACAAGAATGCAAGGAAGGCTTCCCGAACATCGCTTGCCTTCCCCTGGGTATAAGCAGTTCAAGAGATCTTTGCTACAGTTAAAATTGTGTTTTCCACTAAAATTCCTAATAACCACAGGTACTGCTCTGAAGCACGGTTGAAACAATTACATTACTGATGTTAATGCAATTTTCTCAGCCTACAAGAAAAAATGAGAAGGGTGTAAGCAACCGAATACTCTCAATCTCAAGATGGAGTGTAATTCTCTACATCCTGTGTATTCTGCCACACATTTGCTTGTAGCTGTAAAACCTGAGCTGATTTAGAGAATTCTAGGGGACAATGTCTTGCTATTTTAGGAATAATCTGCAAATTGGCATATACTTTGCCCAAGAAAAGGCAGAAAGGCTCCACAGGCACTGGAAAAGGGAAGAACTGTAAAGCTGAGTCTTTTCCAAGGAACTTTTATATGGCCTTTAGACAGTTAAGTTGATCTGACTTGACCAGATGCTATTGAGCTCTGGGAGGAAGCAGACTCCTTTAGCTTTGAGGGTACCACCCAGTATCTAACTTTGTTTAAAATATACAAAAATCATACACCTGTGAATTGTTCAAGAATCCTTTGGGGTCCTCTGTTCTTGAAGCACCCAAATCATACTAACACAAGTGAATAGTTACTTTGCCAGCCTAGAAGATCATTGCAGTTATTTGGATTCCATGTGCAGCTTTTTGATTTCGTGTTCTGCGATGAACAATAGCATTTAAGGTAACTTGAAACTGCTTTTATTTAATTGGGAGCTTTGAAATGGGATATCTAAAGCTGTAGTAGTTACTTGTTTTCAGAGTCATCTTGGCTGAAACATGAATACAAATGAGAATGACAGTGATTGAAACATAGTTATGTTGTGTATCCTATGATAAAACATGAGTTTTCTCGGGTGATGTGAGTGGTGTGGGTATTATGGATTCTCTTTTCATGCCTTTGGATGACAACCTTAAACATGGTATATCTCTAATATCATGGATTATTGTATAAAGCTCATAAATCACCTGAAAAGTATGTTGAATTCTTGCCATCCATGTTTTCAGTCTCCATGGAACTATTTCAAAACACATCTGAATTGCCTAGATAACCTACTGTCAGTGTCCAGCTGCTGTGCATGCTATGCCCTTGTAGCTAAAAGCCATTTTGGTGTGTATGGCAGGGCAAAAGATGCACACCTGTTTGAAGTTCCATCAAAACTCAGCTTTCAGAAATTAAATAACTGTTTAGAGACATGGGCCTTTGTATTAGTTCTTTACATGCAGAATTGAATTATAGCTGAAAACAGGATAAAACAGGATCTAAGTTTGAGAATAACTGCCTGATGATCGTCTCTGCTGCTGTGCAGCTTGGATCCAAAGAAGTATGACCTCCTGCACAGCTGTGCTATAATGTCAGTGATGCCATAACACACAGCTAATTCAAGCTCATTCTGTGCTAGATATGGGACTTGTCTGCCGATATGGCAGGCAGGGAAGTTTATTGTTTGCTGGATATTGGTCCTGAAGTGGCATGGGAAATTGCAGGCGTTGCAGACAGGGCCAGCTCAAATCTTCCTAGAAGCAAAAGCAGGATTTACTCCTTCTCCTGAATCCTGGAGGATGTGAGACCGGTGACTGGGGCTGGGCTGGTGGTCCCCACAAGAGAAGGATGAGTGGATCTGAGATGAAGTGGGGGTCTCGAGCAGTATGATCTGCTGCTTGGAAGGGCATGGGCAAGGTGAGGAGGGCAACAGTTACTGCCAAAACTTGAAAGCAACCATCATACCAAGCACCTCACCTTGCTTTTCCTCACAGCCTGGCAAGACTGCTGAAAACAATTTCTCCTCTAATGCATTCTTTATAACATCGCTTACCCCACTTGTAAGTAGCATTTATTGTTGGCTATATTGTTGCCAGGGCCTTAGCCAATGTCTTTGAAACCAACCTTTAGTAACAAATTTGCTAAAGAGGATTAATGTAGGGTCGAATTTTAAATGAAAGCATTTGATTTGCTTTAAGAGTGCAAGTCCAGAAGGTATTGCAATTGATTTGGTCTGGAAAAAAGCACTGGTCTGTAGAAAAGCACTGCAGCCCTCATCCGAGGGAGATCAAGAGCCTCTGCAGAAGGCTGTGGTATGTTTTGAGACCCATGTACTGTATGCTTGCTTACACAGATGTTGGCAGTTGTATGTGATGTGGTAACACACCAGAGAAGGGAGGTCCTTGATTCTCCTTCGCCAGGAAAATGCTCCAGGAGGTGTAGTTTCCCATGCATATACAGGCCTGCAATGCTTTCAGAGGGTTTTAAAAAGATCTGTTCTTCTAAAAATCCTTGAAAACTTCCTGAAAATTAAAAATCAATCCATTTTCTCCAGTAATCTTATGGGAGTACTTTCTGCGCTCTAAGTCAGGGACTGACAGGAGACAAATGCACTCATTTCCACTGGCAGACTCATTCTCTGCCTGACCTCACCCCAATGGCATTTTGGAAGTGTGGGTTCGTTGTTTTGCTCAGGTGAATCATTCAAAATTGCCATTCATCTGAAAGAGTTTATCAGATACTAATGGGATTTTGAAGAATAAATGTCTTAGCAATACTTCATCCAGCAGATTGCTGAGAGATTAAATGGATTGCTGAGATATTTATTAACTGCTGTTGGTAGCTCTGAATGTAAGAAAGGAATGTGCTTTAAATTTAGTTAAACAAAGGGTTATGCTCTTTAATTAGCAGTGAGAAGATTTTAGGGCATGATGATAATGTTGGTGTTAACTTTACTAACATTTCACAACGCTGATGGATGCTTGTTTAGTCCCTAAGAGCACAGAGAAGTGTTGCTCATGTAGTTGAATGGGTGCTGAAGGAAATGGCCACTGTGATGCTCATCCTTCTCTCCTTCTCAGCTTTATCTGATAGTTTAAGAAAACAATCAAGTTTTGATGCCAAATTCATTAGAAGAATATATTTAACCCTGAAAGGTAGGAGTGTGAAGTAGGCAGGATGGATTTCGCACATAAGGAATACTGCATCCTTTAATGATGCTGGAGCAGGCTGAAGCTCATTCTCTGGTTTTGTATCTGCATGTCAAAGTGTGAACACGACTCCAAGTCTTTGTTGGTACAGATCAGTCACAGGTGGAAATATGCAACCACAGTTTAATTACTGCAAGCTATGTCAGTGAAGGAAGCTTGCCTTTCCCATACAGCACCCCTCAAACTGTACTTCAGCCAGAATGCCTTAGCTAAATGAGCTCTTCCCACCTTAAAGCTGTTTTGAATCTTAGATAAGTTTTATGGAGACAGGAGTGGTATGCGTATAAACGTGTTCTAGGCATGTTTGGACCATGGTGTGCTGTGCCATCAATTACAGCTTGGTTATCTGAATGATAATATGAGCTTCAGATGATTTTTGTCTTCCCTTTACCCAGTGTTACATACTGTCTCATTCTCTGAGAAGCAAGAACTGTAAGAATGAAACAGTGGAGGGTTGTGTGTTGGAAGGGAAACTCCTACTATGAGGAATAGTGGTTAAGCACTGCAACAAGTTGTTCTCAGAGGCTCTGAAGTCATTGTCTTTGGAGATGGTCGAACCTCAGCTGGACACAGCCTTCAACACCCTGATCTCCCTGACATCACCTCTGCTGGGGGTGGGAGTTGGGGTGAGGTGGACTCCAAGCACTTAAGCTTCTCTGTAAGCACTCAACAGGCCCGGATGAATAGCAGATGGAGGAAGGAGAGCATAGCATTGCTGAGAGATTGTTTTTGTTTTAGTGGTCAACAGAAAGACAGTTCAGCAGCGCAAGGGAAAACAGATGGAAGCAGCAGCTCAAAAATCAGATGAGGTTGATATTAGTACTTAGCAGAATGTGCTTCATTTGTAATGGCTAATATTTACATATTTACATAGTAGTTTAAAGACAAAGTCCTGTTGTCCAACAATGTGCAAATGGAGAATTTGGGGATTTTTTTCAGAAGACAGTTGTCTCTAATGAAGTGTTTTATAGCTGAGACCACCTCTGGAATAAAACCACTGGCTACTTCTGCCTGCAGCTTCTACATTAGAATTTTATATCCACTCATTATCTCTAACTTCTTCCTTTCTTACTGATTTTATTCGTTAATGAATACTATGGTTCCTTTATTGCATCTTCTTCATCCTGGATCATTATAGGGTCACTAAATGTAATTCTTCCCCATGGGTATATACTCGCTGTTCCTGCTCATTTCACAACGTGGTAATTGTGGAGAAACCAGAGGTTGCAAATTATGAAAACAATTTAGCTTAATTTAGATTCAGTGTCAGCTGTAGGGGGAAATCCATTTATGTACCCACATTGTTGGTTTTATGATTTTGCTTTGTTTTTAATAAAAAAAAGGGCCTGGTCTTTGCTGATGCTTGTGTGAAGTAGAAGCCCTATGGCAGAGTTCCTTTTCACAGACAGTTGGCTCTGAGATATTGTCACCTTTTAAATGCAGTTGTTTTTCTTTTGCAAGACAAATGCATCTGGGGTCCTGAGCAGCGACAGCTCTCTGGAGGCAGGGAAGTGATGGTGAGTCCCCTGAGGGCTGCTCTGGGTGGAGGGAGGAGCTGAGGTTACCTGTCCTTGTCTCACGGGTGGCACTGGTGTCTGAACCCTGGGATGGAGGTGCTCTGTGGCACTTCTGAGAGCAGGCAAAGCAAGCACTGAGAACAGTTTTCTATCTAGTACTGCTACTGAACCTCAATGCCTTCTGCCTGCTGCACATCCGTTATTCCAGTCCTTACACTCTGGTCATCAGCAAACCATGGCTGTTTAAGCACTACAGCAGGAGCAAATCCCTTAAGAGTCTGAGGGCTGTTAGCCCATTTCACCTCTACCCATGCATCAAATATGAGCGGGTGTCTCCAGTGGCCCAACTTTCTGCACCACCAGTCTGCAGCCTGCTCTGTAATGGCCCTGCTTCTGCTGGGGTCACCGGGGAGCCTTGCAGGCTTTTAATCTATAGCCGATTGTTTAAAGATTTATTTGTTTCGTGAGGCTGCTGCCTGTGCTGGTCACAGGCTGGCATCTGCAAAAGGATGCTGGGAAATGGGAAGTGTGTCCACTCCTCCCACAGGGCACCTCATCTGCACTGAGGCTGCTTGGAAAGATTCAGGTCACTCGCAGATGTCATCTCTTAGAACTGCAAATGCTTCCTTTTTCTTGCTTACAGTAGAAACAAATGGGAGAAAAAACGAGGTGCAGCCAGCAAGTCCTTCGATATTGCAGAATATTGCGGAAAAGCACTTTTTGAGGGTAAATTATTTTGGTAGGAATGCTGTGTTTCCGTGGCTACCCTTTGTGAAGATCCCCGCTGCTGGGAACAGCGTTAATTCCATGAGTAGCAGGAGGTCCCCAGAGGTGGGATGCTGTGGTCTCGGGCAGAGGGAGGATGCTGGTATCACACAGCTCCTGCACTGCCAGCAGCGCCTGCCTCCTGCTCCTCCCTTGCCCTGCAAAAAGCAATCCTGTGCTTTGTTCAGTGCCTTCTTCCCCTGTAGACACACTGCTGTAACAAGGAAATTCATTAAGCCCTGAAACTGAAAAGAAAACGTAGATCTTTCTCCCCACTGCCAAATCAGGGTGGTGTAGCCCAAGGCATGCTGGAGTTCTTCACCAGCCCCGCTATAAGCTCAGTGGTCAGCCTGAATCCTGCTCTAAAAGTAAAATGCCCACAGTTGCTGATAATTACGAATCTAAATAGTTCTATGATATTTAATAGATCTATGATAATTACGAATATAAATACGAATCTAAATAATTCATTGTCTCTGTCTTGAATTTTTCCTGTGATTCTTTTTATTTGTTTTCCAGATTCTCCCTCCCCTGTGCAAGCAGCAGAAGTCTGATGGAAGGGCGTATGAATTGTTGGTCTGTAGTGTAGCAGTGCTTGGGCACCACAATCCCATTGGTTTCTACCCAAAGAAGTTGTTTCTACTCATTCACAGAAAAAGTTTCTGAAAACTTAGTGGTTGTTTGATAACTTTGGTCACTTTTTTAAAGTTTTCTTGAACATTTGTGTGGATTTTAAGCATGTTGCATATGGATCGTTGGATTCCTTCTCTCTGCTGAAATGACATGTTCATGTCAGCTCTCTGTGTCCAGAAGCAGCAGACTTCAAACCTATTCATGGGCATTTCTAATTTCTCATTATCTTTCTCCCTTTGGAATTGATTGCATGTATCTGGGACTTTCTCATCACAAAAAGGAGCAATGCTGCTCGCAGCCCTTTCTCCTACTTATCTGTTTCTGTAGCCATGAGGTACAAGAGAAATCTCAGCTTCTATTTTCTTCAATTTTCCACTAAATTTCCTTTGAAGGTTATCTTTCCTGGAGGCTTCGACTGATCCATTTTCTTTTCTATTCCTTTTTTTTTTTTTTTTTTTTTTTTTTTTTTTTTTTTTTTTTTGGCACTGCATAATGTGTTTGTGCAAAGGAGAAGAAAGGGGAGGAGAAGAAAGTATACTTTTCCATTGACATAAAAGCTCTTTGGTTCTTACTCTGCTTCTGGGCTTTCTGCTTGGATATCCTGTACAACTGTGCATCTCTTCTGTGCTATATAAGGAGACTGACATGCAGAATGACTATTTCACAGTCCTAGAATCGTTAGGGTTGGAAAGACTGCTGAGATCATCCAGTCCAACCATCACCTACTCTAGACCATGCCCCTCAGTGTGACAGTCACCCTATTCTTGAACACCTCCAGGGATGCTGATCCCACCACATCTCTAGGCAGCCTATTGCGATATCATACCTATTTAAAATGTTGTTTCTGACAGACTTTGAATCAGACCCTTTTGCAGCAGACCTCTTGTTCATATATAGTCATTTAATCATAGCTCTTTCTTTATTTTAAACAAAGTTTAATTATTACCTATTTTTCTAGGTCACCCAACAGAGCTAAGATGTTAATCTTGCCTTGGAGATGGCAGGAGGGGTGGTGAGTTGTTTCTGCACCATACAAATACTCCTTGGTATTCTGTTACTCTGGATGGAGGCTCTTAGCATGCTCCTGGAGTATATCTACAGGGACAATGTCACCAGGTGAAAAGCAGAGCCCTTCTGGTGGTAAGGCAGTGAGAACTGGTTGTGTATGCTCTATTTTCTCTTCGGATGGGGCTCATTTTAAACATGTTAGGGGCCTTCCTAGCTCAGAAAGCTCATCAGTGACATCTTTTTATGAATGTATTTTGTCTTCAGCTTTCACTTAGATCTTCAGGACTTCATTATTTGTTGACATATTCCACATTCACAGCATTAATGCATAAATAGCCAAATTCGTGTTGGGTGAGACCCAGTTGACAGCTACCTCAGGACTATTGGAGAGAGAATATTGCATCTATCCAACTCTGAACTTCTCCTGTTCAAAACATCCACCTCAGATATAAAACAAATTTGCCAAAAATTAATATGAACTGGAGAAACCAGTTGAGTTGTTACACTGAAAAATGCCTCTGTACTCTTATATTGCCCCAGATTATCAAATATTTAATATTTGCCTAGTAACCTTAAGAGATAACAATATAGATCAGCTCCCGTTCTTATTTTTCCTATGGAATTTTATTTATTCATGAGGGGATCAATCCAATAGAATAAATGGCACGTGAACCTTATATTGAGATGAGAAAAAGTTCATTGTACAAAATACTGGTAAAAATTATTGGACTGTGCTGCATTTCCTCTTTATTCATTGTGTGAGCCGTGTTGACATGTGCAGTGCACTGATACAGATTGTACTGTTTCATCCAAGTACACACAGTCCCATTCTCCCCACTTTTTGCATTTAAATTGAAGCACTCGTGGTTGTGAATGATGTGATTTATTTCATTAATGGTATCTTTGCTGCAGGCTGTAGCATTGAGTCTCTTTGTCCTGATGAAGTCTTTTTTATGTCAATGACAATATATGAGTTAGGGTTTGTTTCAGAGACAAGGGGACAACTGTGTTTTGCTTGTATTTATTTTTGAGTCTTGAACTCTTTGGCCATTCCAGCGACAGACAAAATGGGCTGAAGCATATGCAAGGATCCTTATTTCAAACTTAGAGTTATCTATCAGTGCATTATTTTTAACTAGAGATTACTGCTAAGAAAACCAACGCATTCCTTCAGTGTATCCTTAGTTTTTGTTGAAATTGGTCTGCAAATTCAGATCAAGTTTAGCAACCTTAGGCTGAATTGTATCCTGCCACGCTGCTGCTACTTGGAGACCATCCACTGCAAATATTGACCCAGCTAACGCTGCTCGGCTTGTGAGAGGAGATGAAAGTATTTGGCCTCATGCCCATGAGGTGTTACAAATGACTGCGACGTGAATCAGATCCCCCACCTACCTGCACTGTACCAAGTTTGTAGTTCCTTTCCAGTCTCTGCCCACACAAGCTTTAGCCAAAAGATTGGGCTGGCACGCAGCCTCCTGGTTTGTGTTCCCACTATGTGCTTGCAGCACAGCACTGGGAACAGTGGAAATGTGGCCCCAGCCCACCACTGCTTGTTCAGCTCAGTGCTGTGAGTCACAGCTCTGCATTCCATGCACTGAATCAGCCCCTGGAGATGTGAAAGCTCCATTGGACATCCAGCAAAGTGATGGTGGGTGCTCATTTGGAGGTGTAAGTCCTTTTTGTTCTGCCTGGAGGAAGAAAAAGAAGCAGCTGTATTGTTTCTCCGCAGGTCTGGATTGCAGTGTGGATCCTTCTTCATTCCTTTGTGTCTGGGGAGAGTTTTTGACACGTATATATTCAGAATAGGTATTGCTTCTTTCTGACTGCTCATGTATAAGTGGATGCAGCAAAGACAGAATAAAAGTCACAGCACAGCAGATAACAGAAGAAAAAATTCAGTGGAATTTTAGGGCTTGTGCCACTTGCTCTTTGTTGTGACAAACACAGTGTGTGCATCTTTCCTGGCTTGCTGTGCTCTTTTCCTGTTAAATTAATCAGCATTACTGATACTGATGCTTCTGTGCACCTCTAAATAAATAAAAATAAGCAAAATAAATAAATAATGTGTGTGTGTATATATATATATATATATATATATATATATATATATATATATATATATACACACACACACCAATACCAACAGTATCTTGTTATTTGTTTCACGCAGGAGAAACTGGTAAATGAGGAACCGCAAGGAACATGCCTTGTTTATTTGGAAAGAGTTGTCCCTCCCAGCACTACCAGAGTGGAGATGAAGGAGGATGGTGAGGACTCTTTCTCTCCTTTTTTTTTTTTTTTTAAGGCTGAATAGGCCTTATAAATCATCTCAAAGAGCTTGTGTCATACTTAATCTGCTGCTCTGAAAATGCAGCTCTGATTTCAAACAGTTTGTATCTTCTCCCAAACACAAAAGATAGCCCACTGGCACCTGATGGTGGTGATGGACTTGATGGTAGGCTGTTGGACTAGATGATCTCAGGGGTGTTTTCCAACGTTAATGATTCTATGGCACTGCTGTAGGGGAGGGCGTGTAGTTTCCCTAGCAGAAGTTACTTTGAGCTAACTGCAGCAACCTTGCTGGATGTGGGTTTGAAAGCAGAGCAGTGGGCAACTGGGATGTGTTTGTCAGTGTGGATTCTGGGATTGTTTCATCTGGAGAAGAGGAGGTTCAAGGGAGACCCTATAGCTCTCTACACCTCCCTGAAAGGAGGTTGCAGAGAGGTGGAGATCAGTCTCTTCTCCCAGGCAATAGTAATAGGATGAGAGCTAATGGCCTCAAGTTGCACCAGGGGAGATTCAGGTTGGATATGAGGAAAATTTCTTCTCTTAATGAGTGATCAAGCACTAGATTGGGCTGCCCAGGGAGTTGAAGGAGTCACTGTCCCTGAAGGTGTTCAATAAATACATAGACTTTGAGACATGGTTCAGTGGGCAACATTGGTGGCGGGTGGGTGGTTGGACTAGACAATCTTAGAGGTCTTTCCCAACCTTAAATATTCTGTGACTGTAGCAGAATAGCAATTTTTTGTGCCTTTTCTATTGCAGCTTCACATTTCCTTTCCCTGGCTGTAAGAATGCTTTAACCCCACCCTATTTCTCTGAGTTAGTGATGTGTAAAAGTGAGGGAGGAGTTGGTTTTGGTTTTAGTCAATGACATTTTTTACTGTTTGAAGGAGTAAGAATTCATTTCTCGTTGCTCAGGAGGGGAGATCATGCCAAAGTCATTCCAGTCATGCCTCAAGTCTGCTTGGGAATTCGGTTGTTGATATCCATGTCAAAAGCTAAAAAGCTGTATCAGAAAAAACCTAGAAGCAGTTTTTAAAGTATATTTATCTCTCTTAATATTTCACATTTTTGTTTAAAGCAAAAGCAAATTCTAAAACTGTGATCTTTCCCCAGATATTGGTGACCCAAGTCAGTAGCCACAGGACTCAGCAGTCACAGGAAAGGAAGGAAGAGGTGACAGTTTCCAGGAAAGTGAATGACCAGCTCTACCTGGTAATGATTCTAGAAGCTGCATTTGCTCTTCTGTGGGATCTGGTCAAGTAAGAAATTGCTATGATTCCCATGTCAGTTTTCTTGTTGTGTTTGTTGTTGTTGTTGTTTAAGCTTTTGTCATAGAATCACATCATTGCTTGGGTTGGAAGGAATTTAAAGATCACCCTGTTCCAAACTGTGAGCCATGGACAGGGCTCCCCCAGCAGTTCAGGCTGCCCAGGGCCCTATCTAACCTGACTATGAGCCCTTCCAGGGATGGGGCATCCACAGCTTCTCTGCATTTTATATGCATTTTCCTTACCAGTGCTTGTGAAGCAGTCCTAGGGGGGTTAGAGAGAAATCAAAATGCTTTTTGTTTCTTGGGGGCATAATAGGTCCCATCCACAGTTGCTGCCTACATTATTTATTTAAGCACATCTTTCAGAGAAAAAGCACTGTGCTCAGCAGTTCAGAAAAACATGTTTTTACTGCCTCTGCTTAATTATGTCTAAAATAAGTAAAATAAATTCTATAAACCTAAAAAAACCCCAAATCTGGAAAAAGTATGGCTTGGAGCTCGGAGTCTGTTCATGTCTGTCTTGGAAAGGGCAGATGAATCTCGTATTTCCAAGAAGACTATATATAGAGCAGTACAGTCTCATTTACTGCTATTATCAAGATAATTTAGCCGTAAATTCAATCTTACATCTATCTAAACCACCAAGAAAAAAAAGTCACTGTGCTGGGAGAATGAGTTCCCAGCAAGCATCTCAACAAGGCCTCAGTCTCCACTCTTCATGTTCAATCACAGAAATCGTATCCTTGAAGCTTTGAAATCAGCAAGTCATTGCAGATTCAGATCTGACTGTTGTCTGAAGGCAGCTTTATGTGTTCCCTTTTAATGTCTCTGTGGCTTGTGATCTGTGTTTAATGGTTACTGAAACCTCCTGCAGTTAAAAGCAATGTTTTTTTTTCTTTTTTCTTTTTTCTTTTTTTTTCTTTTCTTTTTTTTTTTTTTTTTTTTTTGACCAATTAAGAAAAAAATAGAAAGGGAGAATCATTTGATAATCTGCCCTGTGTCTTTCCAATAAGTGAGTGCTAATATACTACTCTAGACATCTCAAGCAATTCATTAAGCCTTCCAGCACTGAATAGGCCAATAATGGATGCAGAATATCATTTAAATCCCTGCTAAAATACACTAATCTTTACTGGAAGCAGTAAGCCTTTGACAGTACACTCTACGGTAGGATGGCTGGGATCTACCTAAGGTGGGATTTGGTGGGACATGCAATTTATTGTCAGTTCCTCACAAAATGTTCCAGGAATTTCTTCCCTCGTGTCACCTGACTTCCACTCAGTGCTCAGACTGCAAAATGTAGTTTGGTTTATGAGGTAAGGTTTTCAATTTCAGTCTTAACAGAATTAACTATTGACTTGACGTTTATATGGATTCTGACTCATGGGATGAGTTAACTGATTAAAATGAGGACAAGCAATCTAACAAAGTATGAAAAAAATGACGAACAATAAAGAAGTAATGGTTGATAGTAATTAGGGAAGATTATATATTGCCTGTAGATCTACAGAACCTCATGCTGAATGAGCTACAGAATTTAGATAGAAGACTCGTCAGTAGAAAAGCAGAAAATACCAGTGAACTTTTAAAATGTGATTAACTTCAATGTTTATTTAGTGCAGGTCTTATTATGGCTTAATACATTCTTCATCTGGGTATAACACCTTTCTCTTCTCATTCCCATGTCTATTTAAAAATGTAACTCTATCATGCCTTTTTTCTTAGTCTTTAATATTGATTTTCATTACTTAACTCTTGATTGACTCCCTCTGAATAAAAAAATTCCTGTGATATGGTTGGCCCTTTTGGCCGCCGAGGCCACACCACTGACTCAGATTCATCTCACTGTCAATCCCACAGGTAGAACAACTGGGCATAGAAATGAGAATCATTTGTAGCAGGAGCTGGTAATGCTTTATTTTTCTTCCCTACTTACTATCTTTCCTCCAGAAAAAAAAAATAATTAAAAAAAAAATGATACTTTCTAATAATAGTCTGTTTTAGTAAAACAAGGAAAACTGTGAAATGGTTCAATATTGAAACAGGCATATGACTTAATCTGTCTTGTCTCCTGTAGATTCTTCTGTCTTTTCCTCTGATGCCTTCTCTTTATTTTCTATACATATGTGATGGGAATGATTACACATTGGAATATTTTTGTCTTCATTTTTTTACATCTCAGTTCTCCTGTTGTCATCTTCCAGAGCCTTTCTCTTGCACTGGGCCCTTACCCATGTTCTTAGAGACATCCTGAACTTTGAAATCTTGCTCTCCCTAGGCTTAACAGTGCATGAGGCTACAACCGTAGGCTACAAGTTGCACCTGAATAGTAGAGAGGATCTCTAGGACATTCTCAGACTTTCCTGATGCACAATGGTTTTTTTCTTCTCTTTATTTAGGGAAAATGAGCTACTACAAATCTTGAAAGATGTTCCCATCAAGCTAGTAGCTATTTACCTTAACACACAAGATAATGGTTCTTCCTGATGGTGAGCATCAGGAGAGCTCAATGCAAAATCTTACTGATTACTTTGATTACTGTCATCTCCACTTCATTTTTTTATCTTTGGCATGTGCTACAGTTCTTGGAAATGCTCAGCAATTACCCTTTGATATGTATTATAGTTACATGGTCTCTGATCTTAGACAGTCATGGTATTACAAATAACAACAGACAAAACCCAACTCAAAGCTTCTATTAAATGTCATTCTGTCTCCAACACAGTTGAACAAAGTTTCATTTTTAGCATATTAAAACTGGAGATGGAAGATGATGCTGAAGATGAGGGTTCAGCAAGAAGAAGTGATTAGGAAAGCTTTAAGGAATAAAAGGGAGGAATGGCAGCAATGATGGAATTGAGTTTCTGAAGCTGGGAAATGTAGTCACAAAGACAAGAGACCAAAAAAGGATTTTTTGTGAGAAGTGGACTCCTAGGAAATGTGAACAGGAAGATAGCTTGCTCTTAGAGCTCCACTGTAACCTAGGGCTAAGGAAGGAAGAGCTGTGTGGAGCTTGAGAGGCCCCAAGGGGAACCCAGCAATAACCCTGCTGAGTGGTGATTGAGCTTTTCTAATGACAGATGTCTTTGATGAGAGTCTAACTGGAGAAATGTATGCAAGTGAAGTGCTGCATCAGATGCTGTGGCTCTTGACTGTGGAGTGATAAATGAGCAGCAAGGAAGACAGAAATAAGAAGTAGGTGGGGAAAGAAATACAGAAGCTATTTACTAGAAATTTATGACAGGGTGGGCAAGAGCTTCTTTATATTGAATAAATTACTGTCACTGCAAATACTGTGCAAATGAGTCTATTCTTTCTCCCTAAAATGTGTATGGCTAAGTCATAGCTGACTCTTCCAGGACTCCAAGTGGATATGAAAGGCTCTGCTTTTGTGTTTGTCTAGTGCCATCATATACATGTGGGCTTATTCGCTGCATTTCTTGTTCTACTGATTCCTGTTTCAGCTGCTGCTGGGGGTTACTGTTTGTATTGTTGATGTTTATACAAGTTATTTGAGGAAGGGCAAAGTCCAAGATCAATAGTAACTACTGCGAACAGTCCCTTCTGGGCAGGCATTGTCTGGAATTGAAGGACTTGGGTGGCTTTGCCCTAGAAGGATGTGTGGATTCAACCTTAGTCCTTGTGCTTCAGTTCTCCTAGACTTGACATTTAGAAATGTTTAATGAATACAGATATTGGCTGCTGAATCATAGAGCACCTCTTGTCTTGGGTACTTACATTCATTGCTGTTATTATTAGTGAATAATTCTGGAAATCATGTTTGGAAATAAAATCATATATATAATTGCAATGGTGAAGCATGATTATTGCTTCCAGGAGTTCATGCAGGCTCTACAGCAGTTTCAAAGGAAGGTCCCGGGGAGTCTCCAACAGTGCAAGTTCCATTTTGATGTTAATATGAGCAGCGCCATTTTGCCTTGGGAAATCTTTTGCATGTGACCTGTGGCTCACCTTGCTGCAGTGTAAGAGAAGGCTATAGAGTGTAAAGGTGGAAGTGAATTGCCTCTGTTTATCAGTTTATCAGTTAAGGGGAAGAAGTAATGAACTTTGTTGAACTTACAGATGGCTTCCAGGTAAACACTACGTCATTTGTGAAGTAAGCGTGTGTTCTTTTTCTTCGTGTGCACTTCACAGAGACTGCAGAAGCCTTTTTTTTTTTTCTGTTGTGATTTATAGCTCACATTTCTTATTAAATCTGCAGTAACATCCTCACCGATTTCAATCAGTGTTGCATTAATTCCTTTAACAAGGGGCAGATAAAATGGTTCTCTGGGGGTGATCTGATGAGTACATTGCTTACCTTGCACTGATTTCCAACCTCTGCGTTAGCTGTGCTCAGGAAACTAGTGTTGAGATCAATTCTAGTTCATCTAAATCTCAATGTATTGTATCAGTAAGTGGTACTAACAGATGGTTATCATTCCATAGGAAAAAAAAAAATAAATCTGGGAAACTTTATCCCATTACTCTGATTTGTTTCTGCAACCAACTTAGCATTACCATACATTATCCTTTTAATGTGGCAATTACGTGACAGAAAGCTCAACAGCCTGTTAGTAATCACAAATGCACTTGTGTATTTCTCTAAAAAGCATTTCAGTGGCAGGTGTGTACCTAGTATTTTTAAGCAGGTAATTGTCCAGCTAGGGATTCATTGTCTTCATTTTTACTGTTGAGAAAGCCAGGCTGACAGGTAAAAGATGAGCATATGCTGAATGAATTAAGATTTTACAAAGGCTTTGTGAACCTATTTTAAAATGCTTCCTACGTTCTTGATATATTAGTGCTAAGTGGCAACTACTAATGTGGGAAGCCACTTCTGACATTTCTAAGGGAAAAATATTATTGAACAAAAAAAAAATTATTAAATTATACATGTGAGTAAGGTGTGTGGCAGAACATAAGGGTTTTATGCAAAGCCTCATCTGGATATTCTCAGGAGACTCTCAGAGCAGCCTCTTAAGACTCTTGATTAAAAAGCTAGAAGTCTAATTAAGATTCCCAGTACTGAGGTCACCCCATTTCCTCTGGGCTTTTTTTCCACGTAGTCTGTCTTTCTCTGGGGTCTCACTGTCTTTGTTCCCTACCATGTGCCAATGACCATTGCTGTCTTACATTTCATGTGAGCTGGAGGAAGAGGAAGAATACGGCTATGGTTGGCAATGTGTTGGTTTAGCTGCCTTACAGCTGTCTGCTGTACTTCCCAAAGCACTGGGATCTTGTTAGTCATTCACTGAAGGTAAACTGCACTTAATGAACTTCACTGCGGAATTTCAAGGATGAGAGCTCAAATCAAACTCATTCTTAGAGAAAAAAATAAATGATCTGTTGAAACAATTAAACCAAAAAATGCCACATCGTGCTTTTTTGGCAATGAATTGAATCATGACACACCTTCCCCCATTTGTGTGGGAGAGATCTCCAACGGAATGCAAGATTAATTATTTGGTGACGGTTGGGTTTTTTTCCACCGGAGATTACCTCTTTGCATAGCTATGAGCTGCTGTTGGTAGTTCTTGTCCATGGCTCTAACGAAAGCAGGGCCCTTTATCACAGAATGAAATCAGAGACAAGTGTTGGCTCCAGCTTCATCTGCTGCAATAGATAATGCCTGTTTCTATATATGCTGCACTTCAATCTCTCTTATTGTTGTTCATATTTAGTAATTATCACCCAAACTGCTCTGTTTGCTCAGAGACCAGCTGGACATCAGAAAGGCTGAAGGTAGTCGCTGTAGCCTGTCTTCTTGTTATCTCTTGAAAGATGGAAGTCATAGATCTTCATTCCAGCTATTCAGGACAGCACATATGTGATGTGTACAATATTTAGAACTACTTGCTATCCCTAGAGCACCTTCTTAACACATTGAAACATAGGAATAATACCTTCATGCTGCTTGTTGATTTAACTGCTATAACCATGCCTGATTCATTCCCTAATACTGAGAAATGATGGTCTTTGCACTAGGGCTCTCGTGTTATTAAATCCTGACTGATGTGAAAGAAAGAAGTGGGGAAGATGCAACCTTGCTCAGATGCAGACCATGTTCAAAGGGCAACAAAGTAAAAAATAAAATTAGGGTCTTCATTAGACATTGTTCTGTTTCCTTCTGGAAAAATGTCTGTCCCTCAGCCCCTGCCCTAGAAAACATGAATACTGCATTGCCCAATTATCTAGAAAAATGTTCTCAAGTAATAAGGCAAGTACAAAAAAAAGTTTATGAAGCCTGTAGGGCATGAATGAATGATAGGCTTGATTTTATGACTTCCTATAATAGGTAAGAAAAATGACTTTATTTTTCTGAGGGCAGGAATTTATAGAGAAGTTTGGTCAAACATGTATTGTGAAATTTGCTTACAACAAACTGAGAAGAGTTTTCAGCCAACATGGAGGCCTGGCTTGATGAAAGCACTTGGGAGTCAAAGTCTCTTATAAATCAGCTACTCATTTGGATACCATGCTCTGGATCATGCAGAAGAGTCACAAGGTATCCTTTGGGTCCCATTTCTATCCCCCACTGTCCCCTAGACTCCATCAGAGATGTCCTGGGGACAGTACTTCTCACTCCAGTACAAGTAGGTGAATTGTGTTCCTGTGTTTTTTTAACAGCCAATTGACAGAGGAGAACGGTGTCATCTAGCAGAAGTCTTCCTGTACCCCTCTGGAACTGCAGTTATGCTCCCAAGAAGCGCCAGGTAGGCCAGTTAATGAAGTGCAGATTGCCTTTTGTGAGGTTCAGAAGCATCGTGGCTCACAAAATAATGTGTTTTAGCCAGAAGCCTAGTGAAAACAGCCAACTTCTCACAAAATAACAAAGGGAGAGGACAGAACAGAATGTCTTTCTCTGAAAGAGAAAGAGAAGGGGGTTTTTGGAGAGAAAACGTCTTTTTGCCCTGCAGGATCTAACCAACTTGTCTACCCCTTGCCCTTACCAGGTCTCACTCCCCCATCCATAGGAACTATACACATGGCCTCATTACATCTTCCTTCTCCCACTCCCTCCACTGTCACCCAAGAAGCAGACAGCAAGCAAAAGCCCTCTTCACCCTCCCCCTCCCCTAAGCTGCATGGCACAGCCACTTGTCAGCTGCGTTTTTCTCCAGCAAAACATGTAGTCCTCAGCCTGTGATGTTTCCTGAGGGTTGTGGAGGCAGCAGTCACAGCTGCATGCCAGAATGTTCAAAAGGTCAAAAAAGACATAGAGGGCTGGCCAGGGCAGACATAGTCTGAATGAGTATGCTTGCCCAGAAGTGATGTGGATTGAGGTCCCCTGGGAAGTGTATGCATAAAGCAGGCAAACCAAAATTCTTCTTTTAGGAAACAGAAGTGGATAGAAAAGCCATTTGTGGTTAAATGAACTCCTTCCTACACCCTAACTTGTTTGGTTCACACCATTAATGAAGGCATCATGGTCAGGCTATGGGCTCCTCTAGCTTCTCCAGCTACTCACACACCTCAGAAAATGGGCTTAAAGCTACTGAAGAAACTAGTCTTGGCTCTCCTGGTCCAGATAGGCTCATCTAATTGCAGAAGCTGTGTAGGACGCAGCAGGTATCAGGTCTGTATTCTCTCTGCTGATTTTCTTTTTCACCAATTTCCTTTCCATAGAATCAGAGAAACATAGAATCATTTGAGTTGGAAGAATCCCTTAAAGGCCATCTACTCCAACTTCCCTGCAACAAGCAGAGACATCTACAACTAGATGAGGTGCTCAGAGACCCTCCAACATGACTTTGAATGTCTCCAGGGATGGTGCTTCCGTCACCTCTCTGGGTAACCTGTGCCAGTGCCTTACCACCATTACTGAAAAGAACTTCCTTATGCCCAACCCAAATCGTCCCTCTTTTAGTTTGAAACCATTTCCCCTTGTCCTGTCACAACAGGTCCTGCTGAAGAATCTGTCCCTTTTCCTCTTGTAGTCCCTCCTAAGGTGCTGGAAGGCTGCTCTCAGGTCTCCCCACAGCCTTCTCTTCTCCAGGTGGAACGGCTCCAGCAGTCTCAACCTGTCCTCATAAGGGAGGTGTTCCATGCCTTTTCATCCTTTCTTTCTGAAAACATTGCAGATTAAAATCAGGCTGTCATCTTGCAAATGCTTTTGGAAAATGTCCACAGCAACGTTCTACCCAAGGCACTAAGAAGCTATTTAGCTGAGTAAGAGCTTGCTGAAATATTGTTGAGTAGCATCCCAACTCAACAAGGTAGCAAAGGAAAGCACCATTTCAAGCACAAGAGGAATTCTACCATGGTGAAATCAGTGATTGGTGAATGCTTCATTTTCACCATGTAAATCTTCTCAGTGTGGCTGTTCACATCACATAACTAGTAACAAGACAAATCAGTACTTAACAGTGGTTGTTATCATTTGCTGCTTGATTATTTGATGTGACTACTAGTAGTCATCATTTTTTTTAATATTCCCTCAATAGAGAATTTCATAGTGAACCAAAGCATCTTAAAAATTTTGCTATATATTTACTTTTAAAGCTGGGAGTTGGAGCTTCTGGAAAATCCATGGGATGGGTTTCTTCAGTTTTTCTGAAGGAGATTATTTAGCAAGTAGAACATTCGTCTTGCACTATGCTTATCAGAGAAGACAGGGTTTAAAAAAATCATACACTGAAAAAATAGCATCTGAATACATACAACATGTTCTGCCAGATATTCTGAGACAGCACCAGAAGGCACCACATTTCAAGTGGCAACAGCATGTCATGGAAATATCTGAAAAGTCTCCTTTTTAGTAAAATGTCTGTTTATCATGCACTTGTTATCAAGCTGTCCTGTTTGTTTTTACCTTAATTCCCCTGTTCTTCGGTTGCTAGGTTCACCTTCCCTTTTCAGAGAGATTCTTATTTTCAGTGATTTAAAAGCAGAAATGAGCATATCACAATGTTTTAGTGTTTAAAATCTGTTTTAAAGTCTTACCGTGTTTAAATGAATATACTCCTACAGCAGATATAGTAATTGATTCGTATGGAGTTCAGGCCCTTGTTCTCGTGTGCATAAAAATGGCAATGAAAAGAATAACTTCCTCAGCTACAGCGCTGATGGTAAGAATTAATGGGCTGATTTTGAAGGAAAATACATCTGCAGAAAAAGTAGAGGGTTTGTGTTGTTTATTCCCCAGTATAGCTCACTTGACTGATAGAGGCATTCTGCATATCCTCAGGCATATGCCTTAGCATGTCCATGCATGAATGCTTTGTCTGTGGATGGGATAATAATTCTTCTCCTATCTATTTAGACTATAACTTCAGTGTGTCAGCAACTGGATCTTACAGTGGTTGTACAGAATCATTGAATCATTATGGTTGGAAAAGATCACCTAGACCAACCATCAACCCACCACCATAGTGATCCACCAATACCATTCTTGTTAATTGGTGGCAAAAAAAACCAAAATGGGCAAATGTGAAAAAGACTGAATATTAATTCCTCAGCTGAAATTTCAGTATGAACTAGTTTTGCATATTTGAACAAGTGCTTTCCTTCTTCTTGGCAGTAGGCCTCGCTGGTCAAAACATGATGGATTTGGAGAAGTCTGCCAACATCACCTTTGAACCAAAAGTGTTTCAAGTGCCTCCGGAGCCAAGCCTAAGATATTCTGAATATAGAGTATTCTACGATGCATACAGCATTAATTTGAGGTATGCAAATCAGGAGAGGGGGAAGAGAAGTGGAACAGGAATTGCTGAAGGAATTGCTGAACGGCCTATTTTCTCACCTCCAGCAATTCTTCCACTCCTATTTCCTAACAACTGGGAGAGGATAATTTCATGTGGGTAGTGTCTGTATTGATTTTTGTAAAAACACTGCTCTTGGTCTTTAGGCTGGTGTTCAGCAGTACCTAAGAACGGCCTGCATCCAAGAGGGACCGCTTTGTCTGTCAGTGATGGGAGGAGGGTGGAAGGGGAAGCGACTGCATTGTCCATCATGTGTTGATGTGAACAGGCTGTGATGAGACCACAGAGCTGCAGGACTTACTGGGAGAATATGAGGACAAGATCTGCAGGGGAAATCAGTAGACAGGGAGGTTAAGAACAAGGAACTGACTACTGACTGGGAATTAAAACGGCAAGATTTTTACATTGGCACCTCATGTCAAAAGAAAACGAACTGCTGAACTCTCTCTTCTTCACCCGCCACTAACCTTTACATGACAAAATGACAGCACTGAGGCAAATTGTTGTAGGCTCAGAGAACAGTCTTACTGAGCAATACGGCAGTTTCAGCAAGCTGTGACATTTGAAAGCACAGACAGACCAGCCTGTCCTTTATTTTACTAGCAGGGAAATGCCCTCCTATGCCTAATAAGAAACAATGGCCAATAGTCTGAGTTAACAAAAATAGTAAGAAAAGCTTCAACAGTCATTGTAGATCTTGGAAGTATGAAGAAACATTGCATTCTGGCAATAACACTTGTTAAAAAAAAGAAGGCTGGGGAGTGGAAAAATGTCTGTTTAGAAGAAATTCATGTCCCTGAGCAGTTTTCAGACAGAGAAAGAATAATGTTCCTGTATCTGTGAAACTCAGTATGGACAGGATATTACTGTACAATACCACTTTGCTAAGAACAGCACTGTTTTAAGGCACCAACTAGGTGAAAAACCTTTTACTGCCCTATTTTTATCACTGCAAATTGCAAAGATTATGAGAGTGCTTTGAAGGACAGCTCTTTTGGCCCAATGGGATAACTAGTCAGTCCACATTATAAAAGGATTTTTGGTTATTTCATTTGCCACTAAGAGGAACTCAACACACTGGTTGCCCAGAGAAGCTGTAGTGCCCCATCCCTGGGGGTGCTCAAGGTCAGGATTAATGGGGCCTAGGGCAGCCCTATCCATGGTAGGGCGTTGGAACTGGGTGGGCTTTTAGGTCCTCTCCAATCTAAACCAATCTGTGATTCAGTGATTATTTGTTAAAGAACCAAGCACAGAACAGCATGAACCAATGGGGGTTCTTGCCACCAGTCCAGTTGTGAGGGTACAAGAAAGAACCCTACCTACACCCCTTTTAAGCTCAGCAACCCTGCTGCCCTCAGGACATACACATCTTGTGGAGGTAAGCACAATGTGTAAAGATGATGGATAAGTTAGTCTGGGCACTGGAAGCTTGCAACCCTGTATAAAAGTGCCCATTTAGATTTACTCTGCTATCTCTACTCCGTACTGCAATCTCAGTTATTTAAACCACTGTGAAGTACTGAATCTTTTAAATCTCATCATTTCATAGCTTCAGACATCTGGCAAATTCCATCTGCGCTATGGAACTGTGCTATTTCAAGGTCATGTATTTCAGTAAATGATTCTTAGTGTGTTTTGTTCCTATGTGGATGTGGAGTTCCTAGCATTAACCAGAATGCATCCAGCCTAGGGATTGAAATGATAAATTCTAGAAAAATCATATCAGAAAATTAATCCTGGAATGGGTCATGAAAGGGTAAAAGAAAATAGCAACAAGGCTGCAAGCGAGCAGCCTTAGTAAAAGGGAATCTATAGGAAAAAGCCGAGTTGGCAGTTTACATAAGAAATGCTATAAGCATGCAGCACCTTGGTGCAAAAATAAGGAGAGGAATTTTAGACAGAGCAGAGAGCCTCAATCATTAGTTCTTCTTTGATCTCCGCATAAGAAGGAAGCATGCAGAAAATGAAATGTAGGTCATCATACTAAGAATTTATACAAAAATGATAGCATAAGCATTTTTTGGTGTAAATTACACTGTAAGCTAGAAAGAAAAATAAAGCCATAGAGGGCATCTCTGAAGGTGTATTGGTAAAAGGAGCAAGTTCAGGCTCAGATGTTGTGCAACGGCAAGAAGGGAGGAAAAGCAATCATCAGCACAGGGGAGGGGGAAGTAATTTTTGTTGCTATTTTTGCTTCATTCTTTTCTAATATAGTTAACTGCAATGAAGTAACAAATAAATTGTCTACCTCTGGAGTAATGCATGAGTTCATACTGAATCACATTTTCTCCTCCTAGAACTTTGCTTTGATTCTTTCGTGGCTATGCAGAATTTTGGTTTGTTACTGAAATATGTAATACTACTACCTTACATCACATCTTCTGGATAGTTGTTTGGCAACACCCTTGGCTTTATCAATGAATCACTGAAAATTGCTGTGTCCGATGTTCCCACCTGCTCTCCCTCCCCTTTATGCTGTCAACTAATGGCCAGCCTGTTTATCAGAACATCAGGTAAGGCAGTATATAAAGCTTTGCTAAAACCAAGATACAGAATGGTTACTGCTACCTCCTACTCAAAGGCCTGCTACTGAGTCACAGGAGAAACATATTTTGGTTTGGCACAGTTTCCCCTTGGTGAAGAGCATGTTGGTTGTCAATTACCACCTTCTTCTTTTCCAGGTATTTACAAATAATATGATCACTTATTTTAGGACTTCTTCCAGAAAAATGAGATGAAGGTGATTGATCCATAATTCTCACGGATCTCCATGGACTTGGTGATGTTGGTGGGTCCCTTCCAGCTGAAACTCTTCTGTCCTTGAAGCAAGTGGGAGAACCATGGACAGCATGACCAAAAGGCACATGAAAATCTGGCTGCTCCCCAGCTGGAGATTCAGATTCTGTTTTGAATATCCAGGCATTTCCTACGCCAAAACTGTCTTTTTGTTATCCTGCCTCTCATTGTTCTGTGAAGATATCATAAATACAAGGAATCCAATGAGCTTGTGAGCATCTGGGTGGGGGATGTGAGAAGCTTCATGCATCTTGTACGAAGGGAAAGGAAACCAGCAGCGTTTTGCCCTTTGGTGGTAATGAAAAAAATAGTAATTTTGTCTCATGTGCAGGGAAGAGACTCCAGTTGTATGGTGGTACACTGTGTGCCTATGTGCACCAATAGCTCACTTCCTGGTCAAGAAAATCCAGATGTGACTTGTGGTTTGTGTTTTGTTGCCCCTGAGATGCACTCACCTGCTGTCCCAGGACACTGGACATTGGTGCCACGATGCCAGAGTGGACTGATAAGCAGGAAGATGTGGTCCATTCTCAAGTGAAGTCACCCACATTGCAGAGTCAGCCTCTGCCATCAGCCCTGAGAGTGCTTCCCACTGCCTGTACACCAATGGCTACACCTGCAGTTGCTCAGCTTAACTGGTAAGAGACCAGGAAACGTGCAGGCTCCTTCCCAGCAGGGTGAGGGTATTGAGGAGTTATTCAGAGGTGCATTTGTTTTTCTTTTCCCTTGGCATGTCGTGGATTTTTAATTATTATTAGGTATAGCATACCTGAATTTCTAAAGTAATCATAATCATAATAATGCTTTTTTTATACTCGGGAAAAAAACAATTGCACATTTCATTCTGGATTAGGTTTTCCATTCTCATCCCAAGGAAAAGCAATTTGTTGTGTTTTTTCCCCCAGCTTCTTGTGGGAAGCCCATCTCCTCCGATCATGTTCTTGGTGGGAACTGCAACGTGCACATTCCTGGGGGGATCACAGCATCTGTACAGTGATGCTTGGTGCACTTGTGTAAGGTCAGTACAGAAGTTCTGCCTTTGGGAATGTGTATAATGCTACATTCACAGGGAAACAGCGTTCCTGCAGAATTCTACCATGCTGACTCACATCGCAGAGATTTTGTAACTTGTTGCTGTGATAAGCCTGCGATCAGGCTCCTTTCTAATTAAGCAATCGTGTTCACACAGAGCGCTTTTAGCTTCAATATGTTACTTACTGCATAGATGTCTTCTAACCCTCAGCACTGACATCTTTCCCAGGCTGCCAATGCAAAACAAAGTTCTGGATCTTCCCCCCAAGCACTTCCTGAAACCTTTTTTTTCCCCATCATTACATAAAGCACTGGGGTGCTCTCTCTTTTAAGCTTGCCATCTGGATGCCGCTCTTGATACTGTCTGTCTTCAAGCATGTATATTCAGGCTGGATCTGAAACGGTGCAGCCTCTTGTCATGTAACTGCTCTAAAAGTTGTACTTCTCAATCACTGCACCAAAACTTTGGCCACTTTTTCACCATCTCACATCTTGATGCTTTGAGTTGACCCCCTCTATCATAGGGAGGGTGGTGAAGAACTGGCACAGCTGCCCAGAGAAGCTGAATGGGGCCCTGGGCAGCCTGAGCTGGTGGGGGGCAGCCCTGCCTATGGCTGGGAGTTGGAACTGGATGGGTTTAAAGCCCTTTCCAACCTAAACCATGCTTTGTTTTTATGGTTTCACAAACCCGGGCCTTGCTGCAAGAGTTGCTGGGTCTCTCCTGGGTGCGTTTTGGATACAGCTATCAGTGACACAAACCGTTCACCTGCTGCTGCCCATCTCTTCTGTCATCTACTGCTTTATTTTGTCAAACTGGGTAATGACCAACACAAAGAATTTAACGGTAACGGGTTTTCACAGTGGAGTCTTTGTTAAAGCAATGGATGCCGGTGCTATTTGTTTTAAGCCTTCAACGTCCACTGGGAAAACCTTCCTCTGAAGTGGAATTCAAAGGCTGGACGGCCTCAACGGCTCCAGCAGCTCTTTGAAACAATGTATTTGAAACCGACAGCCTAAAAGGTAAGGATAGAAAAAGACGTTCGCTTCTCTGTATCTTCACACCAAGGGAACCCAATACCCTGCGACAACAGTTTGCACAGAGACTGCTGAGCTCCCGGAACTCGGCGGTGCCCTGAGTGGGGCTGTACGGTCAGGGCGCTGACAGCTCCTGGCTGCATTTCTATTAAAAGCAGACAAACAGACAAACCAAACTTAGAACGGGGGAGAGCGGAGATGTCTCGCTGTGCCGAGAGCTCGGAGGGGGCCGTGACACCGGGATGGTGACTCGGGGTAAGGGCAGCTCCGGGACACGCGGCTTCGAGGAGGGGGCAGCGCGGCCTTACGGGACCGGGAGGAACCCTCCGGCGGCCTTGGCCACGCCCCCTCATGCATGTATTTGCGCTCATTAGCATGGCTGATGAGGCGGCCCCGCCCCCCGGCGGCCATTTGTAGCCGCGGCGCCCTGGCTGCGGGGGCGGGCGGTGCTCCCTTCGCTCCGCTCGGCGCTGCTCTGCTCGGTTCGGCGCTGCCGCACGGCGGGGCGCTCCGTTACTCGCGCCGTGCCGGCGACGCGGTCCGTGAGCGGCGGGGCCTGGGGCAGCTCGGCGCCGAGCGGGCGGCGGACGGCAGGGAGGCAAGGCGGCGGGCAGGGAGGCGCCGGACCTGGCGGCGCTGCCGCGCTCGGCTCCCCCAGGCTCCCCCATGGCCGCGGGCTGCAGGGACGGCCCGGGGCAGGAGAAGTACCGGCTGGTGGTGGTGGGCGGCGGCGGCGTGGGCAAGTCGGCGCTCACCATCCAGTTCATCCAGGTGAGGCGCGGCGCTGGGGCAGCCTCTCTCGCGGCGCCGGGGAGGTTCCGCTCCGCCCGGCCGCGGCGCCGGGGCCTGGGCGCTGCCCGGCGCGCGGAGCCGGGGGGGAGGAAGGCCCCGGAGGCGCCCCGTGCTGCCGGCGAGAGGCGGCGGCGTGACCTTGGGGGCCCCCCGGGAAGGCGCCGCGGGAGGGAAGGGGTGGCCGCCAGCTCCGGCCTGGCGCTGCCCGCGGCGCGCGGGTGGGGCGGCGCCGGGGTGCGAAGCGCGTCCCTGCGGGCGGCGGCGGGGCAGGGCAGGGTGAGCCGGGCGGCACGGCTGCCTCGGTGCTGGTCTGCGGCTTGGGAAAAGCTATGAGGAAAGGTGCCTCGGTCTGCCCCTCTACCGTACCAGTGTGGCTCACCTCGGTGCCGTGGCGTGCCTTCGGGCTGAGCTCGGGGCTCGCAGGTAGCTGGGGCTTCAAGAGCTTGGCTTCCTGGGAAGCTGTTGCAAACAGTGCGCTGAGATGGGACGGGCTGCTGTCTGCCGCAGCTTTGTGCAGCAGTAGGTTCCGCGTGTGGCCGAGTGGGTCCATCCTTGCTGCTGCTCTGGGGGCTGCTCGCTTCCTTGGTCCACTGGCTCGGAGCGCTGCTAACGCAACACGGTGTGGTCGCTTTGGATGGTGTCGGCTGGGTGTTCCTGCGGGTATCCGGGCTGAGCAGCATGTGTGGCTGGAGGAGGCTGGAGGCCCGTTCTCCGGCGCCGCTGTCTTGGAAAGCGCTGCTGGATGGGTTTGTGGAGTCCCTGGCTGTAGCATGGCTTTTGGATAGCCATTTCTAGCGCAGGAGAGAAGGGTTCTGTGAAGTGCTGTATTGGCTTGCAGGCACACGCACTGAAAGTTTATTAAAACAAAGCTCAAGCTGCACACAAATGGAAGTAAAAGCTTTGGCTCAAGAGCTGCTATCTGCACCCCTCTTCCAGGGGAAATCTGTGAAAGAGGAGCTCGTGTCTGCTTTGTCCCATGTAAGGAACTCTATTAGCTGAGAAAGCAACGTTTTGCTGTAAAAGAGTGGTGTCAGAAGAGCACTGTGGGGCTGAGCTGATGTGTTGAGAGTGAATTTTCCAAAACAACTTATTGTCAGCTTGTATTACATTATCTGCATTGTTTTGCCCTCTCACTTGCTTTATCTTGATGTGAAATCTTGCCACTGCAAAGTGATCTTTAGCAGAAAACTTGGCCTCTGAACAACCTGAGAAATAGCTGGAGAATAAAGACCCCCTGTGCAGAGCCTCAGGTGCCTTAGGGACTGGTGTTGTGTTTTCTGTACTTGCTGCATTGCTATGGACGATAGGAAATAAAGCTTGATGTGTCATTTCTTGGAGAGGGTATTTTCTTGGGCTCTTAGACCCTGTGGTGGTGTCAAGTATGCCTGATGCCGTGTGTCCATCGCTGTCCTTCCTGCACAGTGACTGTATTGCCAAACATGTTGTTTTCCTTTCAGGACTGTGTAGAAACTTTTCCAAATTGTTTTAAAATTGATTACAAGCGAGTCACATGCCTCATTGCTGGAATTTCTCAGGATTAAGTGGCAGACTCGTCATTGCCTCGCTACAACATGGCTTAGCGCTAGGTTTGGCCGCACGACAGGACTTGATGTCACTGAGGGATTTCAGCTCTGTTTTGCATCGCTTTTGCTTGCGATAAAGTGTGGTTGACACCATCTCAGTACTGAAGCTCATAAGGAGGAACACTTCTTGTTGGTGAATAGTTCCCGCTTAGATTTGTTTCCCTGTGCTTAACTAGAAGTGCTTTGGGCAGTTGTGCTTCAGGGCTGCTGGTTGCTTCCAGGTAAACAGGGCTGTTGTGCTCAGCTGTGGTGGGAAAGCACGTGTCCTGGTGTACGTTGCCTCCTTTGGAGGACTAAGGGGGAGATCTGTGTCTGAAAATAGGAAATGGTTCCCTCTCATGTGGTGAAATAAGTGAAGAGGAACCGAGGCTGCAGGCAGAACCAGCTGGGTGGCTCTCTGTCACCAGCCCTGGGATTTGCCTGCCCAGCGCATCCCTCCTGCCTTGCTTAGTGCTTGTGGTGGTGGTGTGGTGAGGTTGGGCCTTGTAGGGGCACCGGAGCCTCCTGTCCTGGGTGCAGCATCCTACATGAGAGCATCGGTTCCTGGTTGTTGTTGTGCTCAAATTTGGGCTGAAACAGCACTGTTTTGGTCCTGCAGCCAAAGCTCTTCCACTGCATGTGAGCTGTTCAGAAGTTCCTCTTACTCTTGAAGAAGCTGTGGGGTGCACGTTTGCAGATGAGGGCTGTCGGTGTGTGATGACTGGTGTGTGCCTCTCAGCCCTTCCTCTAGGGAGATAAACAGAGCTGGGTATTAGTGCTGGTGGGACGGGATTCCATCCTGGAAATTCACAATCATTTCCTCTAAATCAGGATGTGATATATGAACTTTCTGCTGTCCAGTCTGCGTGCTGTTAGGACAGGAAGTGGAGAAGTTGTAATTGTAGAGTAGATGGCCCCTGCCATAGTCATAAACCTTAGGAAAGCCCCGGTCAATAGTAGTTCAACTTCATGCCACAGCCTTTTAAAACTAAGTGCCGGAGCTAAACATTCCTACTCTTAGTTAAAAAACAAATAATCCATCACACTGAGATCCCCAAAGAGGCAGAAGCCTTTCTTGCAAGCAGCTGAGGCATTTGGGAGCGTGAGCCGTGCAGGGCACACAGCTGTTGCTGCAATAGCTCCTCTCCAGCTGTCATGCAGAGGTCTGTCACAAAATACCCCACATTCCCTTCCAACTCAGCCCTTTGTAATATTCAGGTTTCCTCGCTTAAAGGGAGTACAGCCTTGCAAGTACTTAATCACCCTCTGCATACTTCTTAGCCTGCAGTTGCCATTTACTTCATGCTTTTTTTGGTTAGCTGGATCGCTGCGCTGCTAGTTTCAGCATCACACAGCAGGAATGCCACTGACGTTCTACGTGTCTAAGTATCTGCTCCGCAAAGCTATGGGTGCCTTTGGTCAGAACTGTTAAAATAATTCATCATATTCTTCTTCCTTTTAGTAATGCTGAAGGTTTTGTTGTGTTTGCATGTGAAGCAGCTTCCAAGGGTGAATATCTCCAGAGAATGTGTTGGTTTAAAAACCTTGAGGTGGTGTTGACTGGATGCAGTTCCTTCAGTGTGGCAGAGCTCAGCTTGTCAGTCAACCTCATGCTAAATGTGGTTATACAGGAATGTGTTTTAGGCTGCTGGAACAGTTCCTGCAACATAAAAACTATATGTGGGGATCCAGTGACTTGTGTTTTGTGTGTGTACTGACTTTGTGCTGTATTTACAAGTGAAAATTTGCAGTAATAATAGTAGGTTTCCTACTGCTCTTCCAGCTGTCAGTAACCAGTTCTGATTGGAGCTGAGCTGGCCACTTTACTCAACAAGCAAGCAGAGCAAATTGGAGATAGATAGCTAATACCAGGTGTTGCTCTGAAAGCACATGTATATGGCTTACAGATGGGTGGTGAGCAGCTGTCCTGATATGCTCTTCCTTTTCTTTTCCAACCTACAGTTTTCACCAGAACATTAGTTCTCATTACTAGAAATACAACTAGGGGTGAGTTGACTCAGTATTATCATTTTATTTGATCATAGTATCATAGTATCGTGCGAGTTGGAAGGGACCTTAGAGATCATCGAGTCCAACTCCCGGGTTTCGAGCCCTCTGTGTAGCGAAGTGGCACTTCTACCCCCTGCGCCACAGGGGGGATTCGAACCCGGGCCCTTCGGTGCCACAAGCAGCACTTTATACCACTGCGCCACCGGGGAGTTGTTGGGTGAAAAAAATAGCCCTGTTCTCAATTTTAAGGTGAGTCTCTAAAACAGCACAGTAAAGCAGATGGAAAAACAACAACTGAAATGCAGCTTGTGTCCACACTGGGAGCTGGACAGACCCTGGTGTCTGAACATCCTGTGCCACCTGTATGTGCTGTGCTTGAGGGTTGAAGCCCCTCTCATTCCTGGGTGTTCTGATGAAATGCTGCCGACAGAAGATATTCCTCGAGTGAGCCCATACAAAAAATCAAAGGAATAAAATGTCACGGATTCCAAGCTGTGGATTCATACGGGGCATGCTGTAAATGTATGCTTACATTGTGGTAAACAGCAGGGTCATGTTACAGTGAGTGGTGTGGTGTGATGCAAGGTGGCAAAACACGATTCAGGGAACGAATGTCTTCATGTTGGCATCCACCGAGGTTAGAGGTGGCGTGTGTGTGTGTGTTGCAGAAGGTGGGAAATGAAAATCCTAATCCAAACAAAGCTCTTGTGATGCAGTCACCTGGAAAAATAAGGGCCTCTTGTTTCTCTTCTTGTGAAACCTGAACCCTTGGCTCTATGCTTTCCAGAGCGCTGCCACCAGAAAAAGGTTTGTATTGCTCAGTTGTAGATCTGCAGCTTGGCAACTGAAGTAGTTAACTGCTGGCCTGACTTGCTGGCAAAAATGGGTTGAAAGCATGCCAAGAGGTGCTGAGAATTTGGTGTGATACCCCTGGTGTTGCTCCTTGGTGGGGTGAAGTGGTGCAGTCCTTCACCACAGAGGTGTCTGCAAGGCAGGCTCTGGGGTTCTGCAGTGGTACAGTGCATCATAACTTACCCAGCAGGGATGCCATCCATTGATGTACTTAGAAGGGACATGATGAAAACAGCTCATTAATAAGTGAGCTGTGTTCAGAACTGGGCACGCTCCCATCCCAAAATGAAATTCCTTTGAGATAACTTAAAATTCTTCGCAGTCTGAAAGCACCTTGTTGTGCAACAGTTGCTTGCACAGTAAGTTGCTGTTGTTGTGTGCTGTTGGTTATCTGCGTGCTTCTAGCATCATTTGCACAAGGAGTGCTGGCACAGCTTCCCAGGCTAGGTGCCCTTTGTGCTTGCAGGGTGAACAGCAGTGCTGGCACTGAGCCGTGTGCCCCAGCCATGTGAGAGGCTCCCTGCCTCAGCTGGAGCTCTAGGCTGTGCTGCAGGCTGCAGGGGGTGGCTGCTGCAAGCATGACCCTTCTTCTGGGGTGTGTGAAGGGCAAAGATGTTCTGCTTCAGAATACCTTATATTTATGTGATTTATTGGCATTTACTGATAATGTTACCCACGCTGGAGATACTGTCTTGGCTCCTTAAGGTGCTGTAAGGTAACTACTAGCTTTGTTAGGTGTCTAGCTGGTAGGAAGCTGGAGTTATACAGATCTTCCTGAATTAGTCTGTTCTCAGGTCTAGACCTGTGTGACACTACTGAGTCAGTCCTTGTCACTCACACTTCTTATCCTACTGGCTTGGTAGTCTTGTGCTCTCTTAAGGCCATAGCCACTGTGAAAATGTAGTATCCAGGTAGATGCAGCGTGTATTATGAATGCGTTGTTTCAAGAATATAAAACCAACCCCAGCTGAAATTCAGCTCATAGTTGTTCCTTGTCTCTTGACTTTTCCCTCATGCTTTGTTATAACGCATTCCCAGATGTCTGCATGTGACCGGGATCACCATAGCCAAACCTTTATTGGAAGAGGCAGAGTGAATGGGATCTTGAGCAGGTAGCTTAGTTATAACTAACACCCATAGGTGCTGGAGTTTTGTTTTAAAATGGTGATGGATAGAAGTGGTAAGCTGTTACTGCAGGTGTGGGGAGCTGCCTTCTAGGTGAGCTGTTCATGTATGAGCAGTGTGTGAGGCCCTCCCCGCTGGCCTTGAGCTGTGTTTTTCTTTCCGAAGTGATACGTGCCCTATCATCTTGAAGAGGTTTTTTTTTCTCACTTTCTTTTTTTACCTCATGTTTTTTTTTGCTGTTGTCTCACAGCTTTGGTGCTGTTGCAGCTCACGTCCAAAATAGCCTCTAAACCCCTCAGGGGGAAACAGGTAACATGAGAGAAAGAGTCATTCCTCTCTTTATAACTTAATCACTTCAAGTAGGTAGCAGGCAGAAGGGATATTCAGCTCTTTGCTTTGCCCTTTCTTAATTATGATGTGTGGTGTGCTTTAAGCGAGTCACATATCAGTGAAGTCACTGTGCACTCCTTGGTGAGTGGGGCTGCTTCTAGGTGGAGCTGCCATGAGGGTGAAAGCACTGTTGGTACAGGTGGGTTGTCTACAGGAGGGTTGGGGTGGAGTGCAGCACAAGAGCTTCTCCTGTGTGGGTGAAGGAAGGTCACATTCATATGTTTATCTAGCAACTAATGGAGCGCTGTGCAGTGCTGCCTGGCAGTGAGGTGAGCTCACAGCTTCTGATCTGCCGCAGGTGGAGGGAAAGCTGTGGGGCTGTGCCGAGCTGGGTGGTGCTGGGAGGGTTGTACTATGCTTCTCTTGTTACATGGGGAAGTGCTGTAAGCTCTGGTTATGGGCTGAGATCCCGGATGAGGGCAGGTTGTCGGTAGACTTTGTGTAACTTACAATGTGCTGTGTGGCACAACTGCCCCAGGAGTGGGTGATGTGTGTGGAGCAGGGAAGGTGGCAGGGACACGGAGCCTTACCTTGGTGGTGGGGGGAGCAGCAGCCAAAATTTGAGAAGGAACTCCCTAAGTTCTCTGAAACCCTCAGTTAAAAATAACCAGGGAATGTTTCTAGCGGAGATCAGTTACGCTGCCTGCACACAGCTCTGGCTGGCAGTGGTGTGAGCATAGCCAGACCTGCAACATCTTGTTCGGTCCACTGGGGAGGTGGGTTGTCATCTGTGTGGGTGTGGGAGGGCTCTCCCATCTGGGTGGGAAGGGAGTAGTATGCAGCAGGACCCCTTTCAGCATGGGAGAGAGAAAGCATTAGCTGCTGACACTAGTGTGCATTAATCATTAACTGGGTATTCACTGTGATGCGTCTGAGTGCTGTAGTTTAAGAGAAAAAGGTCTTTATGCAGAAGGTCTGTGCAAAACTTCATTTCTCAGCATCTAAACATTAGGTGTATGTGGTGATCGTGTCTGTAATGCCTGTCACCTTCCTCAACTCAAGCCAAAAAGCCTTCCCTGAAACTTCTGTACTGGTCTGAGTGTTCTGTGTGTTGAGTCTGTATTTCCTAGAAAACAACAAAACTTTAAAAAAATTGTAGTTCCTTTAACGTGTTCTTTTTTTTCTGGCAAAATACTTCCTCAGGTCATACTACAGAAGATCTAGAGTATTCCTAACTTAAGCAGATAGAAATCTGTGAGCCTACAAGCAAATCTTGAATGTGTTTGCTTTTTATGTGGCAAGTGGACCATGAAAATGGTAGGATGCCAGTGATGAGTCAGTGTGAAGAATCTGGTGTCTTTGGATGGAAAAGTGATCTGTTAAACGTCTTCTATTAGACTCTCTCTGTGTAAGGGAAACAAATGGAATTACAACAGCATGTACTGTATGAAGTGCATTCCTGGTAGTATTTCAGGGTCTGTCTTTCCTTCTAAGAAGGTTCTATGTCATCATGCAAAAAAAAAAAAAAGTGGTTGCTGATAATGGACTTGCGTCTATGCTATGCTGAAGGAGGACATACTGTTAGAAATGTATGTAAGGTTTTCTTTTGTTGTCTTCCACCAGGTATGCACAAGCAAAATAAGCAGTGGTGGTGTATTTAAAGGGATTTTGGCTTTGTGTAACACAACAAAACAATTATCAGGCTGTTTTGCGTGCTTGTCTTGCATTTTCAGTTGCTGCTTGGGATTGTTTTTAGCTGTTGGTCTTCCCTGTAAATGCCCTCTCTTTGCGTGTTGTTCTGCTGCCTGCCCACTGGGCCCTGAGCAAAGTTATCACGGCCATGTACCCTGATAGAAATTTCCAAAGCACAAACACTTATGCTGTGCCATTTAGATTTCTCATATGCTGCTTCTCCTTCACCTGATGTCCCTCATCTTTGTAATCTGGCTTCATACCTTGCTAGGAGCTCTCAGTTTGGGTATTCTGGGTGTGGGAGAACATCCTTGTGCCCAGCAGAGAAGTCTGTAGACTGTGTGCTGAAATGAATGATTTTTAGGCCCTCAGGTTGGAAGGTGAGCCTGTATGAAGCCAAAATAATCCTTAGTGTGTAAGCAGCATAAGAGCACTAGAATGAGAAGCTCCAAAGAGTGGAAATGCATCTTATTTCTGTTTCTTTAGGGACAGGTGGTGGTGATCTGCTTCTGCCAGGGGGATGTTGCCCACTGTCTGTGTTGGTGGAATTGTATTGGGAAGGAGCCTTAAACCTTAGCAGTCGCTTCCTTTGTCCTGACATTATCTGCCTTTCTCTAAGTAGGTTGCATTCCTCACATTTTTAATAGTGGCTTCCCCTCCTCCATAGCTGCTTTGCCTTGTGTTGTGGGGCACTGTGAATTTTTAGACTTGTGCTCCAGGAACCTTCTCCGGGAGAGGAAACTGATGATCAAATCATTTGCTTGGAGCAGAATTTGCAAATAATCTACTGTGTGCGGGGTGAGTTCAGTGCAGTGGTGACTTAGGATCTTAAAATCCAGCTGAGTTTGTACAAAGGCAGGGATTTTGCTCATGATTTAAGAGCTTCTGTAGCCTGAGATAAAATTGCATTTGGGTTTTCCTGCTTGTTTTTGTTTTCAATTTCCAAATACTCATAAGAGAATAACCAGAAGCACTGTGTCTCATGCAGTGATCTCCTGTGCAAGGGGAAGTGGTGGTGATCTGGGAGAATGAGCTCAGCCTGCCTGTGGGAGATGAACAGCTTCAGCTCTGACCGTTTGCCTCTGCCTTTGGGGTCTGACAACCATTTCCTAGACCTGATGCACTCGTATTGTCAGGGCCAGAGCACATCCAAAGAGAACTTTGTAACTTCATTTCTTAGAATGGCATCTGTTTGACAAGTTTGGGATGGGCACAGCCTATCTAACAGCTTCTGAGCTCTGATGATTATGAAAGGTTTCTTTTTATGCATGCACAGAAAAGACGTGTAGAAAACTTAGGGTTCAAATAAAAGTGTTTTCTAATGCTGGAAGAAGGCCTTTGATTGATTGTATCTGATCTGTATGGGTGAGTAACTTAGTTTTGGTTTTGCCATTAGTTGATGGCTGCAGAGGTCTGTGCAGTAATGTTATGCTGAGAGGTATGGTTCTATCCAAACTGGCTAAGGAAGAGTTAACAAACAAGAAGATAAGGTGACCTGAAACCTTTCTTGTCATACTGATGAACTGGCTGTCCTGAGACTTCATCAGTGGTTACTGGAAGTCTGAATAGTCCATTATTTTAAGCACGATAAAGTTGAAGAACCTGTTTTTAATCTATAAAAATGAGAGAAACTAATGTGCTTTCCTGTGGTTTGGGTGCAGAGGGCTGGCTGCTTGTGCATTCCACGCTGTTTTCTCTTCACTGAATGCCTTTACCACAAGATCACTACTCGGTAGAATATGGGAGCGGAAATAGCAGTAGGGTATGGGTGGTTTTTTTTTTTTTTTTCCTTCTAAAAACCAAAGAGAACCAACAAAAACAACTGATCAGCCCTCCTGCATTCTAAAACCCTCTCTAAGTAAAGAAATTAAAGGTCTTTGCATGCTGCTCGCACATTTAAGATGGCTTTTGCTGTGTTCCTGCCTCTGTGCATTTAATAAGAGCGTTTGCTCTTGTTTGCTTGAGAAGATGATGAAATAGTGGCACTTCTAACTTAAGGCCGTATTCGATTGTGCATGCAGTACATAATCAGGAGGAGAGCTGCATGGTGTTATCTGAATATGGAATTTTTTTGTATAGGTGATTTTTGTAGTGGGAAGTCTGTTTGGGTTTTGTTGTTTTTTTTTTGATGATGGGTAACTTTTTCTTTAGAGTGAGGTGTTCTGAGCCCTTTCTGAGAAAGGTGCGTAGTAAAGGTATTTCTCCAAGCACTGTTGAACTGGTACAGTATTGGGAGACTGCAGCAAGCTGTAAACTCGAGCAGTGTGGGACAAGTGTTTCCCTTCTGCATGTGGTAGGAGTGGAACTGAAGTAATTTAGCTCAGTTTCTGTGAATACAAACTTGCTCCAAATGGCATAACTGAACTTGCTTTGTTTCAAATGGGTTTGACTACAGAATGTCCTGGACTGTGCTCTTACACCTCACTTAGGATAGCAAATTCTCTTTGCTGTGCTTTCTACACTGCAGCGTCAGCTGCTGCTTGGGCTGTGGTATGCAGAAGTGGAGTGGGGAACGTCTTAATTGTTTTGAAGAGGGCTGAAACGCAACTGGAAAGAGGCTATGCTTCAAAAGTAGGAGCTTCCCTACTGCAAAACCTAGTGGGACCTGCCAAGCTGGGAGGCAGAACCAGTGTAGTGGAGCTGACTGCAGCATGTGGCAGTGTAAGATTAATTTGTCATCTTAGGATAATGAGCAAAAAAGATCTTCTTTGTAAGTCATTACTAGCCTCTATAGAAATCTTTCTGTGCTGGATTCATACCAGTATCTTCTTTCCTGATCTTGCTATCTGCTCTGATACTGAGTTATGGTATATTGGTTTAAGTAAGTTTTTCTTAAAGAAATAATATTTCAGTTATGAACAATCCTGAAGAAGGTACCTTGTTTCATTCAGGTCTGATTACGAGCTAGTAGACATAGAATCAGAGATTCAGAGCATCAGGCAGCAGAACCAATTTGTCTTAAGCAAAGAAATACAATTAGCGTGCTCAAGTAATAAACAGTTGTCTTGCTTTGCTTTTCTTGTGAAGAAATGTCTTCATGTTTTAGCTAATAGGTTTACCAAAACTTCTCATGGCCCGTATTCATATGGCTCACACCTGTGTTTTCCACTTAGCGATGCTTTTCTCCTTCACTGCTTCCTCTAAAGGAATGTGATATGGAGAACTCGGCATGTATCCTCCAATGCAAATGAGTGAATCATGTGCCCTGTCTGCTCCGTTCAGGCTGAAGGCAGTTCGTAAATTTAGAAAACAAGTTTATTTGAGAACTTATGTAAATTTTTGTCAGAATGAGAGCGTGAGGGGACAGAAGGGAAACCACCTTGCTGGAAACCCCCCAGAACAAATGTTAACTAACCATGTAATGTTGTAAAACTGAAGTATCTGAATACATATTTGAATCCTTCATTTTTAAACTTCACTGCTTTTTTATGAACCTAAATACCCAAAAGCCCACCAATCTTATATGTGGGATAATGCACTGGTCAATGTGAATGCACTTTTGAGAAAGCATTTGGCATTACTTTTCTATATTGTTTTGTTGTTTTTTTGTTGTTGTGGTTTTTTGTTTGTTTGTTTTTAATTGATGTGCATCTCTTATTTTCCTGTAGAACTTGAAATCTAGTTAGCCTGCTTGTATACAGAATTGTGCTGTAAAAAATAATCATATCTATTCAAGGCATATTTGGTAAAGAGCTGTCCTTGCATTTTGGTACAAACGTGTGTGATTCTGGCATTTGTTGCCTGCCTCTTAATAGGGAAAGTCACCAGGAAAAAGGATTCAGGTGTGTCCAAGTCAGTACACAAAGCTTTGATGTTGCAGAGGGATGAATGGAACTTAATTTTACTTAATGACACTTGAATTCATCTGAGTTCTGTTCTAGGTAAGCTGGTGGTGCCTCTGCCATGTTCTGTTTGGGTTGAAGCAGGTTCTAAAATGAAGTGTGTAGAAAAGTAAGTTTCAGTCAATAGAAAGGAAAGGCCTTTATGTAGGAGGTGAGCTTTGTAGCATCTATGAAAGCAATACTAGGAGTGCCTTCTTTGGAAGATTTTTCACATCCCTGCCATGCTGATGGTCCCCCTGAGGTTCATAGAGTTGTTAAGGTTGGAAGAGACCACTAAGATTATTATAGTCTGACTGCCAACCCACCCTCATTATGCCCACTAACCTGTGTCCCCTGAGTACCACATTGACCCTTTTATCAAACACATTCAGGGATGATGATTCCACTGCTTTCCTGGGCAGCCTGTTTCAATACTATACTGCTTTCTCTAAGAAGATGTTATCCCTGATTGGATGTCAGGGAAAGTTCTTTACAGAGAGAGTGGTGAGGTGCCGGCACAGGCTGCCCGGAGAAGATGATTCATCCATGGATGCGTTCAAGATCAGGTTGGATGGATGCCCTGGGAAACCTGGTCTTGTACAAGATCTGGAGGTTGATGCCCCTGCCTGTGGCAAAGGAGTTGGAACTTGATGATCCTTGGGGTCTCTTCTAAGCCATTCAATGATTCTGATATCCATCCTGAACCTCCCTGGCACAACTTGAGGCTGTTTGCTCTCATCCTGTTGCTAGTGAGGGTTAAGCAGTGTACTGGGGAAGGATGTAAAAAGGAGGATGGTAGGATTTGGAGTTCTCTTAGTGGTCTTAAGTTCTGCTGGTTTACAGGGAGTTCACCACTATATTTAATGCATTTTGATGATAAACCTTGTTTGCACGACTAATTTGCTAGCTGCTGAAGCAGAACTGCATCTACAAGCTTAAGATGGTAGAACTAGAGGGAGATAGCTGTCTTGGTCTGCACTGTCACAGCATCTTTTGCTAGGCTGATATCTGAAGTGCTGTGTTTTGAATGACAGAATTCTGCACCTGCAGTTTACCTGAGAAAGGCTCTTCATTGGGGAGAGTGCATTTTGCCCCAGCATCCAGCCCTTCAGAGAAATAATGGCTGAACAAAGCGCTGTTTCCTTTTAGTGGTGTTTATCTGCTGCTGTAGTGGTGTGTGAAGGACTATTTTGGGACCTGCTTTAACATCCTGTGTATCTGAATGCTGGGGGAGAAAACATGATGCCTCTGAGTGTTCTCTCTGAGTGCTGAGGGGCAGCTTGTGGATGCAGCGCTCAGTGCATGTGTTGGCTTGCTACAGCTGGCTCAGTCACAGAGGTGATGCTGCTCAGTGTGGGGCTGCTGTCACTGTGCATTTGCTTTCTTTACTGCTACCATACATGGCCATACTGTAGAAGCTCTTGTTGACTGCTTGTGGTGGGAGAGCATGCAGCACTGCAGCTGGATGTTTACTTGCAGCTTCTTGATGTGGTTCATAATAGATGTGGCTTTTTGTAATGCGAAAATAGATATTTGCACACGAGGCAGTACTTTGTGGTATTGTGTTGTAGGTGAACGTGAGAATGAGCCTGCTAGCTCGGTTCTGGCATGGTGTGTTGCAGGAGCGGTTTATTTCTCTGCCTCAGTTATAACACCACCTGGCTGGGAGGTAGTTGGGCAAGGCAGCCCTTGCTGTTGAGTTCTCCAAAGGCCATGAGAATGGTATCAACACACAGCTGCTTAGGCCCTCCAGCTCAAAAGTCAAGTAAAATATTTGACTAAACATTGTTAGTGCCACCAATACTCAATGTGTTCCTGTTCCATGCAGTGTCTGTGTTAACACCGAGCAAGAAGCGAGTTCCCCCTGAGCCTGCATTGTGGTTTGGGTGGCACTGAGAATGGCAGTACCCTGCAGGTGCAGCGACCAAAGGGAAGAGACACTGTGGTTGGTTTTATTAGTATAAGCAAATGTTTTGCTCATAAATAGGCTTGTTTTTTAGATGGAAATAATGCCTGCTTAAATGCATAGACTGGATGCAGGGGACAAAAGCTTTTTGAACATGAAATTTGAGGAAATGAGCATGTTTCTCTTCATTACTGTTTAACTTGAAGATCTAAAGCTTCTGTGGCCAAAAGCTCTGGTGCTCACTGGATCTTCAGGATCTCTTCCCTCTAGACCAGCTACTGCCAAGCTGCACTGAGGAAGGCAGCACCTGTGACCGGTTCTGCAACACCAAAACTTGCTCAGACGTCAGGAATAGCAACTGTAAAATTGCTTGATAGCTCTGGTTCCTGGAATTGGTGTCTGTTCACATTTACCCATAAGTGAGCCTTGTTGTTCACATTGTACTTTCCCTGTGTGAGTGGTGCTGTTTGGTGGGGGCTGTGGTGGGTGGGCAGTGAGCACCGTCCCTGGGAAAGCACAGAAAACGCTTGTATCTAAACTGTAAATGTCACTCTGCACATTTGCTGGTTAAAAGTGAATTCATTGATTCTGGGCAAACTTGCGTTGCTGTGTTATGGACCAAAGTGTAGCACAGGTGTGTGACATCCAAAGATAAATGCAGGGGCTGGAGCTATTGCAGGAGTCTGTGCTCAGCTGGACTTGTGGGACTGACACCAGACATGGAACAACAACTTCCCATATTTCACAACCATCAGTCTGCTTTTTTTATTTTCACTTTTTCCTTCTGAGCATTGAGGATAATTTTTCCCACATTACCTCTTGTATTCCTTCCCTCTGTCCCACAGTCTAGTACTGATGAGAAAAGCAGTCAGAATGGCAATGTGAAGAAGTCGCTTTTGATCTGGAAGACTGCTACTGATGGTAGTAAGAGGAGTAAGTCTTCACAGTCGTTACGGGACTTTTTCCAGGGGCATTAAGAGATTTAACTTCAGTGAGAGTGCTGTTTAGGCTGGAAAGAAAAGCACTGTACTGCACTGGTGTCTGGACAGTGCTCGCTATTTTTCAAAGCCATTTGTCCAGCTGAAGCTTTCTTTCAGTTGCGGAAGTCCAAGCTGTGGGTTCCTTTAATGCTGTATTTTAGATTTATAGTCTTTTGTTCTATGGAAAATCGGTGCTTCCAAAAATAGTGATGTTAGCTGGGGTTGCTTCTTATGAAGCAGTAGTGTTGACATCTGTGGGAACTGCCTCTGTTTAATGGATGTGTGCTTTTCCACAGGCTTTGTGCCTCATCGTGATTTCAGGTTAATCTCTCTGAAATCTGTGCCAGATACCTCTCTACTGAGCAGGAGTAGAATTTCTCCATCGTACAGAGTTGCATGTTCAGTGGTGCTGTGGCTATCACATTGCTCTGCTCTGTTTGGCTGACAATGGTCAAGTTCAGCCTTTTCCCCTCTATCAGAACCTGATCACTCAAGTGCTGTGTCCAGGTTGACAAACCGAACAAAGGGACACTTGTGTACTGGGAGCCAGAACCATGCTGTTGCTACTGCTAAAAGGCTTTCTATTCCTCTTCTACCTGGCCAAGTTTCCCCCCCCTTTTCACAGTTGGTAGGTTAACCTGACGCCTTGCCTTAGGGACAAGGTAGAAAATGCTCCTAGGTCTTGTTTGGCTCTAAATCCAAAGCTAAGGGTGTAAATACTTCTTTCTTCTATCTGGGTTAAGAAAACAGTACTGTAGCGTCATTCTGTTGAGAAAACATCTTGTGGAGAAGATGTTAAGGTTATGGAGCTTAGTGCTGGACTTGGGAGTGATTAGTGTGTAGGTGCTGTGCTCTCGTTCCTACTTGCTTTAGGGGGGTGCCGGATAATATTTGTTGATCAGGATAACTCTTCTTTCTATCTGAGCTTTTACTTAGCTGTGAACTTCAGGGAATCTGTTTCAGGAAGCAAGAAAAAGAGCAAGCATGTTTTCATCTTGAACTGCAGAACAATGACTGATACAGATGTGCTGGAATAGCAGTTTTGGGGATGTTGGCAGTGCTGTAGTGTGAAGTTTGCATGTGTTGAGGCATTGGGTCTCATCTGGTGTCTGCTGTAGTGTAAAGGAAACTTAAAAGGCCTCAGTAAAAGTGTGCATTTAGTATGTTGTCACTATGGTAGCTTTTCAATATGAACTTTTTGTCTACCAGCTTGCCACCTGCCAGCTATTCAGGTATCCTTTTTGTAAGGGAAAGCTGTCTCAGATGTTTTCAGCTGAACTGATTTTGCTACATGTGCTACAGTGGTAAAACATAGATTATTCAGCTTTGGATATTGGCGCACTTAAAGGATTAACAGACTTCCAAGAAGTTGATAACTTCATTACTTCATAGGTAGACAACCAATTCTGTCATTGGCATTTAAGATTTTTCAGGACTCAAAGTTAACTGCTATGTGGGTTTTAACTGGATGAGGATTTGGGAGGGAAGCTGATAATTATTGGCCTTGCTAATGAAAAATAGACGGCTAAATAACACAGCTGCCACTTCAGCATTCTTGGCACTTCTGGTTATGACAGTTTCAGAACTTAAAGATTACAGTAATTGTCTGTAGTCTATGAAATGAGTCTAGACAGTCTTGTCTCGGGCCCCAAGGTTGGAGTTAAATAAATACATGATTTGAGCAAATAAGCCATCAGAATCATGCTTGTCTGACACAATAGTTCTTAGTAGATTTAAGTACTATTTTATAGCTCTTCCTAAATAATTAGCTCCTTATGATTAGCTAATAAATTTTGGAAAATAAAGTATTCCATGCCTCGCTAATGAAGCAGAACATTTTCATGTTGGATGTTGTCCAAGCTGCTGTTCAAGGGTTCCTGGGGGCTTACTGTGGTAATAAGGAATAAAAAAAAAAAGGATGGAACCTAATGCACTGCTATCTCTGACTACAGTGGTCTCATAGAGTAAGTGAAGTGTTGTTTGGGCTTGGAAAATCATCTTCACTTTTAATTACATGCATGCTAATGATTCTTTGCCATTTTTTCTTCTATTAATGGATCAAACGGTATGTAGTGAAAACTGCTGGGAGCTTTCACTGTTTTGGTTCAGCCTGTTTGGCTGGTTTTACTTGCTTATTTGAGCTAGAAGACATTCATTAAAGTAATACTGTGGGTCCAGATGTCCATAGCTGAGGCCAGGCTATCTGAGAAGTCCAGTTAACAAGCAATTTGCTGCTTGAATAGACTGTAACCGTTCTGATTTGAGGTGAACACTTGGACTCTCCTCTAGGGTTTATCTTTGCCGTGGAGTCAGTTTTCAACCTGTACTTGAGCACTTTCTCTGCATCCTTGAAGGGACCGTAAAGTGGCTTCATAAGACTGAGTGCCCTAAATGTAGCTTGGTAGCCTCTAATCTGAGGTCTCTTGCTGACTGTTTTAATTAGGTCTAAGTTACTGAACTGATGAACTATATTAATTGATTCTAAACCTTACCTCATTACGGTACTTAAATTTATAAATCAAAGCCTCCTGTTATGCAGTTGTCCTAATGATGTTACATATGATCCAAGTAAGCTTCAGCCCCCTATCCTCAGGGGGACTTTACTGAGAAACTTTTCTTTTTTCCACCTACAGCCGTATTCCCATAATCTGACTTTAGGAAAGGCATATAACCAGATAATAAGTGCAAAAAGGTGTGGGCTCCTAGAAGTGGAAACTCAGATGATCCTAAGGAGCTTGTATGCATATGTCTGAGCCTAATGAAGTCTTAGATGGGAAGACAAAGTGCACCAGAATACTTGAATGTTCCTTGAGTTGCAAATTGCTCTTGCGTATATCTGTTGTGAAGGAAAAAATGAAATCAAGACTCATATGTGCTTGCAGGATAGAGCGTGTTTTATAATCAGACATGTTTAGACTTGAGAGACTGCATTGCCTTCTCAAAGATCGTGGCTGGTGCTTACTGCCATTAAAGGGCATTAATTCAAGGCTATACAAAGAAGTCTTGAAAGACAGAGAATGTGAACTTCTCTCTGATCTTGAGTGCTAAAGGCTGTATTGCCATAAGCAGCCAGAGTCCAGAGTTTAAGGTCCGTGTAGTTTACAGCATGTCTGGGAGGGCACTTGGTAGGAGAGCTGTAAACCAGAGGCAAGCGCTTGCAGGCCGCATAGCTCCCACTGCTGAGATGTGTGCAGTGTGGGGAGCTGTCAGCTAGCAATGGGAGAAATGTAAGCACAGCACAGATTTGGACTGAGTTTAAATCTGAAGACTGTTTTAAAGAAAAAATATATATGTATTTTTTAATATAAAAGATGTTCCCATGCAGTTCTGAGCTGAGCCAAATGTTACTCCTTTCTGTGACAAAACGTGAATTAAAAACCTTTTCATCAGTGTTGATGTTACATGTATGAAACTGCTACCCTCTCTGTCCATAACTCAAGTGCTGAGGCTGCATTAACGCTTCACAAGAGGTTCTCCTGATGGTTTATTTAAGCCTGGCAGGAAGTTAGAGAGAAGGCATGCCATCTTTTTCAATAAAGCATGTGTCATGTTTGTTCTGTGAGCCTCTGTGGTAGGAGCACACACTTGCAATTTGTCAGGCTGCTTTGGTTATGTGTCAGATGCCTTTTCTCTGAGACAATATGCCACTTCATGGATCCTCAGGTTTGGGGTTTTTTTCCCCAGAATCCTGTAATTATCTGTTCAGGAGTCAGAAGCTCTCCAGCTTTTGCTGAGCGTAAGCCATTCTGGAAGTTGCTGCAGGGCAAAAATGGGAGCAGAAGTGAGTGCATTTGTGGATGGGAAGTTCAAATCACTTAAAGGAAGAATGGAAAGGTGCTTAGACAGGGTTTAGATGTATACACTGGTCTGCATAATGAAGATGCTTCCCCTGTATCCCCTTGATCCTCTCCAGCCTCTGCTTCCCAGCACCTGCGGGAGCAGCAAGTTGGCTTTGCTGTCAGGTACTTTGGGCAGGGATTGCTGCAAAGCTCATGGAGAAGAGCTGTATTACATGGCTATGCACAATAAATACATCAGTGTACCAAACGCAAGTATTTAATGTATTTTTTTTTTTTAATGGTTTAATTGTTTTTATGGTGTAATTGTTACCTATATATGGAGTGAAGAAAAGAGGGGCACAAGAATGTATGGCTGGGCAATGGGATTGATTCTTTGGTGCTTCCAAGCACAGTTTCTTGACAATTTGTTAGAGATGCATAGATATGGGGAGGAGTGTGAGTTATACTTAACTAAGCCAGGTGTTTATTATGTATCCCACAAAATCTTGATCAGGATTTAAGACTTGTACTTCACAGACTACAAATTGTACGTGGTGGGAATAGCATAGTGGGATGGCTCTTAGGCCTTTATGGGTGAGGTGAGGACTTAGCGTTCTCTGAGATTTGAGCAGGCATGGCCTTAATCATAAATATCACTATTTATGTACACACAATGCTTGTTCTTCAGGAACAGATAAAAACTTATCTATTTGATAAAAGCAGCCTTGTTTTTTTTACCAAATACCAAGGTGGGGGCCAGCAAGAAGCATAGCTGTGCTTGGGTTGCAGTAGTCCCCCTGCACTGGGGTTGCTTTGTGCGTGGCTCATGCCCTCTATTTTGCTGTCATTTCAGTTTAACCTTCTTCTGTTGTTGCCTCTCAGTTTTCATTGTTGAAATTATCAGGTGTTTCACATCACTTGATAATTGCAGTAATTGCAGTTACAAATTGCCTCTGTTTCCCTGGGTAGTCATAACAGTGCTGGCAGGATGCATGCATTATGACAGAAGTACTATAGATGGAGGAAAGCATCCCTGATGGCTTTCAAGCACTGAGTGTAAGTTGATATTTTTCCTGAAGAAAGGAACAGGTGCTCTTTCTGGTTCTATTAGTAAAAGAATGTAGCTTTGTGAGTATGCTACGCAGAGCTTGAAAAAGCTGCTGTGGCACAGCCAAGGGCCTCAAAATGTGTTCTTATGGGCTGGCCATAGGAGTATGCTGTAGTTCTGGTCTTAAACTCAGGTCTTGCCCTGTGCTGCATCTGTCAGTGATGCTTCAGGTGAAGGGCAGAGGAAGGAGCCAGAAGAGAACAGATGCTGGGAGCCTGTGTAGTTCTGTGCTTCAGGTTGCTGGGATGTGCTCCAAGCTCAGGCTGGGTGCTCAGTGCATTGCATTCACCATCATGTTTGTTTTCAGTCCTGACTTAGCAATTACAGCTGGGAAGGATTTGGGGGCTATTTGCAATGCTGAAATTGTGGATGTTATTTAAATCCAGAGATGGTCTGTAACTTCAGCTGGAGGGTGGAAACCCTTCTATTTCCTTGCTTTCACTGGATTGAAACTAAACATTTAAACATGTGGAAAAAATTTAAATAAGCAACTAGTGGCTCTTTAGAAACATTAAGCATATATTTAGTAAATACAACAGAGATTATAGGCACAGCGAGGATGAATATGTATTTTGGCATGTACTGCTCCTTCAGCTTAGTCACAGCAGTGTGCTTTGCCCTTTCTATGTCTTGCAGCTTACCTCGTGGTGCCAAGGGGTGGGATCCAGTGGCTTTTCAGCCTGCTGGCTGTTGATGGCACAATGAGGACTAATTAAAAAAAGCCCCACTGAAAAAAATATATAACTTGACAATGGGTCTGTATCTTTACATGTAAAAATGTTTTTGTTTGGTTTTTTCCTTTGCTAATTGCTATTATTAATTTATAGGGAGGGTGTCCAGGGAATGAGTGAGTCCAGCTAATGGAGGAATTCCCCTTTGTATACTGAAGGCAGCATAATGAGTTGAGGGGGGAGATTATAAACTGAAGGCAGATTTTCACACATCCTCCTTGCCAGAAAACTTGGGTGACTGAGACAATGTGTTAGGAGTTACTCTTATCTTTACAAGGGGAGCAACTGTTGGAACGAACAGTTACAGTCTGTGTGGTAATGTCATTGTGCCAGAGTGCTACAAGTAGAAGCTCCTGGGAAGGTCAGGAAATCACAGGGTTGTAACCAGCAGCACAGAGTTTAATTGGAGGTCTGTAACTAGCTGTGTTCCTTGGGGGTTGGTACCGGATCTGGTCTGTTCAACGTCTTCATCAATGGATGGAAAGCATAGAGTCTACCCTCAGCAAGTTTGCTGGTGATGCCAAGCTGGGAGGAGAAGGTCTGGACAGGCTGAAGGTGTGGACAGAAGGACCTGGACAGACTGGAGAGCTGGGCAAAGAGCAACCTGGTGAGGTTCAACAATAGCAAGTCCCACACCCAGGGAGGAAGAACTGCATGCATTGGTACAGGTTAGGGGCTGACCTGCTGGAGAGGAGCTCTGCAGAGAAGGGTGCTTTCCTGTGCAACTTGCTGTAGAGAAACTGCTTTAGCAGGGGATTGGACTCAATGATCTCCAGAGGTCACTTCCAAACACTATGGTTCTGTGTGTTTGAAATGTGTTTTAGGATGGCGATAATGATTATGTGTATAGGTCAGAGTGAGTTGCCCAGTTACAAGGGATCATAGAATCACTAAGGTTGGAAAAGACCCCTGAGATCATCCAATTTAACCATCCACCTATCACCAGTATTTCTCACTAAACCACTGCCCTCAGTACAACATCTAAATGTAACCTCCATGGTTGGTGACTCCACCACCTCCCTGAGCAGCCCGTTCCGATGCCTGACAGCTCTAGGAGAAGTATTTCCTAACATCCAACCTGTAGCTGTTCTAGACATTACTACTTTTATTTCCTCTTTGCATAAAGGCTTGTGTCCTCAGTAGGTTTTTCTCATCTTGGAACAGAATTGCCTCAGCAGTCTTAGAAAGAGGAAATCTAGAAAATTTCTTGCATAATATTTTGGGTAAACTGTATGGTTGATGAAACAGCTGGGCTTGGCTTCTCATTTCCCTTCTAGGAAGTGAGTGGAAGGAGCCTTGATTTCACTAGTGATGAAAGGAGCGGTATAATAGAAGACCATGTTTGCTTACTATCTTCACAACAGTTTCTTTTAATTATTTACTGCAGTGAAACTGATTGAATGAGGCTCAGCTCCTCAAGTTCATCATGGAAAAACTCTGTTACTTCTGGGTGGGGAAATACAGCAAATGTGTCCCTGTATGGTGACCGATTGCAGTGCCACAAGAGAGTGATCCCACGTGGTTTGTACCAGTCATCATACAGGACACTTTAGCTCTGCCGTTTTGTAGTTTAGCAGAGAAACTGTTGTGGAGCATGAGGGCTCATACATACTGCTTTCATGCGGTAGGTGAGCCTGGCATGGCACAGCATTGCTGAGCAAATCTGCCTGGATTTAGCATTGGCATGAAACCCATAGGCTGGTGGTAGTTTACTTCTGTTGGTGCTGCTCTTAGTCCTTTAAGCACTTCGATAGCAAACTGCATGACTACATCTAGAAAAACACTCAAATCTTGGGCTCCTTGGATGTGCTGGCACAGGACAGCCTTTAGAGGTAAGGGTGCCACCTCTTGGAGTACTTGAGGCTGTGCTGTGTTGTCTCAGTTCTTTAAATGCTGGCTGAGTGGCAGCAGTAAGATCCATTTCTGCTCAGGTTGATGCATGCTGTATCTGCTACATCTAATGTTCTTAAATCAATCCTGACTGAATAAGGCTGCAACCTCTGGTTAATGCTCCCTATAGCAACTAGTCCCAGTGCAATTTGGGAAGTCTCCTTCCACACTAGGAGCTATTTCAGGCACGTTTGCTTTGTCTGCTGCCTGCAGGTAAACCACTGCACTGATTACTTTGCAAACCTCTCCTAGAGTGGCTGTGACAGTGGGCTTAGCAGCGTATCTCCAAGGGAGGGAAGAAAGTGCCCATATGAGCCTTGCTAGATGGAGGAGCTCTGGCATGTGTTAAATCTGAATTTGAGATGAGGCTGATGCTGGACTGTGACAATTTATTCTTCATCTGAGGGAGAAATAGTGCTCCATGTATGTGCAGTTAGTCTGACACTGGCACTGAACCCTTCCTATAGCCAAGTGCAAGATGGCCAGGCTGCACTGTATGCACATAGAATATACACAGCTGGCAAAGTGCATCACAAGGAATGATGTGCCAGTTCCAGTAGGGCAGCAACTCAGTGTCACAGGAGGATTTTAACTACATCCTGTGCTGATGGAGATGTGTCTGGGGAATGTTGGTGGGCTGGTGCTGTATGTTCAGTTATTTTAGTTGTGGGATTTTTTTTCCTATTTTCTGACTGTGCCTTCTGCAAACTTCATTAAGTTTAGGGCACAGATGCTGAGTGCAGTGGTGTCTTGTTGGTATCTTTGAATTTATGTGATGGGGAAGATGCTCCTATGAACTTCTGATGCTGAAATAAACAAGGCATACACCTTATTTTTTGTGATACCCTAATTAATGCAAGGACAGCCCCCCCACCTTTCCCCCCCCCCTCCCCCCCATTCCTCGTGACAGTCAGTGAGTGGCTTTAAAGCATTCCTATTTCCTTTCTGGCTTACAGAAGTTAGTAATGTATGTAGACAGTGCTCTTCTAGTTCCTGTAATACTCATCCAGGTGTCTGAGCAGTCAGGGCAATGCTCATCACCAGTGGTGGTACTGAGGGGTAGGAATTTGATGGTGTCAGCCACTTGTACCACATGAAGTCATTGCTAGAAATAGTTACAAAACTGGTAAAGAATTCTAGAAATTCTGTGATTCTGTAAATTGCTGGGAAAATTCAAGTGCTTCCTAGAAATTACTTAAGGACTGGGGAGGCAGAATCCTGGAAACATACAAGAGGTGCCAGAGAAGTCTGAACCCTGTCACGCATTCAGAGAGACACAGCAATTCCTGGAGGGTCAAAATGCCCCAAGAGACTTCTGATTTCTAGGAATCCCTGCTGGGAAATATGAGGCATTATTACCAGAAGCCAGAATTTCTGTAGTAATCCAGAAAATTCAGTAGCTCTGCTAATAATTTCTATAACTTATGAGGAATAGAAAGGCTATGTTTTTGCGCACAAACTATTGTATGTGGATATTAACCTTCTCTCTTTCACTAAGGCATGGGGCTTCAGAATCTTAGTGTCCTGCATATGTTTCTTACACTTCTTTTTTTTTTCCCCCTTTGCAGTCCTATTTTGTTACGGATTATGACCCTACGATTGAAGACTCCTACACCAAACAATGTGTAATAGATGAAAGAGCTGCGCGCTTGGATAGTAAGTAGTAGAATAAAAACTGCATCACTTATCTGTCATATGCTATCTCTTTCACGGTCCATCTATTTATTTTGTTTCAAAAGTTTTGGTTCCCCCTTGTCAGTGATTTCTTCAAGGACAAAACAGCACCCCTCCCAACATCACCCTCCTGTTTCTCTGTATGTTTTACAGCTGCACCCAAATTAGTGAAAGTTCATTGGACTGTCTTTTAGATTGGTTGGTCTTGAATTTTTCAATCAGTCCCAGGTTGTGTTGTGAACCTTAACAAAAATCCAGTAAAAACTGTGTAGAAGTGATTTCTGTTTAGCTCTTACAAGAGGCTCTTGTAGTATCCTGTCAAGGAGGGTTTTTGCTTTTGGTTTATATTTTTAGAGCTTGAACTGTAGTAATTAATGTTTTGCTTGTGTTCAGTTCTGGATACAGCGGGGCAAGAAGAATTTGGAGCCATGCGTGAACAGTACATGAGGACGGGGGAGGGTTTTCTGCTCGTTTTCTCAGTCACTGATAGAGGAAGGTAAGCCTGATGGTCAGTCATGTTAAATTAACCAAAAAAATTCCATCTTTACATCTGTGACTAGTCTTAAATTGCTGTTCCTAATCCTTCATTGGGAAAACAAACCTCTAATGTTCTGCAGTGTAACATGCCTTCAGCACTGAAAACCCTTTGAAGCAAATTGATGAACTGAAAGGGTCTGTCCCTTAGGGTGTTGGCTGTGCTTCTGTATGCTCAAATGTTCCATTATAGGCCAGTGTACTGGTTTCTTGCAGGTGACAGAGTTAAAGTAAGGGCAATATGTTGTTATGGAGTCGCCATCCCTGGCAGTGTTTGAGAGGTGTCTGGATGAGGAGCTACGAGAGATACTTTAGTGGTTTGCTGTAGCTACAGTAATGGGAGGATGGTTGGACTAGATGATCTTGTAGGTCCTTTCCAACCTTGTGAGTCTATGCTTCTATATCCCAGTTCTTAGGAAATATCTCCTTGCCATGTACTTGTTGACATCCAGTGGCTGGCTCTGTGAGTTTCTGGGCAGAGGCATCCAGCTCAGGCTGTGTCTGTGCTTCTGCAGGCAGGTGTTCGCTGCCTACTCTTGTGAGTTGACTGGAACCTGCATACCTGTGGAGCTGAGATGAAATACAAGTTTTCTGGCAGCTGAGAGCTTGGTCAGGCAGCTTCCAATCGTTGTAAGAGCAGGAAACTGCTGTGTATAAGCAGCTGCTGTTTTCACTATAGTCATCTTCAATGGAGCTAGATAGATAAGTATAGGAGAAGTGGGAAGCGAGCTATCGCGTTTGCTTTGAGTTGTAACAGAAGAATAATAAAATTAGGGGAGAAAAAATCTTTGCAATATTATTTTCCATACAGATTCAGTATGGAGCCTGCAACTTCTGATTTCACTTAAAAAAAAAACAAAACAAAACAAAAAAAAAAAAAAACAAAAAACCTCTCTATAATGAGAATTAAAATAAGTATTCTATGGAGCATACATGCTTCAGTTGGATGTGTACCCTTCCCTTATGAGTGCTGCAGAAGTACAGATTTGTCTTGATGTACTGTCAGCAGAGGCTTTACACTCCTGTCAGAGATCCTTGTCTGGTTTTTAAGACATACTGAACACTTGTCTTAACCTAAATATTTTTGTAGCAGGGGACTATGCACTTCTAAAATCGCCATGTGAACTCCTTGGCTTGTCTGGAAATCTTAAGTTTTTGTTTGCTTTTTTGGCTAAGGATGTGCCTTGATCTTAAGCAGGTCTTGTTGTGTTAAACCTACGTATTACTTTCCCCTCTAAAATCCTTTAGAGACTGATGAGGAACAGAGTTCTTGTTTTTGTTCTGATATTCATTCCATCCAAGACTTGCCTTGTCTGTCTGTGAAGCATCTGCTAGAGGTGTCTGTCTATTGTGGATGAGGCATTCTGAACCATGAGATCTGTGTGAATTAGTTGGTAACTTTCACCAGTTTCCTTCAATTGTTACAGACATCAAAGTGGAATATTAACAGTGGAGGTCTGAGTATGTCTATGGCATTCCTTCTTTCTACTTCATGTTTCCTCTCATAATTGCTTTCGAAGGCTGAGGTGTACTGAATTGTCATGTCTGCCTATATAAATTTTTTAATGAAATGTGAATGTAAATGGCTTCAGACTATACACATGGAATTAATTATAGTAGCTGGGATGTCTGTGAGCTAAAGATAACTTGACTGTTTACTAGCATCACTGTTGAAGCTCTATATGCGGTGATGAAGTTTTAACTGACAATGATGGTTTTTTTTCCTCTCCAAAAATCAATGTTTAGGCCAGAATTAGCATTAATATACTGCGTTACTGGAATACTTCTGTCTAAAAAGCATTACTACCAAATAAGACACATTTGGTGACTCCAAAGCTTTCTGCTCATTTAGCCTTCCTGTTTTTCTCTTGAAGATATAATCTTTTCCTTCCCCATCTCTCTGCCAAATTCCTGGATGTAGCTGTGGAGTTGCTAGCCGAAATATTGATCACCAGTGTTTCCAGACTGCATTTTGAATACTCTAGATAGAGTTGAACTCCAAAATTGGTGTTTATAGATTGATCTGTCTGCCTGATTCTCTTCAACTGGTTGGCATCCTGACACCTCTAAAATGGAACAGTGTTTTGCTTTACCTGTTGTCCAAATGAAGTCCATTCCTCTCTGTTGCCAGCTTGGGTGAGGATTCTTTTAGTTTGAGTACTGCATGATTCTCTAACCGGTCATACTGTGACAGTGGACTCTTTGATGGAGAGCCTGCAGCTGTCTGTGCTGGTGTGGTGTGGCAGGGCAAGTCCCAATAGGTGATTCACCATTCCTGAGCTTGTGTGGAACCTGTGAGTCTATGAATTAGTACACTGATGCTCTATTTTTCTTTTACAGCTTTGAAGAAATCTATAAGTTCCAGCGACAAATTCTTAGAGTAAAAGATCGTGATGAGTTTCCTATGATTCTAGTTGGTAATAAAGCAGATCTGGACCACCAAAGACAGGTAATTAATTTGTTACTAATTACTGCTAGCTCTCTTATGGAAACTTCACTGTTTTTCTCATGATAGAGTGGGGACAAGAAATAAATGGAAAAAAAGAGATGATCCCATATTAGCTAACTATAATGCAAGAAACAACTGTACTCGAATCTTTGAAATAGGATGGCATTCCACATGCAGCAGATCTGACTCATGGGTGATGTTAGACCAAATCTATTCACATATAGAGGTTGAGAGCTTTGTCATGGCTCAGGCATGAATGTGTGTCATTCTTCCTATCTGTTACTCACCACTATGCACTGTGCCAAGCAGAGCACATTCCAGCACTGCCGTTGCTGTTACTGCTCACTGCTGTGTTTTGTATGAATGAGTAGCCATTCGTTTCTTTCCATTTGACCACTTGTCTTCTGCATAACTGAATTAAAGCTTTGGAAGCTGAAAGTATAGCAGTACAGTGACTTCCTATTTGTTTACCTTAAAATTTTGGAATCAGTAGCTTTCAACCTCACTTTTAGTTGTAAGAGAGCTTAAAAGGTTTGGTTAAATGGATTTTCTTTATTGACTCTTTTGGTTTTCATAAATTGATGGTTTGAAATGAAATGGAAAACATTGTATTAATTGAGCAGGGAAGGAGCAGGTGTCAAACTTCTTTCATTCAACTTGTTTCAGAAGTTGTTTTCTCCTGAGATGACTCTTAAAGCTTTGGAAACAAACACAATTGGTTGTTTTTTTTAACCTGGAAGTAAAGTAAAAGCTACTGAGATTTCCATATTTTAAAAGATAAACAAGGAGAGAACAACTTAAATGATAGGATTCTCAGATTTGTTTACCTGACTTTAGTCTGTCTGTGAGTCTTTACCTAAATATTACTCTTTTCTAAATAAAATATTGCCTGTGTCAAGAACCAGTGGTTTGAGCATGGAAACATTTGACTTGAAATAAGTTGGTATTTTGGGGGTTTAGTACACAATTGTTGAAAGATTTTTCTCAAAGAGCACTTGAAGCCATGGAGTTCAAAAAGAAGTTCTAATTAAATACCCTCCCTTGATTGTCACACCCTCTCTATCCAGGATCTGAGTATAGGAAGGTCACTGCAAAACTTAAGACTGATGCTGAAAGATACTGTCTCAAAAGTTGGTCTCTGATCCTTGTGCGTTCCTTTCAACATGGGATGTTCTGTTGTAAAAGAAGCTTTAACAGATGCTCTGGGCAGACTCATCAGAAGTAACTTCACATGTTCGCACATGCACAGAGCTATGTAGCCCATGTCCCTGAGACAGAAGTGGAGGGTGTTCCCACTTGTTGTTGTTGTACCCTATCAGAATTCCTGGATTTAACCTTGCATGTCCTGGGACATGAGGCGCTTCTCATGCCAACAGCTGTGCATTAAGCTATGTAGGTAAAACTGAGCTCTTCTGAAAACTCTAACAGCTGACGGACAAATTTCTAAATACTTTAGGAGGGAAATAACATCATCTGTCAACCCACATTTTCAGAGGATACCTGCAAATGTAAATAGTAATCCTGGAGATCATTCCTAGAAATACTTTGATCTCCTCTACTCTCCTAATGTTACTGCACAGCCTGTAACTGATCAGATTCTCCTTTAAAAGAGGTGCCCTCCCTTTTCCCCTGCTAATCCCTCCATACTCGATTGCTAGTTTCTTTTTCAGAAAGCAGTTCAAAGCAGCTTCTTCCACAGTGCCCAACTTTGCAGTTCTCTTCCTACAACTGAGCACAATAGCATATATCACCAAAAGCGTTTTTTATTGTTGTTTTCATGGCTTCACTTATTGGTCTTAGATGCTGGTAAGCATAACTACTGGTACTGCCACGTTATTTACATGCAAATAGATAGGCTTGTCACTTTTGTCCGAGGTCAGGACTTAATCTTCATGAATGTGTAGTACTTGCAGCTTTGCTGAAATGGCTAGCCGTGTGTTTTTAACTCTTCTCTGCCCCTTTCTCTGTCATGAGATGGGGCTTTGGCCTTAGGTCAGCCCAGAGGAATGATGTGGGGATGTTGAGGTGACATAATAGTTCCCCAGAAGGGAGGGGCTTCCCTCCTTCTTGACTTCACATCTGTGCTCTTTCCTGTGTTGGTGTTAGTGCTCACCCGAGGCACTCTGCAAGCTGAATCATCTTTTTAGACAGGGAGAAAAACAGACAGGCTGGAAGGACTCCGATACGTGTGTAAGTGAAATCAGCTCATGGAGAGATGGAGCGAGTGCCAGAGCTTGAAGCATGGGAAGGGGTGGGACTGTGGCTCTGAGCAGAGCAGGGAGGAGTCAGGGTGGGGGTAAGAAAGTGAGACCTCGCCTTTTGGCAGCAGTGAGCAGTGAGATGTTATCAGCTGGATGTGAAACAGCAGCCAGAGCCTCTGCTCCATCACGTGAGCTCAGGCTGCCAGCATCCATTCAGAGCACTGGCTCAGCTTGCTGACCTGGCTGAAAGCAAGTCCTGCCACCGCATCTTCCCAAGTATGGAGAACTCCAGCCTGCTGCAGGCTGACTACACCAGCAGCATGAGGAAGGGGCAGGAGTCAAGGCAGAGCTCCCCCTCCTGAGCACTGTGATGTGGGAGGTGGCTTTGGGCTGTAGCTTGTGGGCACACAGAAGTGCTGGCCCTCTGCCAGTAGTGCTTTCTGAGCTTCAGAAAGCTAAATGTTTAGAACCAGACTGCTTATGATCATCATCTACCTTTTTCCTGAAGGCAGCAGGCAAGGTAGTGAACTAACAAAGTATGCTCTGAGAATGTAAAATTTAAGTTAAAGGGAAGTCATTTAGCTTGTGTTTTTATCAACTTGTGCTGCTTATTGCAACTAATGCACAGATCTTTCTGCATCTGGAGAGAGTTAAATGTGTATTAAAATGTTTAGGGTGTCTCAAGGGTCTGACCACACCTCCACACAAGGAGCTGAATTCTGTAGTTCAGATAGAGTTCTATCATTGTGATACCGTACATTTGGGAGCAAATAACTAACAATCCTGATGCAGTGCTGACTGCTGCTCAGGAAATACATGGACTGCACAGTACTGCTGAAGTGCATGGGCTCTGGTATGATCCCGATGAACCTCAGTGACATGCTCAAGGTATAGCTTAAGATAGTAGCTGTAATAGAAGTTGGTTGACTCAGGTGTTCTTACAAGAAAATAAATAGGAAGTTTGAAACAATAGTTTACTACAGTAATAGCTGTAACTAAGTGGAATTAAGAGAGGATGTGTTTTGTCTCCTGGAGGTGAAGTCCTGGATGTCCACCCATTTGGCTGACAAAAAACTGATTTATTAGAGGAAGAGCAGCACTGATCTTTACAATTTCTTTGTATGATAAGAATAAAATCACCGATTTTTCCAGATTCCCTCATCAGTCATGGGTTAAAGACGCATCTCTGCTCTTCCCTTGAAGTCAGTGCCATGTAGTGGTCTATCTTAAATGGGTTAATTCTGCACACCAGACAGCATTGGATGCTCCTGCGGTAAGGCAGTTCAGCCGAGCTGTCTGTATAACAATAAGTGCTGCCAACAGGGGAGCAGGCTTGTCAGTGCAGTGCGTGTGACTTTTTGAAGATCACTGCTGGCTTAAATTGGGTCAAGTCTGCTCATTCCCCGGATGGCAGGGTTTCAAGGAAAATCCAAGTTGCAACAGAAAAATACTTGAGTTTCATTCAACACTTGTTTCAGATTTTACATTGTTGCTGAGCTAATACAGTGAGCTGGTGTTAACATACCTATATTGCTGAATATATTTGAAACAAGACTTTAAGGAGAGGACATTTTGTCTTTATTTTAGGCCTACGCAGATGATCAGCAAGGCCACTGATGCCTGGCAGGTAGTCCTGAGGTTGGACCTTTCTCTGCATGGGCCTGGATACTAGCAGACAGTAGTTCATAGCTTGCTGTTGCATGAGTGGCTTGGCCTGAGATGTCTGACAGTGGCCAGATGTAGTGATGACTGATCTCACAGAAGGATTGTACCTTCAGGTTTTGCCATGACTTGCTTGCTTTCTGACTTCTATTGATACCAAGCAATCAGCCATCTGATGCAGTAGTTGAATACAGCAGGCTAGTCTTTGACTAGGTATAATTGCTTCATAACCAGATTATGTGTACCGAAGGGTTTCTTGGGGTCTTTTGTCGGAGGGGATCCACAGTCACCTTCTGACACCAGTCCAGTATACCCCTTACTCTGTCCAAGTGTAAGGAGAAGGTATGCAGGCAGCGTTGTAGAAGTTATTTAGGTGGAGGAAAGAGGAGAAATGTCAGAAGGTTTGTGTTCAACAATTATCAGATACAATAATGTAGTGGGAGAGCAGTCTGAAATCCGTTCTCAGGACTCGTGCACATGTTGAAATGGAAACTGATTCAGTAAAAAGGCTGTTACTTAGTGGGAGGTGGGGGATAAGTTTTTCCATGTATGTCTTGCTTGTTTACATCCATTATAGTGTTTAATTTGAGTAGCCTCTACCAACAGTATCTGAAAACAATTAGTAAAATAGCTAAAACAAAGGATAAGCATTGCGAGGGATGCCCCTTTGTATTCACACTTAAGCTTATTTACACAAAGATCGTCAATGCAGAACCAACGCACCCAGTCTATTAGAAATTCTGTTCTGGGAACGTAAATTTGAGTGTTCCCTGAAGAATATATATATATAATTTTGATTTTGCTGGTGTCCTTTAATCTCTCTTGTCTTTCTTACTGAAGTCTATTGTGGTTGTCATACCTAAGCTGGGTGCATGGAGAATGTGAGAGAGTGGGAGCTCGTAGTTTTGATTTCTGCTATTTCTATCTTTGCTTTTTCCAACAATTCCCTTGGCTTTGAAAGCAGATCCTGTCTGTTCTGGCCTCTAATTTACTGCTTGAGCGTTGCAAATGCTTCCATGGTGTGCCCAAAACAAACACACAAATTTAAATTGGTTTTGTTGAGATTGCTAACATTGACTGCAAGCTGTTTCACAGTATTCTGATAAAATTAGATAAAATGGCAATAAGATTATTTAGAAATTAAGCAGTTACAGATGTTCTTGCAAAAACAACACGGGCTTTAATGTTGTATCTGTAACGTTGTACATGCAGGCTTTTGGGGAAGTACAGCTTCACTTTATTACAATGTTAGTTTCTTACAGCTACATTTGTTCAGTATCTCTAATATGCTTTTGATACAGTAACAAAGAAAATAGTGATGATGTTGGTTTAAAGGCCAGGCTCAGTTTCTCCTCAGGACCGTGCTTTCTTTTACAGTCATTGAGTTTTATTTGACTTTAATCTTCCTGGGGCTACAGTAGGCTGTGCAGGGATGAAGAAGGGGGTTGTTTTTGCAACTGTTGTGTTGGTACTTGAGCTTATTTTTGTCTGATGAATAAGACAAAAAAGCATTAAAGTTTTTGAAAGTCTCCATGCAATCTTTGAGGGTTCTGCAGTGTCATTGACATGCCATAAAATAGCTGAGAGTGTTTCTCAAAATGCAGCTTCTGAATAACGATACTTCAACATTCTGGGGCTGGGGGAGGAGATGAAAGTGGAGAAAAACCCTCGAATATCATTTGGTTTTCAGGTGGTAGTGGAGAATGGAAGGATCCCAGTCATTAATTGTTTGTACCCTGCTGTTAGAAATGCAGGTGCAATAGACAATGTTGGAGTTGTGTTGCAGTGTAAGTGGGGGTGCCAGTGACGTAGGAGTCAGATGGGCCCGGGATGCTGTGAGTGAGGGCTCTCAGGCCTTGCATGTAGCTGTAGGAAAGTATTGCATGTCACAGAGTACTTCTACATCTTGGACTGTGCTGGGTGCTCGCAATGATGCTTTTCTATTTCCTTCTCTTTCTGCTTCTGTGTTGTTTCTTGATCTCAGCGTGCATCTGACTGCCTTTTCAGAAACAAACTAAAAATAAACCCTCATGGTCTTTGTTCTCATTATATCAGCCCTGTGCATGCTGGTTTAACGTATTTCTGTGAAAGCAGTGTAATCTTTGACACTTATGCCACTAGCTGCTGCCTTGGCAGGATCTGTTGCACTTCCTTTTATCACCAAAAGCTGCCCTTTCCTCCCTGTTCTGGGGGCAACTTCCTGTTGAAGGCTTTTTCAGTGTCTTGCACTGAACGAGGTGGCCTTTGTCATCTGTCCTCACTGCTTTTGACTTCATCCAAAAACATGCAGCCATCTCCTTTGTTTTTGCACTGTGACCAGCTTTTTATTCCTTTCTGTATTGGGAGTCTTCTCACTTACTGCCTTCTGCTTCACCATTTCAAGTGTTATTCCATCTCTTTATGACTCTCTGTTTCGTTTTGATCTCCCTTTCCTCCTCCCAAGGGGAGACAGAGTTTCATTAGTTTCATCTCTTAAGTGGGGAGACTTATGTATATTTAGAACTCCTGTGACTTAAGGTAGACTTAAAACCGGCTATCTTCATATATTGATGGGTCATAAATAAATTTGTAATGATTCAGAAGCTAACCCATGTTTGTGTTGTTTGGTTTTGGGTTTTTTTTGTTATTGTTGGTTTTTTTTGTAAAGTTGAAATTCTATTTTTTTCTCTAGATTTATGTGGGCCAGGGAAAGTTGAGTTCAGCATTCCAAGCTCTTGTGGTAACCCCAGAAATCTTGACTCAGGCAGTTGATTTTGGGGAGTTCTTGTGTGCTTAGAAAGGGAAACTTGGTCTTGTTATGCAGAAATGAAGTGAATGGGAGGCAGCTGCAGTGAAGGAAATTCCTTGTATGTTTGGTCTTTGTTTATAAAAAGACTTGACTTGAATGTGAAAAGATGCATTACAAGAATTCATTTTCCACTTGTATTATGTGGGCAATGTAGAAACTGGTCTGTGGCCAGATAATCGTTACTGGTTGAGGGAAGTAGACCCTTAAGCTGTATTTGCAGTGCCTACTGACACAATTGTGCCAGCACAACGTTTAACTGAATGGTGGATTTCTCTTACAGGTGACACAAGAGGAAGGTCAGCAGCTAGCAAGACAACTTAAAGTAACATACATGGAAGCCTCAGCAAAGATCAGATTGAATGTAGACCAAGCTTTTCATGAACTTGTCAGAGTTATAAGGTATGGTAACTTAAGTCCAAATAATTAGTGTCCCCACATTAATGGATAGCTTGAGCAAATGCACTGAAATGTAGCAGGAGGCAGCTGAAAAAATTCTGCCTGCTCTGAGCTTCAGCCAGTATTCTGTGTTCTAAATTCTTCCTGTGTAATGTAATGGTAGGAATATTTACGTGGGTATTATGTGTATTCAAAGGAGAACTTTATGACCATAATCTTTCAGATTTTACTGAGCACCCAGGAAGCCAGTCTGTAACATAAATGTGAATGCTGGCCTTCTCTAAAGAGCAAAACCAAAATACTGTTGCTCACTTCTGGTTCTTGAAATTATTTAAGTCCATCCCCTATGCAAATATAAAAGCATAGAATTGAAATACAGTTTCTATGTTTGTTGAACTGAAAATGGTTCTATGAGTTTAACTTGAAATATCTGTTTCTAGGAAATTTCAAGAACAAGAGTGCCCTCCTTCACCAGAGCCAACACGGAAAGAGAAAGACAAGAAAGGCTGCCATTGTGTCATTTTCTGAGAATCCCAAGAACCAAGCTGTCAACTGCCAGATTATCATAGTTTTTTTGTTTTTTTCTTTCCATCGTTTTACATCACTTCTGGTATTGGTCTAGCCTTATATGTGCATGTCCTAAAAGTGGTCACCAGAATAGCCTTAGTCCAAGAAGCTGGCAGAATAGTTCTTGAAGACTCGGTCATCTTGGGGCAGACTTCACAACAAAACACTAAGGCTGCTTCTTTAATACCACAGTTCCTTCCTTCTCTCCCTTTAAGAGCTTGCACCTTGTGGAGTTTTATTCGCAAAGGAGATGAAACAAAACCGTGTAGGACAAGGTGTTGAAGTCACGCATAAGTTGTCTCTTGTGAATTAATTTATTTTTACTTCTGACGTTTTGTTAGCTATTACAAAGACCTATATTGAAGTACAGAGAATACTTTAAAAAAAAAAAATGTGGGTGGATTGGCTTTTTTGCCCTCAGTTAAATTAGACTTGAGTATTCAGCTAGCCTTAAGAAACCTACACTGAATTTCATTGTCAGCAAAAATTTTCATCTCTTATTTATGCTGCAGTTTTGTTTCAGTGGCCAAAACAGTCTACTGTATTTATTTTTAGAATCCAGAACAGCTACGGGAGGATTACTGCTACTATTAGAATATGGCCAAATACCTGAGCTTATTCTGGATTGAGGCATTTCAGCTTCTTATGAAATTTCACATCATTGTTTGGGCGGGGGAGGGGAAAAAATTGTCTTCCTTTGTATTTCTGGGTAAGGGATTAAGGAAAACTAAAATTGTAGCTGTTTTTGTTTCATGTGATATAAAAATGAATTTGATCTTTCCATTGTCAGAGATGATTAAATGTTTTTGCTATATACTTTTATACATTATTTTCTTATCAAACTAGTTAACAAGTATTTTTATATGTTTGTAAGCAAATATGCTTTCACAGCATAACTTGTGTATATGTAAAGATGAGTATTTAATTCTCACAGTTCACTTTTAACTGACAAAATGTGGGATTTGCCAAACTGTGGTAAACTTCTCCTTACTCTCCTGGTTATACCCAAGAACGGCCAACTATGTGCCTGCTCAACACACCCATAGAGTAAAATCTAGTGTTGTGTTTTAATCCAATTTCAGTACCCTTTACTAAAGACTGACCATTATGTGAATTATTAAACTGTAAGACTTTTAACTGATTGTTTAGTTAAACCGTGGATGGCTGTTTAATTTTCAGTTCTGTGGATTGTGTTTAAACAATTCAAGAGTATGTTCCCTGATATTGAAATACTGAGTGGTATTGCACAGTTGTCACCTTACTGAATGTGTCCAACAGTTCTTTGAAACTTGATTATTAAGCAAACCCTTGTATAACTTCAGGTGCTAGAATTAAAGATGATCTAACCATTACTGGGGGGTAAACATAATTGCCTCTTTCTGACTCTTCTAAAACCTGGTTCTTTATGGAGGGTGGGGGAACAAAGGAGGTGATGGAGCCCAATTTAGGAGATCATTGTGCACATCTGCACCACTTTCTTCAAGCTTGAAAGTGAAGTCGTTTCAATTTTAATTGTGATAGATGGTAAAAAGCCAGTATTTATTCTGACTTAAAATGTGTGATCAGCGGTCTGCTCAGCAATTCCACTGTGCTTCCAGCTGTGCTGTCTGTCAGGTGCTCTGCCATAAATCTGCAAATGTCTGCTGAGAAAGCAGTGTTGAAACAAGTTCTGGTTACCTTTCCTGCAGCCAAGCATTAGACCTCGGAGCAACACTAGAACCGTGCGTAGCAGAGGAATTCAGTCATTCAGAGACTGTCAGGCTGTGTAATTTGGAGTTTGAGAAAGTGAGTAGCTCCTCCTTCCTCCCTTGAAGTAAAGTACTTGGGCGGCAAAAGGTTGCCTATGAATAATATGTAAAAAAAAAAAAATCAAAGTAGGAGTTATGGTGAAAGTACACTTGGGAGATGGATTACATTTTTCAAGTCAAAAGTAAGAAATTACAGCTTGTAGCAAAGATTGTGTGTTTTATTGTCTCTAATATGAAGAGCTCTCTGCAGTTAAGTCACTAACTGCACTGGTGTATTAGAATGAGTTAAGCCAACAAATTGCAGCTTGCACATTGAGGCGAAAGCTGTGAGGTGCAAGTATGATTATTGTTTCATCTTTTTCTTCTTTTTGGCAGCTCACTCGTGAGAGATTGATCTTAAAATAAAGCTGCTGCATTGATAAGTCTTCTAATATGTAACTAATTCACAGAGAAGGTGGAGAGCACCACACCCTTGTGTTTCTTCCTATGTAAGGCAAAACTGCTTTGAGGTGGTTGATGCTAAGCAGCCTGCTCCTTGTCTGCTGAGCCACACTCTAAATGTGGTAAACTTAAGCTAGTCAGAATTGGGAGCATGAGGTGCTGCAATGGAAATTTGCTCTAAGAGTTTGTGGCAGTGTGGTAGTTGATGCTGCTCTTCTGACCTGCCATTCCTACCTTGGTAGCAGTTAGCAGCAACTGGTTGTTTTATTCAAAGGTGATGGAAGAAAATGCTGCTTCAGTCCCCAGTGTGTTGCAAAGTACAATGGAAACCTTGTTGGCCTTCTGACATTAGAGCTGCCAGCAGTAGCTCCAAGCTGTACACCCTGGATTGTTTGTGAGTTGATATTACCACCTGTAGGATAGCACTTAAGCTGACAACGTAAAGGAGAGCTTTTTGAGACTTCACCTAGCAGAATAAATGCTTAAAGTTGTCCCTTTCTTTTGTAGCGGTTGTTTCCACATCTATAAATCAATGAAGCTCATGCTTAATGAGTTTGGGGTGCTTAAAATATATCCATGAATGACCTGCTTCTGCTAAGGCACAGAGAGGAAGGTTTGGGTCTTTGTTTCAAAGCACAAAATGACTCACCTCTTTCCAGAATCCACAGCTCCTGAGACTGCTGCTCTCCTGGAGGACTAGGGGTTACTTGCTTATAGGTAAAAGCCTTTTTGTAAAGTTGGTGAAGTTTTATGGGTCATCCATCACTGGGGAAGAGCACTTCCTTGTAAGTATGTTTTTAGTTCTGTATCCTTGCTTTGATTGATGGATTTGCTTTCTCTGATATAACATGCTCTGCATCAGTACTCTTTAAACTAACATGCACAAGTGAAGAGGTGGATTTCCAGAGGTACTGCGTCACCTCCTCTCAAATCTGCTGCTTTTTGTGGTACAGGCTGTTGTGGTGAAGTAGAACTGCTGGTACTGACGACAATTATGAAATTACCTTGATTGCACAGGAAAGAGAAAAATAAAAACAATAAGAGGATAACTGGCTTTGTCTGTTTCCAGCCTACTGCATTGGGTGTCTGCACAGACTGTCTCCCTGCAACCAGTCAGTCACTGCTGCAGGTTAAAACTAATCTAGTACAGCAAAATTGCAAAGCTGTGTAGGAATATGAAGTGGATGATGCCCCCATCAAAGTTGTTCTGCTTGTTTTTGTCTTTAGTTCATTAATAGACATTTGCACTGACCTGCAGTGCAGAGTACATTGGTAATGCCCTCCCTCTTCCTGCACAGAAAAAATAAAGGAAAATTGCTGTTCCTCTCCCTGCTGACACTGACTCTTACTGTTGGTTGCGTAGCAGTGCCTCACATTTAGGCTGTCAAGCAGGAGGCTGTGAAATAGAAGCCCCAGGACTGTAGCCGTCACTGAGTGGGGTTCCTGCCCTGTCTTGTCTTGATGCTGTAATGATCTCATTTCAAACAGGAGATTCCTGAAGTCAGTTGCTGCAGGCTGAGCACTGCCTGAAGTTACCCGGACTTATTTAGAAGTTTGGTGCTTGGAGAAGCTCAGGAATCTGCTAAGCAGTTTCTTTGCCTGCTAAGTATTTGTTCACTTGATTTAGGCATAGATCTTGGTGGCTTTGTACTTTCCTGTGCTCTAGCCTGAGTGCAGGCGTACAGCACATTAGGTAGGAAGCAAGAACAGGTAGGACTGCCTTAGTGGCCTTTTGCTGGGAAGACAAAGTGCTTTAAATGAGGAAGAGAAGATGTTGAAAAGACGGCTGATTAAATTACAAGGAGAGCATAAATCCCAAAGATGGCATTGGGAATGTGTGTTGTGATCGCTTTGTGTAGCTGTGCTGGGCTTTTACAGTGAGACCACAGCTATTTTGGAGAGTTTGAGAGCTTTTTGTGGATGGAATGTGAAGGGCAGATGATGTCCCACACCACGGCTAGATTGGATTAATGTGTGTAATATAATTAGTGGTATTCCTGAGCCGGCCCACAAGCAGCGTGCAGAAGTAAATACATCTTCTTATTGCTGGAATGCAAGTTCTGATCTGCAGAGCTACTTTTTAAACCTGGATTTTGTGAAGTGCATTACACAGGGTATTTGGTGCTCATTAATCAGTAGTGACAGCACTTTGTGCGTTATTTTGTTCTTTAAAAATGCTTCTGACAAAGTATTGCAGAGAGGGAGAAGTTAGCACTGCAAAGTCCAGCCACTGAAAATTGAAGTAGAGGCAGTATTAAAACCTCTTAGCTCCTCACCTCTGAGTCCTAGACGTTAGTTAACCCGTATTCCAGTAAGTTTTAATTTCAGTTGAACCTGGCTGATGAAAAGTTAATGGTCTGAATGCATCCCACGTTCCTCATGGTGTATAAAAATGAATGAACTTAGGCCAGTGATGTGAATGTCTTGTATTCCTTAAAGTCTTTGGTAAAGCTGACCTTCAAGACCTATCTGGGACTACATCCAGTCTGCTGCTGAAACAAGGCAAGGTGAGAACACATGGGCAGCTTTCCTCTGGCAGCCACACGGTGTCACCCAGAGGCATGCATGCAGCTTCTGGGGGCCTGTGTCATCGTGGGCCCTTTGCACAGAGTTGCAGTGCTTACAGGCAGGGCAGGAATGGAATATAGGAAACATAACAAAGTGGCAGAGCTCTGATTATAGAGGGCCGTGTGTCAGTGCCACTTCAGAGTATTTTGTTCTGGGAAAGCTGTACGGTCTGGCTAGGGGAAAGAAAAAGCATTTGTGAATAGTTCTGAAGAAAACTATGAAAGGAAGGATGTTTGCAATCTAAACGCTAAATGCATGTTTGAGAACGATATCTTAGTTTCTGTATAGTCTGCCTGAGTTTGGTTGTGTCAGGAATGGGAGCAAAACACAACTGGTAATGTTTGACTGTCATCAGCAGCATGTGTGGTTTGCAGCCAGTAAGTTATCTGAGCAGTGGGGGGGCTGCTCATAAGTGGGGGATCTAAATGAGGATTGCAGTTAGTGGGAAGTAAATGCAGTCAGGTTGTCTAGGGGCCAGTTCTGACATTCTCTTGAGTGGGGAAACCTTCTGAATGTTGATAGTGGAACAAAATTTGAGTGCTTCTTTCCTTTCTGCTTCCAGACTTTGTGTTTTCACACCGAGTCCCCGTGTGCTTTTGTATCTTGTACTGCCTGCAATTATGCCTATCTCTCATTGCTTCACAGAATGTCGTGTTCCTCAACTGCTGGCTTTTGGTCTCATTTTAAAAGGCATTCATCCTATCTGTTCTCTTGGGAGACTGAGCTGTTCTGTGTCTCAAGATGATTTTTTGTATCTACAAAATAATCAGGTGCCTTAATGGATTTATGGAGTAATATGTTGACAACGTGAACTGATAGCTTCTACTTACAAGCTCATCCCTCTCCTTTGAAAAGCTTTGAGTCATTCTGAGAACTACTTTATCAAGGTTTTCAAAAGCACTGCTTCCTTATGCAACTTTCTCTTCTTTCTTAATGCCACTTCTGAAATCTCCTTTCATTCTATTTTGTTTCCTGAAAGGATAAGGAATTGAAAATATCTTATGAATTCTGTTTTGGCACATCTTTGTCTTGCAGATTGCTGGTGTGCAAGTTGCACACTGAAGGTGCTTACCTCTCTAGGCCAGTTGTCTCTGAACTTGTTTTCTGCTTGCTATCCTTCTGTAAAATGAAAAGGAAGGTAGGCCTATCTTGTTTGTCTTAACTGACTTCAGACCATCAGATTCTCCATTATGACAGCCAGCTGCACGATGCTATCCACATCTAATTCCACACTTGGTTGGTTTTGTAAGATATCTGGCAAGACATCCATCACTGTCAAGTCCAGAGAGCTGGGCTCTCTCACTGCTGACCTCTTGTTCTGCAGCGAGCCGCTCTGTTGTAACCTTATCACTTCTAATGTCTGCGGAGGGCAAGCAGAGAGCAGTCCACCATTTCCCAGTTTTGCCGTGGCAGGCAGAGAGGGTTCTTGTTACCGCTCTGCTTTGCAGACAGGTCTGCTTTGCTGTCTCATTTGTTTGCTGTCTGCAATAGAGAAATCTGTAAGGGTGTCAGTGGTTGCGTGCAAAAACACAGCCAAAGGAAGTATTAGCAGTTGTTTGCTTCTGAATCACGAAGGCAGGAGGAGCCCTGGAGGGGCAGCACAGGGAATTACACATATAACACAGGGTGGAGGTTTGAAATACCTTCTGGCTGTAAGCTCTGTGCTGGGACCGATGTCGTCATTCCTACTGGAACTGGAGGAGTGTCTGAACTTTCAGCATCTCATGGTGCTCAGCCAGGCGCTGCTGAGTGCTGGGACCATCCCTTGGGTAGAACCTCACCACTGCTGTGTGGTGCTGTGGGCACTTGGCCATCCCTTTTGAAGGTCGGTTGCAGCAGAGGGGTCACTTTGTGGTGTAATGTTTTGGATAACTGAGATACCAGTCCTGAGGAAAGAATGCAGTACAAAAACAAAACCAGCAGATGGAGACTGGAATTGAAATTCTGTGTTTTTTTCCACATATTGCTGAAGGCCTCTATAACAGTCCATCAGCACAGCCTCGAGTTTGCTGTATGCCGTTTCCCACCTTTATATACTGTCAGGATGAGCAGGGGATGAAAAGAGCTAACGAGCCAGTACAGGGCTGCCAGAGCTATTTAGGACTGTATAAATGGATAAAAGCAGCATGCAGTCCTCTGTGGGACACCGACAGGCAGTGTATATACACATCTGCCCATTATTTCTTGGTGGCTGTTGGGAAAGACATGGTGCTTCAATTTCCTTTCTGTAAGATTTAATGATGCTGGCTCCTCTGCGAGGGTGCTTGGGGACTGATGGATGGAGTCGTTCATTGTATTGGATACAAACTAGAAATGTAATGGCTGTAGCAAGGAATCTTTAGAAGCAGTGTTAGCCTTTGAAAGAAAGATTAAATGCAGAAACGTGCTGGGTATGATGGTTTGAGGCTCTTAACACTCTAAATGCTCATTTTTTTAGACAAAATTGTTAAGCCCAATTTGATGAGCTTTTGTTTTGGCATTTGAAAAACTAAACAGCAGCACCCCTCCTTCCTTAATTCCCCAATAGAAAATAGTATACTATTCAGGGCACTGCCATGTGGTGTCTGTGGCGTAGATGTGAGATATCTGGAGCATCCTCTGCCCATCCCAGAGGTGCGTGTTGCCTCCTTACAGCTAGCTAAGGTTACAGTGTATTTTGCAACCCCCCCAAAATGGTGTAGCATTTCTTCTCAGGTGTCTCTCACTCATTTTAAGATGGCAAATGGGTACAGGGGTGTCCCCTTGGCCATCACTGCTGATGTACAGCATCTTGTTTTGCTTGAGGTCAAGCACTGCTAGCTGCAGGAGCAAGAAGTGGTGCATACAAATGACCGAGGCTCTTAATTCCTACATGTGTCAGAGGAGAGCCTGTGTAGCTTTAGGCTCTGTCTACCTTCTGAAGCATCGTCCCATACAGACAGCAGCCCTGAGGGCATGGACAAATCCCTTTGCGTCACCACGAATTAGCAGTGGAGGGAGTCATAATCTTATTGAGGAACTGCTCTGTCTGTGGATGGAAAGCAGTCAGGGCAGTGAAGAGTGGCACAGCCTGGAGCCCTGTGGTGGGGAACTCACCCCCGGCCCTCCACCAGGCACTCCAACCCGAGGGTGGGGTTTACCTCAGCACCTTTCCTGTTGGACAGGCACAGAGGTCTGCCTGTCCTCCTCCAGAGCTCACCTGCTGGCTGTGCTTCACAAAGAGCATTGTCTGCAGCTACAGGGAGAGGCATCTCCTCTAGCAGGTGGTTGGTCACAGGCAGGATGTTTTCCTGGGAAGTTTTCTAGGGCCCAGAAACACGCTTCCACCTCATCTTATTTCAAGAGCACCCAACCTGAAGCTGTTCTCTGCTGGGTTTTTAACTTGTTGTTGTTGAAGACGTTCAGCATCATCCAGTGACTCAGCAGGTAGTTTTCCACTCCTTTGCAGCACAGTGTACACCAGCATGGGATGTCAGGGACAGTCTGCCTCAGCTCTGTTGCCTGTTTAGTGTTTGTGGTAATTTCAGTGTCCCCAGACAGTGTTCTTGCTCACTGTAGTGCTTGCTCAGTGCTGTGTCTGAGAGTGCAGCAGCAGTGAGCCCCTGTGGAAAGCTGATGAAATGAGAGGACCCTCTCTGTTGGCTGTCAAAGAATACTCAGTGAAGGTTTGATATGGAGCATGAAAAAGCTCTTAGACTTGTTCTACTGGCCTGCCAGGAAGGGATTAAGGGCTCAGCCCATCCACCTTCCCAAAATAAGGACTGAAAATGAAAATACTTGTAGTAACTTTTGAGGAGAAAGGGGGTTTAACATGAATACAGTGAACTGAGCGGTGAATGACTAAGTGCGTATCATATGTCTGTGAATGTCTTTCAGCTTGAAACAGGTTCCTTCCATCGTTGGTGCTGTGACCGTTGCTTTCAGCCTGCTGCCCCCCACCCATCCCCAGCAGGCAGCTTGGTTTGAAAGGAAAGCACGCTGGACGGACACCTGAGGGAGTGCTCTCCTTTGTTTCTGGTACTGCAAAACCATTAATAGTGGGATGCAAAATGATGGCATCCTGACCACACGCAATCATAGAATTACCGAATGGCTTGTGTTGGAAGGGACCTCATTTAGTTCCAGCCCCCTGTTGTAAACAAGGTTGCCACCTGCTAGATCAGGCACTAGATGAGGTTGCCCTGGTATTAGTATGGAGTAGTTAAAATGGATGGAAATACTTGTTCTGATTCTGAGAAATCACACACACACACACACACAAATCCCAGGCTGCTGGGGATGAGCATAGGAGCGGTCCACACAGTGCTGCTCGCTGCCCTGTGTTGTGGCTCACACAGTCCCACGGCTGCGGGGCTTCTTCCTGCCGGAGCTGTGGTAAGTGAGAAACGCGGCTCGTGCCCTGCTAATTGATTCTGTGATTCTGTGATTTAATTGCTGTCTGCCTGAAGGATCCTGCTGGAAAGACCCAGGGACGGCGGCGGGCTGGGAGATGGCTGATGTCAGCGCGATGGGCCCGTATCTGTGGCAACCAGAATAAATAAATAAAAAAGAAAGAAAGAAAGAAGAAGCGTGTGCCGGAGCAGGAGACGTACAAGCTGCCGCTCGCAAGCGCAGCTCCAGCCGAATATCTCTTAAGCCGCTTAGCGCCGCCGCTCCAGTTAGTTACCTGAGGCCCTCCTGCCTGCAGGCGGCCGAGAGCATCGTGGGACGGGATCCCTGGGAGCCCCCCGTCCCTACCTGCAACCCTCCTCTGCGCGGCAGTGGTTTGTTCCGTACACGCACAGCCCAACGCGAAGCAGGCGCTGAATTTTGGCCCCACTGCGCAAGGCCGGCGGCACCCGGCCTGCCTCCCTCCAGGCAGCGCGGAGCCCTGCCCGGTGCCCGCGGGAGGCTGGGGATGCCGGGCGTGCCGTAGCCAGCCAGAGATGGATGGAGTCGGAAGCAGCAGGACCATGTCTTACAGCAGGTGGAGTTACAACAGGTATCGTCTATCCCAATTTTTGTTGCTGTTTGGGTATTGCTTTGGCCCTACCGGGGTTATCTCCAGCTCTGCGCGGCTCAGTGTGCTGGTAGGGATGAATTGAGCGGTGCTCAGACTCGCAGAGAGGCGATCTCTGGTAGCTACGGCTCAGAGCTGGCACCTGGGTGCTTCCTGTGAGTCCAAACTCATGTTTGGGAATGGGTTGTGGCTGCGCAGCGGCAGTACCAAGCAGAGCTGCTGGGGAGGCTGTGTGTGGTCCGTGCATGCAGAACTGGGCCAGGTGTAGTGCTGAGACAGGTGACATCTCTGTGCTGTGATGTGTAGCCAGATGTTCCTCCTCTCCTGGGGAACAATCCTTGCACCATCAGGTTTGATTTCAGGTGATTCACAGTGTCGACTGACAGTTCTCTGAGCTGGGTGAAAAGGAACAAACTTGGTACTCTTTTCCTTTTTGCGTGTCTGTGTGTTACATCTGAAATGCAGCCAGATGCATTGTTACCATCTGAATCACTACTGCAAGCCACCAAAATATTCTGAAGAAATTACCTTTGGAAGTGTTTTCTGGGCTTAAACCTGTATTCAGTGCCGCCTACGCTCCCTGGTGTGGGGGTTTATGGCTCATGCATCTATCCAGAGAGTTGCACTTGTTTTCTGTGCATTGCCTCAGCAGAAATATGTATGGATTTCAGCCTCCAGCATGGTTTATTAGCAGCTAGTTTCCAGCTTATAAAAACATTCACAATAAATCCAAGCCACGCAAACTGATGGCTGCATAATATGTATTTCTTTTTCAGCTGCCTGTGCTGGGAGGCTGAGGAATGAGTTGTTGCTTTTCCTGACAGCCTTCCCTTGCTGAAAAAAGCGCTGCAAAGTTGTTCTCGCACATTGACACTGTCCTCCCACACCCTGCTCATGCCCAGGCCCATGACAGGAGGAGGCAGTAACTCTTTCTTATCTGAACCCTGATTGCTGGTGTTTGTGATCGGATTGCTATCACTGCCCCATCTTTGACCTCACTAAAGAGGGACAGAGCTGGGGGGGATCCTTCTGTTGGTAGAAACACCCTTTGGTAGTAGGGAGCATTGGTTGTGATTGAATAACTTCTAGAAACTCTCTTTTCTTAGACTTGCTTCTGTTTTTCTTGATGTTACAACACACTGGTTTCAGGCTGGGAGGATGACGAGCAGATTATCCCTGCAGACCCTCATGGGATGGAAGAGAGGACTGCTACAATGGCAGTGCTGTAACCAGCAGCCACAGTATGTCACATCTGTTCCAGGGGCAGCTGGTTTGTGGCAGGGCATTTCAGGATCCTCCAACAATGACTGGGCCCAAAGCTCAGGCAATGGGTAGCAGTGCATTGCTGTTGTGTAAGAGGCGGGCTCCTGTAAGCATGACACATGGTTGTGGGGTTGGTACTCCCAGACCTCCTGGTGTCCTGGTCAGGCAGGCAGTCTGGGCAATGACCTGCTAGTGCTGAGAACTGCAGTTCTAGTTACAGTCATTAAGCTGAAAAAGATCTCTAAGGCCATCTAGTCCAGCTGCCCACCTACCATCATACTGCCCACTAAACCATGTCCTGAAGCACTACATCTCCACGTTTCTGGAACCCAACCAGGGATGGTGACTCAACCACCTCCTTGGGCAGCCCATTCCAATGCCTGGCCACTCTCAGAGGGGAAATTCATGCAGTTAATTGTACTGGATGAAGAGAGATGCACAAACAATTAGCAGAGACCAGATAAAAAAATTCACCTCAAGTGCTCTTCGCAGTATAGGAAAGTAGCTGGATTTTTATTTTATTTTATTTTATTTTTTTTGCTTTCATTCTTATTATTCCAACCCCTAAAACTATATTAGTGTGAATGTAAAAGAAACAGATACAGCACAAAAATGCTCCTAATCAGTGAGTATGGCATTGAAGTCAGCATCCCCTCATCTCACTCTTGACTTCCTGAAGGCCAACCCTATGTTAGGCACAACATGAGGTCTGTGCCTTCCTCCCATTTCAGTGCTGTGATTATTTCCTCATTACTCTGAACCCCAAGAGCCAAAAGCAGGGACCAGGCAGCAATTTGGGCAAAAACTGTGGATATTTCAAAGTGCTGGAAGCACTCAATACTCCTGGTGGCAAACAGTGAATTCCTGGAGTGAAATAATGCTGCTCTTACACCTCTGCTCTCAGTAGATAGTGTTTCCTGGACAGTTGCTACTCATTTCTATTCTGAATACGTTTCTCCTGTGTGAAAGCTCAGTGGGATGACATGGGCCAACCATTCAGCGTAGGTCCTATACATAGAATATTTTCCGTATAAACTGATGTCTGTTTACAGCACTGTGCTGATACCCTTATTTATCTTACAATTGGCACACTCTGGTGCCTACCTTTGTTGCAAGAGGAGATTTTACCCAAAGGTTTTAATTAAAAAAAAGCAGATCCTTTTCCTCAGTACAAATAAATTATGACCCCAGATACCAGGTGAGGCGGCCTATCATCATACTGCCTGAGTCTGTGTCTGAAACAACATCCGTGCTTTATCTTAACTGAGAACTGATCTGTCTTTGTTTACTGTGCAGACTGCCCAGAGCATTTGTTTCTGAAGGAGCCTATGGTCTCCCCCACTTTTTTTTCCTTCCTTCCATTGTGGTTTCTGAGTCTTGGCTGGAGGATGCTCAGGTAGGAGACTGGAGGAACTGCATCTCGCCTTACATCAAGGGCTCTTCCTTTCCACCTGTCCTCCTTTTATGTCTTGGTTTGAGCTGCAATTTCTTCCCTCCTTTCTTATGTTTCTTCCCAAGATCAACACATTCACAGCCTTTCTCCTCTATCCATTTTGTTTCATTTCCATACTCACTTTCTATTTTTATTCCTGCATCCATAGTAGAGTAACAAATCATCTCATTGTGATTAATGGAGGTTTTCTCCACTAGCAATTGAAAGTACCTTTTAGTAAGCTTACTCCTGAGATGTTTCAACTCTTGATGGCAGCTGAAGACTTATTTCCATTAATCTCTCTTTGCTCTATCCTGGATATCAGCATTGATCATGGCTCCCTTTTGAAGCTGCTATTTCTGTTCTGCCTTTTTTTTACTTTGTGTTGAAAAGCTGTGACTGTGTGTTTAGGTCATGGTGTTGAAGGGTTTCAATCTTAGATCTAATTTTTCAGAGCTTTCAACTCCTCTACCTTGATCTTTTCTGGGACACACTGTCCTCAAGGAGTAAATAGGAGATGTTCTATGAACTCCCATTCAAAAAGGCTTTCTTAAGGAAACTGTAATTCTTCTTTGACATATCATGTCTGAAATCAGGAAGCAGGTATGCTTCTTACCTCCCTAAGCCTGCTGTAGTGAGCATGCTTTGACTACATGGAAGGAGCTCTACTTGCAGCAGAGCCAGCTCAAGCCTCATCCACTGACCTGCTCACAGAATCTGGAGCTACAAGATGCCCTGAACTGCTCTTGTCACTTTGTCTGCCTGCTTTTGGGAGAAGGTAACACATTTCTTAGAAGTTATTAGTATCCCTTTCTGCACAGTTTCCAGTACTGCTGCTCCTGCATCAAAGTCTGACTGTAGCTCCATTTCCAGTCCCCCTGGCTCTTCAGGTCTTCTCAGGACCTAAATACAGCAAGAATTTGTGTACTTGGAGAGGAAGCTCAGTCCTTCCCCACGAATGAAGCAGGACTTGGCACCCAGTGGGTGAATGCTTGATATTTCTTTGTCTTCAACACCACCACCCTTTTCTCCTCTGCCATCTTGTGTCCATACAGATTTTTCTCCTGGACAAGGTACCTTAATGAGTGCAGCCATTGGTCAAAGCACCTGACGGGACAAGAAGTAAAGTTCTACAGAATGAAAGAAGGGAGGAAAATCAGTAAGTCCCAAAATGAAACCAGAATAAGATGTTCACTTAGCTGATTAACTTACTTTTATCAACTGATGTTGTACATTTACTTTGCTGGAAATCTGGGTCATTTTTTAGTTGGCTTTTTTTTCCTCCCCTCTCTTTTCCACAATACAGTGTCATAACATCAATTGCATAGGAGAGCCTAGATCTGGGAAATGTATTTTCATCCACAAGTCAAAACACTGTGAAGGATTTGCAGGTGCGTTCACACGCATCCTTCTTGGGTCAGATACCAGGAAAAAATGTATTCTCAGAAAGAGTGGTAATACATTGGAATGGGCTGCCTGGGAAGATGGTGGAGTCATCACTCCTGGAGGTGCTCAAAAACCTTGCAGATGTGGCACTGAGGGGTATGGGTTAGTGGACATGATGGGGGGTTGGCAAGTTGGCAAAGTGGATGCAGGAGCCTGCACCCTGATGGAGGACAGGCACAGGCTGTGGGTGGCATGGAGGAGTACACAGATGGCTTCTGTTTGCAGAGAAGAAGCTGGAGTTGTTCCTCCTGAACCTTGGCCTGAAAGATGTTATTAATAACCATTTCAACCAATTGTAAGGACAGTCTGATTGGAGGATGTTTGCTCAGGTACACGCTACAGCTGGTTTGCTAAGTAAGCAGAAATGAAAAGGGAATGAGTAGCACTGGAGAGGGTGGGGGCAACAGGAGGTTATCTTTAACTATGATAGAGGAGGAAAGTAGCAGACTCTAAAGAAAAAGGAGGACTTCTAAGCTTTTTCAGGACAAATAATTGGCTGAGGAAAAAAAAAAAGATATCCAAATGTTTCATGCAGCAGAGAAATATATGCATCATCTGGGGAAAGTGGAAAATGCTGAAGGCATGGGGAATAAATGTGTAGTATGTAAAGGAGCGTGATCTTGGGATTTCCAACTGAAAGAGCAGAGTGTTGAACTGGAGCTGTGGGGCATGTGGTGAAGCCAGTTGGTTAGCGAAACAGATCAGTGGGAGAATGTTAAGGAGGGAGAGAAAAATCTCTGGGAGGTGATGGAAGCTGATAGATTCTGGGGGGGGGGAGAAATATTCCATTTTATAGCTGGTAACCTTAAGCTGGTAGCTTTAAAGAAAAAAAACTCGATGGTCATGTATAAAATTTTTGTTCTTTTGTTTTCCTGAAGCTTTTATTTCACTAAAGCCTTCAAAATATCCTTATGCTAGCTGATGAAACATACAGATAAGTGCATAATATATACCTATTCAACAAAGAAGCATGTGAACTTTCAGATCTCTCTATAATTTAGTTATAACATTGGTATAAAGACAGAAATGTATTTTGGTTCCTCTGCTTTGGCAGCCTTGCAGGAACTTTCCAGTTGGAACTGTTTTTAAAAAGCAATGCTATGGAAATGAATGTTTAACTTTCTTTGCAAAGTCATGGGGTAAGTGGTATGATCTCTACATCGGAACAGTAAAGGTCAATGCAGCAAACTGCCTCAGCTTCACGCTGACAGCCTGTTTCCTTCCTGTTTGGAGAGTTCATTAGCAAGCTCTCATTGACAAATTCAGTGATGATTTCTAGTAGATGGAGAGAAAAAATAGAAACAAAATGTATGTATATTTTTACAATGTTTGTAGGCTTCTATAAAACCTCTAAGGTTTCCTTCAATTATATGCTGCATTCAAGATTTTTCTTGAGCCATGAAGATGACTCCAGCATTTCCTCAGGGTAATAAGGGCAATAGGAAATCATAAATAAATCATGAGTGCTATGTGAAGTGCCATAAGAGGCACCGCTTTGGTATCATTTGGTAGATCTTATTCCTTCTCCTTCACTCTTTTTGTGTGTTCTGCAAAAGTGCTTTCGGTTACCACAACTAAGATATAAGGCAAGAAAAAAACCAGTCCTATAGAAGAAATCATTATAACCTTTCCTAAGAAGTGGAGAATGTGGCTGGGAAAGGGAAAAGCTGTGATGTGTGCTGTATTAGGAGTTACATTGATGGTAGCTCAAAATTATGGATTTTTGAACACTGAAGCAGAGAGGAAATAAATAGGTCCATACACAACTTGGTGAATGTGTTACAGGGTCAGTGAGACACAGAACATAAGGCCAATGAGCATCTTCACACAGCTTTATCTGATGCACTGTAGATGAGAAAAGAATTCTGCAGTCTAAATTACAAGGAAAGGAATAAGAGGTAGACCATGCTTTAGTCTCAGAAAGTGAATTGGGACTCTTGAGTGTGGCTAAATCAGTTCATAAACAGAGGCTGGGCTTGGAACCCCTGTACCCGAATAAAAAGTTAGAAATGAGTCAGGAGATATTTTATCCCAAGAACAAGGAAACAGCACTGAAGCCATTGATTAAAACAGAGACCACCAACGGTGGCCAAGATGGAAGGGTCCCACAGGTGGCTACCAAATGGTGCCATACACAGCAGCCAGGATGGCAGACATCCAGGAGCAGTATGGCAGGTTAGCTCAAGGAACCGTGAGGTCTGTTTTCCTCCAGTTAGCCCATTGATGCTCTTATGTTTTGGTTATGTTACTCTGACCAACTGCTACAATATATCAAACATCCAATGGTTTGCTATCAGTTCCAATTCATGCACCAGTTATGGGTTCCTAGAGAGACAGTGTGTGGCAAGAGTCTTTCAGTCATACTTAGATATGGTTACTCCAGCAAAAGTGCTCTTCTGATTAGAATTCCTGTTCGTTTTGAAATCTGGTGGTTGCTTTGTGTTTTGCTGTCTCTGAATGTGAACAGCTGTTTTGCAGGATGGAGAAGTTCCTGATAGCCCTTCGTGGAACTGATAGCATTGATATTAATGTTTAACTATTGTTATTACCTTTGTTTGTTTTGAATGCCTACTTAGACTCACTCCTGTCTTCACAGAGTTTATGGACAATCCTTCAAAATATATTTATTGAATTTATATTTTGTCCAAATGAAAATTCTGTCCAAAAGTCATATTGAAACATTTTCTGTGGAGACTCTTGGAGTATTGAAGCCAAATTCTGCAGTGTTTCATGGGGCTTTTTATGCACAATCATGCAGGTTGTTTGATAGAGCTGTCACCTAGAATTCCACCAGAACATAGGGAACTTGTGTGGCCACTGTTGGTCTTCTGTGTCAGGGATGGAAGTCAAGGTGCTTCCTGGATAGCTGGGGCTGCTCTGCTTCTCTGACAGTCTATGCAGAGAAGCTCCAGCTCCTAGTAGTAAATCTCTGTTTCTACTTTATTCCTCTCTTGATTTTCAAGTAATTAGTGTTTTATTGTTTGTTTTTCTTTTTCCATGTGAGGTATAATTGAAGAAAAACTGTAAGAGACTTCCCAGGTTAAATTTGCTGCTTTAAGATAACTTAATGAAACTTGGATTTCATAAGGGGATCAAACAGTTCTGATCTGATTTTCAGAATTTAGCTATCTGTATCATTAAACAGTGCATTCAGACCTGAACTAATTTTCTGAAAGGAACAAATAAACTTAAAGGAGGAAATAAGAAGAATAACCGGTAGGCAAATCGGCAGCTATTGATTATTAAGCAGCTGTTCAGTCTCACTACTGAACTTGGTTTTTATGTATGCGCAAAGCACTGTTAGCTACCAAGTATGACGTGTGTGGTCAGTGGATTTAGATGGTTTTAATTAGCTCTAAATCAATCTCAGAAGAGCAAATAGCTTGCTCAATGAAGATTTCTGAAGGTAAAGTCTTCTAAATAATAAAGAGTTTACAGTCTTGTCTTGCTAGAGGTGAGTGAGTAATAGGTAAATACTGAGATGGAGTTGAGCATTAGTGGGACTGGATCTGGACCCCAACATATGGTGTGAAAAAAGGCTTGTAAGATATTCAGGGTGACTGCTTGCATGGCATGCTTGAAATGGCCCTGGATTTTAATCCAGACTACAGCAGATATATGATTTGTACTGAAAAGTGTGTTTTTGCCCTGGCCTTGAGGGAAGGCTGTGGTTTGCTCCCCAGTTGTATTCTTCAGCAGATATAGACATACTATCACCTCTTTCCAATTACCACATATCTGCCCTCTGAACCCTGAACTTTCTCTCCTTTCATCCTGAGTGCATGTCACGTAAGCTACATTTTCTCTCTTGCATGTCTTATTTTTCTTCTCTCCTACCTAGCAACCTCTTAAATGTATTAATTAATGGGGATTTTGAAATTCAATTTGGGCCACTGACATGGAAAGTGCAGGAGCCCGTCTGGGCTATGAACCCCAGCTGAGGCCAAAGCCTAAGTCCCTCCTTACAACCCTTCTGTTCTGCTACTAATCACTATAAGAGGATTACCTTGAAGCAAGGGATGTTGGACACTACAGTCAAAGATGTTCATATCAGTCGCTGGGCTATTTTCATTCATGTGTTTGCAAATATTAAAATGATTTTAAAAAGCACACCAGGTGAACTACGTCAAATCAATGTAGTCTTGCTTAGAATATATCTACCAAGAAAAGAAACTGTGGACCAAAAAACAAGACCTGGCCTTAAACTGGAGCTGAATTGATGTTCCAGAGTTGCTAAAAGCCAGAGATTTTGCTCCCATTGTCCTCTTGTGTTTGGAAGAGTATTTTATTGTACAGACATTATGTGCTTCCTCATATGAAAAATAAGCAACCATATTATACTGCACCTTTTGTTGCTGTCTGAATTGTACTATCTATGAAGATGCATTGCTTTCATGGTCTCTTGGTGCAAGGAACAACAGCTAAATTTCTGTTCATGATTTCTGGAGCTCCAAGAGCAGAGCTTCAACCTGATGACAGGAATTATTAAATAAATCATCTCAAATATGGTATCATTAAATGCAAATACTCTGCCTCTTGCTTGGAAAGCAAGGTGAGAATGCAGAGATATTCTCCCAGCATGTATCATCTCCCTGGGTATCAGCTATGGGCTGCCTGTAGGGCAAAGTGAAACACCAGCAGTGCTGTGCTGCAGTGGAAATTTGTCTAGCAAGGATCTTCCTAGACAGGCTGGGGCTGGAATTGTCCAGACTGAACATGATTGTCCCTCTGCATGCAATTGAAGCTTAGATGTGGTGACCAAACTGTTTTGTTCAGTATAGCATCCTTACCAATGTGTCATCTGTACACTGCATCTGTTCACTGAAAAGTTTATATATTTATATGGACTAAACTGTTGTTTTTAAATGCAGTTAGGGTAAAGTGTCTGCAAAACCAGAAGCATTTGTTCTTCTTATCCGCTGCAGCAATGCTTTTTTGTTGTGCTGATTGTGCTGTAGTTATGCTAACACAATGCCAATAAGATGCTGAATTAAAAGCCAAACGTAAGAATGTTGTATGTGTGGGGCATTAGAGGAAGCCATGCATTTATCTTTAACTCATCTTGAGCCTCCTGTGTTGACAACTGTCTTTCTGGTAAAAATGCCTCTTTCATTTAGCTTGTGGCCTGTTACCCTGTGGGACTGTCCATGTGATTGGAAATATGAGCCTGAGTCCCTCTTCTGTGAATCTTATGCATCTTGCAAAGGACAGCATTGCAGAGACGATTACTTTGTGCCTTCTTAGATGGTTGTTTTGTCCAGACTTTGTCCCAAAGAACAGCTGCTTTTGTTATTTCATTTTGTTATTTCATGTGTTGAACAGCACAGGAGAGCCTCCAGTAGGGGTATGATGCTCCAGCAGAGACATTTGCAGGTCTCTGACTTCCTTACCACATGACTGTGTGGCCCTGGGCAGCCTGATCTGGCGGCTGGCAACCCTGCACATAGTCTAAGTTATTTGATTTTATTAAGTTCGAGATAATTGAAAAATCCATCCCTATACAATGAAATATTCAAGTAAGTACCAAAATTTCACTGTCTGTGACACAGTGAGGCCATACTTAAATGCTTGTTCAGCTCAGTGAAGATTCACCTTTGCTTGAACTTCGTGCACAACTTTGTGCTTTGCCATTCAGCTCTGCTGGAAAAGGTGAGAGAAGAGCAAAGGTTCCAGGGGGACATCTCACCACAGCTTTACTGATTCATTTAAATTCAGGCTGACATTTAATTGCAGCTTCCAACTTCCCACCTTGGCCCCAGATGTGCTTATGAGTGCTGGAGGCTCCAACTCATGGAAACTTCTGGCTGGCACCTGAGGCCATCCCTAATTGTATCTGTAATATCTTTCATAAATTAGAGAATGATGACAAGCTTTAAGCTTTTCCCCCTTACTGAGAAGGGGACGGAAATAAGAACAAAAAAAGGAGAGTACTAAAAAAACCCCACATGAATAGAAATGAATATGATGACTATACAATTGTATAACTTTCTATGTGGCTTCCCTTGAACGTAAATCAGGTTATATCACATCTAATAGGTTTCCACAATTTGGATTTGGAATTGTCAAAAGCCACAGTGGTGGTTGGCTTTATATACAGTACATTCATTATCTCTCTTACTTGCAGGACTCACGGTAAAGCGTTACTGCTCTGGGGAAGATGGTGAGGAACAGAAATAGCAATTGAACTGCAGTGATCAGTTTCTGTTATCTAGACACTCTTTGAGCTGTTGTGTCCTGAATTCATGCTCCAACCCATGGATTCAGAAAGAGAAATACTCTTGTAATGTAAAACAGAACATTTCTGAAGAGACAAGAAGTGTTATTCTATTTTAGGGACTTCTGTTGATGATGTTGCTCTCTATCTTGGTCTTGCAGTACAGACTGAAGAGCCTGTGGTGTGCTGCTGACAGGCCTTGGGCTCTGATCACACCCTCTGCTAAGTTTATATATGTTTGTGTGTTTATTCTGGGGGGTATTTTAACCACTGTTAACTGTAGGGACTAGACTTTATGCCTTGTCTCTTCACTGCAGCTATGCTCCCCTGCTTTCAGAACAATTCAAACTGTGGGTGCAGGTACCTGCATGGGGAACTTGTCCTGCCTGAGCACCTCAGTGCAGTTCATCACCCTCCAGTGGGGGAGGATGGAAGTTGAGAGCAGGCTGAACTCCTTTGGGGTGAGGGAGATGCCTGCTGGTGGTCATGTGTGTGCAGCCTGCATCTTGCCCTGTTTGCCCAACCTCCCCCTTTGGAGGAATACAAGGGTGAATCAAAGAAGCAACAGGGAAATTATGGCTGTGTTGCCTGAAGTTGATTCAATGAGAGTTTGGTTTCCAGTTGACTGGTGTTTTGCATCGGAATTGGTGTTAACTGCCAAAAAGAATCCACTTACGGCTCTGTAGCTTCTTGCTACAAAGCAGGCAGAAGGGATGCTATGGCAAACACAGCAAACAAGTAAAGCCTGGGAGATGCTTGTCCCGGGAGAGGATTTGTCAGCACGCATGAGAGTAAATAAAAACAAGAGGGCCTCTGTAAGTTGAAATCAAGCCAGTCTACAGAGCACTAATGGTGTTTGCTGCTAATTGCTCTTAGGAGTGTGCCTGTTCGGGAAATCCCAAGAAGCATCTCATGTGCTGCCAGCAGAGAAGGACTGGGGGAGGATGTGGTGACTAAGGAGAACAGCAGAGCTCTGTGGAGAGGTGACCAGCCCTGTGCAGGGCTGGGGAGAAACAGGCAGTGATGGCTGAGCAGGCAGTGGAGTCTGGGCTATTCCTAGCCTCTCTGCTTCACTGACTTGTTGAAATGCTGCTGAGAGGAAGGAGCTTGGATTCTCCTCTTCTGATACTGAGAGCAGATGCTTGAGTGAAGTTAGGGACATCTTACTTGCCCAGGCATGGAAGGAATGTTTCTCATTAGACATCAGAAGATGAGAAATCTCTAGAATTGGATGTTTCCAAGGAAGTTCACTCTGTGACACTCCCTGTGAAGTGTCAGTGTGTTCTGTGCTATCTCTATTATCCTGTGTGTCCTGTAGCTGTGAATTATACACCTCCAACGAGATTCTTCTGATGTCCTTTGGGTATCCTAGAAAGCTTTTAGGGCTACTGGATGAGTATTTTTGTTCAAAATCATATTCTCATCCTTCAGTCTGGAAAGGTTTTAGTGCAGGAAATGCACTTAAGAAATACATGAAGATTGGGAAGATGTTTTGTTTTCTTCCAGCGCCTTCAGTCCCCATCATTTTTATTCCTCTTCTGTGCCGCTTCATAGTCTTGCCCTTTCTTTTTGTTTTTTTGTTTGTTTGTTTGTTTTTTTTTTTTACTGTTGTTTAAATTTTGGTGATGGACAGTCAGGAAAAACAGGCATTGTTATTTTGTGTCTCAGCAGTGGAGAAGGCTGGGGACAGAGAAGGTAGACATCCACAGCTGTGTGCTTGGTTTAGCTCCTGGCTGAGCTGTCACGTGGAGGAGTCAATTGCCTTCTGAATCAAATCTGTGCTGTCTCACTGGTGTATTAGCTGACAGTTGGCCAGAGCAATATGGGCTTTTTTGTTGAGTTATTAATCATATTTTGAAGCAGCGTTTCCTTGTGGTGGTTGTGGAGCAAGCACAGCTTGGCAGTGCTGAACACTTTGCTGTGCAACAATGGAGCTGCATCCAGGCAGCACCATAGTTGGGAATATTTCCATCATAACGGGTGCAAGAGTGTGGTTGACTGTGTTGATAGGGCTCAAAAAAAAACCTGTTTGTGCTCGCTGTCTCCTCTTAGTGGGGTATGTGGGGGGCTGAGGGGAGTCAATTGTCCAGGCATACCTCATTTTTTAAGTTTAAACTGAAATATTATGACTTCTTAATGGCAACTAACTGACAGCATGGTGCTGATGGTGTGTGCCTTAGGTTGCACAAGCTCTCTAAGCAGGGCAGCCTTTGGTGGAAGGGTCTCTTAGCTCTTGGGATTGTGCTGGTCACATTGCTTGCTCCCTTCTTGTGCTGTATGTGCTGTTAGACATGGGAAACTTGTTTTCAGGCACTCTTTTGCAGAAAGTGGTGGACTATGCATAGCAGGACTCTTTCTTTGCTAAAGTAGTCTTTGGATCATTTCTCTGCTCCAAGTGTATGTGGTCTCTGTCAGTACAGGAAAGCTTACTCTCAAAATGAAGAAGTATCAGCTGGAAGGTCTGCAGAAGATGAGCTGCTGTCTTTTAATACATTTTAACCTTTTAGCCTTTTAACCACAACATCCAAAGTAGAGTGTGAGCAAGACAAGGCAATGACAATAGGCTGCCATGCAAAGCAAGCAGTGTAGATGCCATTCATGCCATTTATTCTCATTGTGAAAACATTTATCATCAAAGGGGAGTGGGAATGGGGACTTCAATCCCAAACAGGAAATTAGTGCATTTGACTTAGGTAGCCCCTCTGCCTCAAACTCCACACACGTTTTGTTCTGCTCTACTTGCCATTATGTTTCGTGTTCGGTTGCCTTGATGGGTGTTACAAGGCATCATTCCTTCATGCTTTTGATGGCAACAGTTTTAAAGCTCTATTTCGTTGAATAACTGTACCTTATTTGTACTTGCTGACTGAAGACAGTCATCATGAAACATTGCATTTGTCTGGAAAATGGATCTCATCTCCTGGAGCCTGAACTTTGAGAAATGCAGTCTGTGTCTTTGGCAGCTTAGATGGCTAGAAGAGCCAGCCCAATGCTCAGTGTGTGTCACAGCTGTCACTGACACCACTCAGCACTTCCCCATTAGCAATAGACCTGTGAAAACTGGGCAGTCCTATCACTTGCCAGGGATCACAAAGCTGTGGTGAAGCCAATCCTGGGCAGTTTTCCTATACACTCTGCCCGTTTTGGGGCTATTCTATGTGCAAGCCCCAGAGCTGCTGTCATTGGCAAGACTAAGTGTTACTCCAAAGTGCTAAGTCATACAGCACTGAGTGCCTGTGGCAAAAAATAGCTTTATGCAGATTGCAGTTACTGAAGGGAAGCTGAATTCCCTGAGGCTCTTGTAGGAGGGGAATAAAAAGTCTTTTTGTCCAACTACGTCATATTTATGCAGTCATGCCAAAGCATGGTGGTGTACTGCTTCTGCTTTTTGGCGGACTCTGGATTAATTGCTGCTCTTTTGAGGATAAGATATGTGAAAGATGCAGCGATCGATGACATAGCAGGCCTTCCCCTACTCCCTAGAGGCTGAGCCTTTATGAGCAAAAAGGAGAAGGCTGCTAGCGTGGTGGTGAGGTTTCTTCATGCGACCTGCCATACCCAGAAACGTTCTTCTCTTCAAAAATATTCTAAAAGGAAGCATGGTGGAAGAAATATTGAAAGAAGAGCAAATTCTTCATGAAGCAACAGAGTGAGCTTCTTCCCACATTGAGTCAGCGATGTCTCCCAAATAGCAGTGGGATGCAAGCAAAGGATGCTGCATACAAACCACTGAAAGGTCTCTATGTTACATAAACATATTATGTTGAGAAACAATTGCTTTCCTGGCCAAACATTTCAAAATCTTTTTCTTTCCTTATGTAGAATAAATACTCATCTCATCTGGGATGGACAAAGGCAAACTATCTGTCTTTGGCTTAGCAAATTAATCTTCCAGCAGAAGCTTTTACCTTTTAACTTGCAGTTTTTGGGGGCATCTCTCCATGCCTGGCAGCTGTTCTACTCCTCAGCAGTGCTGTTCAGTGCATCCCAGGCATGGCCAGAGGCGGTTGTCCTGACAATTCACTGCTGATGAATCAGACTTGTTGCCTAGGCAACTGCCTTCAGCTCTAACTGGAAAATGATGAGTTAAGGCCACGTCTTAAAACTCCAAGACCTCCAAGGGTGCTCTTATCACACTGGAGGCTCTTCTAAGCCTTAATCTTTACAGGCATGTGTTGGGAAGATGCAGGCAGGGGATAGGCAGGGAGAATGCAGCATAACTGAGAAACAACAGGTGATGAGTATGGCAAACTCTGAAGTGAAAAATTCTGTGCTGGGCAGTGCAACCAATATAAATTCAGGCAGTACTTGGTTACTTGATGGAGAGAAGAATGCTGAGGAACAGCCAGGCCTGATTGATGACTGCCTGCTATTCTACTACTCTACTACTCTAGTGGTCTGTCACCATGTTTCTTAGTATGAAACTTCCCGTGATGCAGTCTGTGTCTATTGCCTCTTGCTGCAGCAGCTTCTCCTGCCCTTTAGCTATTTTAAACAGTGATGAGGTCCCTTCTGAGTCTTCTCTTCTTCTAGTGGAAGAGTTCCAGATGCACCTCTTGAATCTATGGCCATGGTGATACTGGGTACTTTTGGAGTCTCTATTGGGAAGCTAGGGATAGCAGTATAAAATGGAGGTGCTAGGGCAGAGAAGTTGATTGAAGCCAGAGCAGAAGGAACTCCAAATTTAACTTTTAGAAAGACTTCTTAAGTCCTATCTGTCAGCAAGGGGTCTCCTGGGCCAAAAAAAAAATGGATGACTAATGAGAGATATTACACAAAGCCAATATTGTGTGATTAATTCAACAGAAAATGTTTTGTGTGTTGGGAAGAACAATTTGATGCACAGGGCTGCGAATAAAGGAACAGTTACTTTTTAAGAAGCTGAGCAGGCTACTGAGTGGAAATCATAAGCTTTCACTATGATCTGTCTCAATAAGCACACAGGATCTGTCTGCATCTATGTCTGTCCTCAACATTTGTGTTGAAAATCTGGGTGGCAGACAGACGTTGTGTAGCGTAAGCCTGAAAAGAGTCATAACAATTTAGAAATTGCCGGTTTGGGGCATCGTAAGGTAATTAGAAGGTTTTGGGGTTTGTTTTCCAATAGAACTGAGACTCTTGCTGCTGTCTAGATTTCCTTGAAAGTCTGGGATCTGCACATATGAGTGCTGCAGATATTAAAGTAACTCCAAGATGAATTTGTCTGAAGTTTCCTCCTCTACAAATCTGACTTTTACAAACTGGTGTATATAATACAAAACCCATCCGCTGCTAACCGCAGCAGTAAATTGCATGCTGCAGTGCAGACAGATGAAGTACTTTTTGTATAAACATACAGAAATGGTCACAGGAGGCCTCTGAAGGAGGAGAGCTTTTTCTTACAGTGCTTTTGCTAGAGCCATCAACAGCCTTGACATGTCTCGTTTCCTGCTGAAATTGAAAGGTTTCCTGGGAATAGATTAATTACTGCTAATAGTCTTGACAGAACACTGTCAAAATGACTTGTTTTGATTTATGTAGAATTCAGAATGCAAGTCAAAATGACTTGCTGGTTCTTGAAACGAGATTCTTTGGAGTCCTAAGTTAAGTGCTTCCAATTCTTTAAAATGGGTTCTTAGATGAACTGGAATTTCTGATGTGGAAAATTGTTCCCAATCAGTTTCAGCTCATAGTTTCCTTTCCTCTTCACATTATATGTTGACTTTATTTATCCAAGTCAAATATAAAAGAAAAATGTTATTCTTAAAATGATCTTTGGTGATTGTTAGTATTGATTGTTAATATTTATCTTTATGCTTTTGTAAAATACCTATATGAATTCACAGTGGGCCATATAGCTCTAGATTTCAAGCCTTACATATACTAGATATTTGAATTGGTGTTGAGGATTGATGAAATATTGTATTTTTATCACATGTTGGGAACAAAAAGCATCGCCCTTTTCTTGATCATGTCTACTGAAACACTCTGAGGCCCCACCTAAGAATATGTTATGTTTGATATGCTGAGGAAGGCTTTTATTCCTCTTACAAGATCCATGAAATCCTAACCCTGTCCTTTTTCTTTAGAAAAAATATGTGGTGACAGTCATTCTAAAATGCACTGTTGACTACTTCATCAGGAAAATGCAGCCAGCTGTGGCACAAATCCCAGCACGGCCATAGCTCCATGTTGTATTGTAAGAAGGTATGTGGGATATGAAAGCAAAATAAATGAGGGATCCTTTCTTGCACAGCATTACTGTTTCTTTCTATCCTGGAAGCGTAACATGGAGGCATGTTGGCTCAGTGGTCTGTGAGCTCGGATCACCTCGTGTGAAACAAAGATCGCTTTAGAGGAAGGGCTGTGAGGTGCCTTTAAGCATAAGAGATCAGAATCTCTTATGCTTAAAATTTAGAATTACTTGACATTTTGCAACAGCGTGTGTGTGCTCCGCTGATAGGACAAATATCAGATTTTTAAAAAGACAAAGTGGAAAGCAAATGCTTTGTCTCCTTGAATTGAGCCAAAGGAAGAGCACCCTTTGCTCCCCTGAGGCATTTTGTGATGATCTGCCTAAGACTTCTGAGCAAAATCTACAGAAGCACCTGGTTGTTAATTTATTTAATTTTTTGTAAATCTCCATGAGAAATAAGAATTATTTATGTCAACATTTCAGTTTAACTAAAAACAAGATTTATTCAGCAGCTTACCAACTACCAACCTTACCAGCCTTTTTAGACTTGTTATATGTGGGATTTTTACATCTGTCTAAATATTCCAGTTTCTGTCTGTGGTCTGACTGAGAAGCTCACACAGTGTGTGGAATCATCTTGTAAGGGCAGCTGAAGAAGTCAAGCTCCTGCCTGTACAAATGTATTTTAAAATATCAGTGTGGCCCACAGAGGAGAACTGGGAGAATGACAAAGCAGGTTTTTTACCAACATTTTGCCTAATATTTAGCATGTAAGAGAGTGTGTCCAAACTCGCTTTCCTGCTGGCATGGAATGCAAGAGGGAGCTCTTTTGGACCACCTTTACAAATATCCTGAAACCACACTCTGTGCTGAGAATTACTAATGCTAGAGAAGAAAATGTGGTGCCAATTGTCTGTTGGAAGACTTGAGATGCCATATTGAAATACTATACTGAAATATCCATATTTTGAATCTCTTTATGTCTTCAAGTCCCCCCACAGTTCTCTAGCTTGAAGTAGAAAAAGTCATTTATTCTTGTAGTTGAAATAAGCAATACTTGTCCGAAAGCCCATTGAACTTCAGGTGAGGGGAAGGAAGGAAGAGCTTCTCTGGGGCCAGGACTCTTCTTGTTAGCACTGAGCCCATACCCTGGCACTTGAAAGGGCTGTACACATTATTTTATTTGGAACTCCTCTGTTAAAGCAACATACTTTCCAGTCTTCAGCTCAAGAAATTGAAGAGGGATTTCATTTCTCATCTGTTTCTTTTGGCAGTTTAAGACATTAATATCTGTAATATCTGTATATAGGCACTTGTTTTCAAATAATTGAAAACAAATGATTAACTATTTCATCTCTTGTGTGTTAAAAAAAAATAAAACTCAGGAATGAGGAGTTTTTCTATTTCCTCCCATTTTTAGTGTCTTAAGCCTCAAATTCATTTCCGGTGCAAGAATTGGGAGACATCAAATGAAGCTGATGGGACAACATGGTCAAAAATAAGCATAAGGAAGTAAGTTTTTGCACAGCAGGCAACAGATGTGTAGCTCCTTGCCAAGGAAAGCTGTGGATGCCAAAGGTTTTTATACAGATTCGAGAACACTTTTGACTCAGGTAATGCCCTGAACTGAGAATCCTTGAAGGCTGGAAGAAGTGGGATACTTTTTTTAAAGGATTGTGACATTTTTCTCTGACTTTCAGCACATGACTTCCAAGGCACACAGGATACTGAGCCAGGTGGGCCCTTGGTCTGGGGCTGCTCAACTGCTGTGCTGTTCTCACTGTAATTCACACTTTGCACTTTTCATGTTTCCATGGCTTTTGTGGAAACAGAGAAACACCCCAGAGGTTGGTGCTTCTCAGCATTTGCTGATGTAATCCCTTTGAGATGAAAGGAGCTGTATGAGTAAACATAAAGTCATGTTCTAACCAAGTACATGAGGCAGTGAAATGGCTTCGAGACCAATAAATGTGAGTGGTATTCACACAGCAGTTTTCCTGCAGCAATCCAGGCTTCAAGAAAAGAAGCACTATTTCCCATAAAATTACAACTGAAATTATTGTTGAAACTGTTGAGAATTCTACCTGGGAATATGTGTGTAAATGATAATACATAAATAAGTTGGTTCTTCAGACATGAAGAGCCACTAAATGTGTTGGAGAAGAAACATGAAAGCTATGGACAGTGAAAGATTCTGCAGTGCCAGGTAAAGCATCTCTGTTCTAGCTCCTTGTTTTTTGCTGATGTTTGTTTGTACTTTGGAACCCTCCCTTGTGCTCAAATCCCAGTGTCAGCCTTGTTTTTTTATTGATATTTAATTATGAAGTATGTTTGCTTACCAGAGAATGTTGTGGAGTGTCTTTCCTTGGAGATCTTCAAAAGCCATATGGACATGGTCCTGGGCAACCTGCTCTGGGTCTCCCTGCGTGAACAGAAGGTTGAAGCAGATGGCCTCCAGAGAGGTCCCTTCCAACCTCAACAATTATGTGATTCTGTGAACTAGCAAACTTTCTGTAGGAGCTGCTTTTCCACTAAGGTGTTTATAGGCGATACTGTCCTTAACACTGGAAGTTACATTGAGTGTAACAGAAAAAAAAAAAAAAAAAAAAAAAAAAGAGAGGAATGCATAATAGTGTGGGTAGTTTTGTTGAGGGGAAAGATGTTTGCTTTTTCAGATTGATCTCTTTATGTATGACTCTTAGAGAAGGATCAAATCCTGCTCTCTTCAAAGGAGCAGGTATGATGTATGGCTTGGACTGGTGGAGTGCACTTTGAGAAGATCTTAGGATCTCCAGTGTGTAACAGCTAAAAGACTGAATATTGTGCATCAGAATAGAAAGCAGGATTGCAATGTGTTGAAAGCAATGGGCAGAAAGAGAAACAGTGCTGGATGAAAAGAAGCTGGAAAAGAAATAACACTTGACAGATCTTCCAGAATCTGATATGTGAGCAACATCTCCATCCATCATCAGAGAGCTCTTATACTAGCAGGGGATAGGTGGGGAAAGGGCTGGGGTAGAACCAAGCCCCAAAACAGCAAAAACATGGATTGTCTTGCTTTGTGTTACAAAGCCAGGAGAAAGTAGTGCAGTGTTTTCCTATTCGGAGTTCTAGAACACAGTGGGAATTTTGAGCCTTAGCTTTACTCTGGTTTGGCACAGTGAGCTTTGAAGGTGTTGCCACAGCTAATACCACATGGAGTGTATGCTGGCTGGAATTTATTTATTTTTAATCTGAAGGCAGTCTAACAGTGTTGCAGGTTGCCCAGAGAGGTTGTGGAGTCTCTGTCCTTGAAGATATTCAAAACTCAGCAGAAAATGATCTTGGGCAACCTGCTGAACAGCCTCTACTGGGCAGAGTGAGTTGGACTAGGCGATCTCCAGGGGTACTACACAGCTCAGTAACAAGCAATATGAGTGGTAATTTTTAGTATGGTATTATGTGTTATCCCTCAGCACATCTCAGTGTCAAGAAGAAAAATTATTTTGTACCTGTGTCTATCAGATAAGGCTCTCAGGATAATGGCACATTTAGTGCACTCACTGCCTCTGCTTCTGTTGTTTCAGCTCAAGAAATGTCTAATATTAACGAGCCTGCTATAGCAAACTGCTCCTTGCCTAGACTTAGATGCATTATTTTTAACAGTGCTCTTATCTGTGCTTGTATTATTTAACATTTTAATTCTATTCTGGGCAAGAAATAGCTGTGGGATTGGATTCTGTTGCCTTCTGCACTAAATGAACAGCCATGCTAAAAGATTTTACTAGGAGAGTGACGAGGTCCTGGAACAGGCTGCCCAGGAAGGTTATGGATGCCCCGTCCTTGGAGGTGTTCAAGGCCAGGTTGGATGGGGCCCTGGGCAACCTGATCCAGTAAATCTGGAAGTTTGGTGGCCCTGCTAGGCAGGGGGGGTTGGAACTTCATGATCCTTGAGGTCCCTTCCAGCCCGGGTCATTCTGTGATTCCGTGATTTCTGCAACAGATCCATGCTCTGGGGAGATGGACAGGAAATAAGAGCTGCAAATTGATATGAGCACAGACAATGTTTGCATGTGAGAATATGAGAACAACATCCGGATTTTTTTCTTCTGTCGTTGTTATGGCACAGCTGTTTTATCAGAGACCAATAAATGAACAACCTGCTGACACTTGGGCCATTCCTCTTTCACCTCTTGTCTCTGATGCAAGCAGGCGTAGTGCTAGCACAAGGACTGTGGTTCAGGCTTGATCCAGCAATGTGAATTTACCCTTCAGTCTTTGCTGCTGTTGCAGGTGAAGTTACCTCCTCCAGGAAGGCGTGTTGCAGAATCTCTGCCAGCAATTAGTTGAAATGCCTCCCTTTGGAATAGTTAGAGACAAAGGCTATCAGGCCAGAAGGATTACAGGTCAAGAAACCCCGTTTTAGTAAGTGAGGCCATTTTCCTACCTGCTGTTACTGTAACTGAAGCAAAAAGGCTAATTTTTGGAAGGCTGCCAAGCCATGTAATGTTGCTTCATTTTGCTTTTACGTTTCAGCACTAATATTTATTTGGTGAAGGTTCATTTGCCATTTTCAAACAATGCCTATATTTCAAATATATTAATGATTTAAGTAACCCACTTACTACATTCAAGATCTTTAATAACTCCTATATGATTCATTGCAGTAGCCTAGTCCTGTGGCATTAAAAAATTAAAAAAAAACAAAAAAAAAAACACCCTAATTTCCAAATTGTCTTTACGTGTGTCAGCAGCCAGTCCTACCTTAATGCTGAATGATTTCCTACAAGAGATTTGGAAATAATTTTACGGTCAGTGGTATATCTTCATGTACTTATATGGTAATACTGAGGAATCATCTGTCAAGTATGTCAGCTATGGATTCCTAACTTATAAGTGGTTCTTATTACATAAGACGTCCTCAAGATATGAAAGCACAAGAGACAATAGCAAATGTTTGCTCCAAAGTAAACCCACACTGGTACACAAATTGAGTGCAGTAACCGTGTCTGGCAATAGCCTTATAGTGTTGATATGGTATCAGTGAAAGAAAACATTCAAGAGGATCTCGGGCCTTTCCCATGGAGCTGCCTCCAAATTCAGCCCAGATGCTGACATCCCCTGCAGCTTCCAGGACCGTCAGGTTCTTGAATTGGGTTTTACCTCTTGTTTCTTTGCTGTTAACTTTAGTTTTGTTTCAGTGATTTTCCACTGCTGAGTTTAGGCTTACAATCTGGGTGCTTTGAAAATAGATCCTTTGGAAAAAAATAAGGTAAGATTTCTTTTGCCCTATTGAGCTACCACATTTGCATAGCAAGGAAAGCTCCAAGGCCGTGGGGTACGGCAAGTGAGAAACCTGGAACAGGGAGTTGGCAGCATACTGCACCGAGGTGGTGAGGGGCTAATCAGGTCCATGGGAAGATGAACAAACCCTCCTGGGAACCAGAGGACCAGGACAGAGCTTGCTTCTGTGCAGAAAGGCATTGTGTGCACTGAAACAAGGACTGAAATTAAGAACAAGGGTGGGCCAGGTGAGTGATATTTGTAAGATTTTCTATCATATCTTTCCCTGTTGCTGTCTTCCCCACCTTCTTCTGTAGGCACAACTGACTTCTTGAAGTCTTGATCTGAATGAGAAGGGCAGGATGAATGGATAGCTGAAATGAGTCATAAAATGAAGCAAGAGGAGTTGTACTCTAGTATTTTCCTGAAAGAGCTTTTATACATCATACCACAGCAGAGCTCCTGTGCTTCAGAACATGCATGTAAGAAGATGCTAGATTATAGTTTTTGTGGTTGTAAAGAAAGTCTTCTGCAGTTTAGTATGTGCTATCTTTCTTACTCCTCCCATGTTCCTTCCCTACTTCTGTTATGGTGTTTGAATCTCTTATAAAAAACTTGTACATTCCAAGATGTAGCCTGAAAGAGTTTTTATAACTTGGCCAAAGTAAAATGAAAGCAGTTATGTCCATACAGCATACTGGTACCAAATCCAATGCTTGTTTTTGCGTTGCTTCTCTTAAGCTATTTTATCTTGCCTGTAATCTGCTTGGACTACTGAAGAGTCAGACAGATTCACCTGATGGAAACTTAGGCTCCTTTTTCTTGATGGGTGATACCAGATGAGCAGGTGTCTTGGAAAAATACTTTTCAAAGGAAGTTGTCAGTGCTGTTTCTCATCCATGTATCAAAGATATGTGCTATGCTGACTTCAGAAGGGGTACTGTGGCACACTTTCATGCATGTTTTAGTTGTGGATAATCCTGTTTATATTATAACCTTGTGTTTGAAACAGAACCTTAGCGTGCTATGTAACGTACAGATACAGGGAAGGGAGGGACTTTCTCAACTCATGGGGCATATACCAGATGCAAGTCCATAACAGAAGATCACCATCTGTAGGCTGGTGGTGGTACAGATCTGTGGTTAGATTGCTGAGAGAGGAGTCCAGGGAAAAGATGAGCAGAAGTCTGAAGGATTGCTTATTAGAGGTAAGTTGTGGGAAAGGACCCGAGTCGTACTCTGAAAGGTGTAATAAGGGAGTGTTTAGAAACAAAAACAGTAACAGAAGTAAAGACCACAAACATGTCAAGGTTGATAGTGCTGATGACAACCATGGGATCAAGTAAGATAAAAGTAAGATGAAGATGAAGTAATTTTTTCAGCAATCTGACAATTATAAAGGTATCGGATATTTTAGATCGGGATCTACTGAAAAAAGTAAAAGCTGTGGTGTAGTGATGAGTCTGAATTTGAAATAACCATCTCTTCAGAGAGGCAGAATGCTCAGAATTTTAATTAAATTCATGTTGAAGTGTCTTTCAAATTTAGGAAGCAACGATGAAATTAGCAATATTAACACTTCACTTTTTTGGCAACACATTTTGTGTTGGGAAAGAGAGAGGAAAAAATAGAGTAATCACTCAGTTGTTCCTATTTTTAGAAACAGAATTAGAACTAAGTATATCTTCCCCACAATATGAGAATGACTATAAATTTGTATTTTGAATATAAATTATACATTTGCATTGCATTTGTATTCAATTTACATTTGTTCAAAGTGTTATTATCGATTTTATAGATCTGAGATCTGTTATCCAAAACCAGACTTTGAAATAAAAAGGCTGGAGAGCATTCATTGTATTGCTATGGAGCTGACAGTTATTTTAAAGGATACAACAAAAGGGTTTTTTATTTAGTGATGTAGATATATAAGTGTATTCTCACAGAAGTGACCTACTGTCTTGATGTCATGTGGTGTTTCTTGATGTACAATTTAGGTAAAGTTCTTAGCCACATGAGAGAAAAGCTCTGATTCTCTCATCCAATTTCAATCCCCCTCCTATGTACAGGGTTGCCGACCACCAAACCAGGCTGCTCAGAGCCACATCCAGCCTGGCCTTGAATGTCTCCAGGGATGGAGCATCCACAGCCTTCTTGGGCAACCTGTTCCAGTGCATCACCAACCCATGTGTGAAAAACTTCCTCCTAATACCTACCTTTCCTCACAGGAGAGGTGCTCCAACCCTCTGATCATCTTAATGGTCCTCCTCTGGATCCACTTTAAGAGCTCCAAGTCCTTCATGTACTGGGGGCCCCAGGTCTGTATACAGTACTCCAGATTGGCCTCACAAGCTGAGTAGAGGTTTTTTGTTTGTTTGTTTGTTTTTTAATAAAGTTCTTGAATTTATTCTCAAAAAACAAACAAACAAAACCAAACAACAAATTTATGGATTATTTCCTGATATTAGAATAAACTTTCAGTATTAAAGATTGACAGTCAGAGCTCAACACAATATTATTAGCTCAAGAGGTTAAAATTCATTTTACCTTAGCTGTTTCATTTGAGATACAAACAAAGCTTCAGTATGTGAGCTTATTAGGATTTGTAATATTATACATATCCCAAAAGATTAGAAATTATATTTCCATCTTGCATTTGAGTACTTAACAACTCTTGTTTTATGTCCTGTAAGCATCAGTGGTTTTTCTTTAAATAAGGTTGCAACTTCAGGATACTTACAGTAATTGCTGTTCTCATCCGTCTATGCCAAATAAGGTAATTGAAATTCTTTCTCCTTTGGTCTGAATGCATTTTCATTAGAACAAGTACGTGGTCTGTTAAGATTGTTATTGCAAACATGCTTAGAGGTATTGATTTGATCAGGGTAAGCACGACCAATTACAATCTTCATGTCCTCAGTAAACATAACTGGTATTATCTGTAGGGATGTTTAGAAGACCTTATTTTCTCACTGCGAGAGAAAAAAAGATTTTGAAATTAAGGTCTAGTTGGAAGTTAGAGAGTGGTCTTGTTGCCTTACACTTTGTGTAACCAGATGCAGTGCGTGAAATCACACCATTTAGATCCCATCCTGTTTCTCATGGCCTTCATAGTGGCCTAAGTCACTGCAGAAGAGAAGAAACCATACAAACAAGACCTTACAATTCCCAAACAGTTTCTGCATAAGTTTCTCTGTGAACTATGCAGTCAACAGGAAAAAGAATGCCAGACACATGGGGAAGTTACTTCATTCAAAATACAAATGCACATGCACCAAGGAAGCCAAGGTTACTTGAGGCAAGAAAAGAAACTTTCTCCCTGGTGGGCACAACAGATGAGACATTTATTTAGGCAAATGGGACTTAGGCTGGCTGTGTACTTTTTAACTACCCCTGAAGAACCTTGGGAACAATGCCTGGAAAGAAACTGAAAGGTGTGATACATAAAATGTTCGTGATGGAAGGGGAACAGGTGTTTTTTCTCTCTTGGTAATTCTTAATTATCATTTTCAAGGCAGTAGAAGGTAGGGTTTGTTTTGTTTTTCTCTTTTTAACTTGGGGAATTTTAGAGCATGGTAAACAATGGGTTTTCTATTCCAGTAAGCAAGCTGTTCTGGGCTCTCAAGGCGTAGCTTTTAGCCCACTAGATTAAATCCTGCTGTAGTGATGGATGCTGCAGCCTCCCTCCACTGCTGACAATCTGGTGTTTCTGCTTGCTTAATTAGTCAGTGAAATCAGCTTGAAAGGTTGCCGTTGCCTTGACAGGAGCACTGAGAATGGTTTGATACAATGTGTTGAGTTTTTTCATGCAGTGATTGTTTGGTTCCTGGAGATGACAGTCAGCTGAGGCCTGACATGAAGGGGATGGAAGAAGCATTTGGCCAGGAGAAGAGTGGAGAGAAATGCCTTGCAGTAAAGAGCAAACAGGATTTGACGTATGCTTACCAACCCTAGGGTGGTCTTTCAAGAGTTTGTATGAGCTGGGTAAATTGAGCTCCATGTCTGCCTTCCCCCAGCATACAAAGGAGCTGTGAGAAACTACTACAAGTATGTAAGAAGTTGAGTATTTTAAGCATGGTCAGGGTGCTAGGTCCGATGTAGGCTAACCAGTTCCTGAAGGATGCTGAAACAATACAGGGGTAACTGGGAGCCTTCCCTTACAGCACAACCAAGAAAAGCAGCCTTGATAAACAAACATTTTATATGGGTATTTTCTTTATAATAAAACTTGTCTCACCATTAATAATGCTTATGCTCCCTTTTCTCAGCAGATGAAAACTTTTTTGAGGAGCTATCAGTAATGACCAGTTAATATATCGCAAGCTGTCCAGTCTCTTCCCTTCAGGCCAAACACCAGATGTTCACCTGGTTACTGGAAATAGGATTAAAAACATATAACTGGGGGAAGTAAGTGAATTTCTTTTCACCTGGGACTTCACCCTGCTCATGTGCAATCTTCTTGTGCTTTTTATTATGGACAGCAAGTCTCCTGCAGCTCAGATGTGAAAAGTTCTGTTTTATACCCAAACTTATATGTATATTATTTAATGGAAGCTTTATCAAATTAATTTCAGACTCTTCTTCCCTGCAGAACTCTTTCAGCCTGGCCCGCCTGTGCCTCATTCAGGTTCATAGGAACAGTACTCTCTTCTCCCAGATCTAGTATTTATCTTTAACCCAAAATATCCAGTATTTTTTCTGAAGGGCTCAGTGTTATAGAAATACTGAACTACTACGAAAGTCTCTTTCCTACTGAATTAGAAAAAAAGTGACTTGTTGCTCAGTAATGAGGTCATTGACAGCTACCACTCTTCATGATGATACAAGGGGCCGAATGTGATAGAAGAAACTTGTACAAAAGCTGTGGACACATCATGTTACATTATTATATAGCATTCATAGATTCATTTTCTTTCACTGTTATCTAGTAAAAATTCAGCAATGGGGCAGTAATTGTTTGCAATTCTTGTTTCTGTGTGCACTGTGCTAAAGCATAGTAAAATGCAAAGACTTCCCAGCTTTCATCTCTGGCTTTTACAGAGATGTAATATATGTGTGCTTGGGCAGGCTTAAATCCTAATGCTAGATGGAGGTACAAAATCTGAGAAAAGTCTTGAACAGCATGATAGAGAAAATGAGCTAATATGAAGTGTGTGTATTGTTCCTGCATGGACATAAACCAGCTCTGATGCCGTGTTTATCCAAAAGTGAATTTAAATGGGCATTGGTAGTAGTTGTCCCATGGTTTGAAATGGTCTCTTAATATTTAGATACACTTTTTGTTTATCTAAATGCAGGATGGCGCTTCAGTACTATCAGCTGTCAGAGTAGCCTCCAAAAGGAGGGAAACATCGCCATCTTGAGGTTGCTGTTCTGTACGTTGACGCGTAACGAGAAAAGAGTTCGGCGACAACTAATTAAAAAGGCTTCAGCTCTGCTTGGTAGGTGCTGGTTGAACACAAAGATTAATGCATTGCAACAGGGAGAAGTTGATGTGATGTGCCCATTTCTTCTTCTAAATTAAAAAGAGAAAAAAGATAATGGAGCCACTTCTGAGAGAGATGTCTTTTGAGATTGTCACCCCAGATACTATGACAGCTGTGTGACTGTCTGTGAAGATGCACAGCTAAGACTACAGCCAGGTCTTTGCAGATGGGACTCATTTTCCCTTCCTAGAAACCAGAGTGAAGGACAACCATCTTCTGGGAATGACATAATAGAAGTCTATTTGAATTTGTAAGAAAATAAACTAAATGAAAAGAAAAATGTGACCCTGAAATTAAAAATTAATTTGAGTGTTTTATTTTTTCCCATGACTTCCAAGCATTTTAAAATAAGGGTTTCCATCTTTCTTCCGCAAACCTGGCAGCAGCACAGCAGGCCTGCGTAGGAAAGTGGATCTTCTTAACCAGAAGCTCTTCTTCAGTAAAAGAGGTAAAGTGTCCCAAGAATCTTAATATGTTATTACCCATGTTTGTGACTTTTCAGCCCATTCTTTATTCTTCAAAGGAAGGAAAGCATGCTCCCCACATGTCAGACCAGCTTTGCTCCAATTGAAGCTGATTATGCTTCTAAATGGGGGATCATATGGGGCTGATCAGAGATTGAGCTTAAGTTTGTGCTTTGCATCAGACTCCGGAACCACCTTGGTGAAATCTTTAAACATTGGGTCTGGGCTTAATAGGGAACAACAAATAATTTCGCTAATGAGCAATGAGGTTTTTCTGAAGCTGTTTTGGTACCTCTACAGCTTGTTCCTTTAACTGAGACTCCTGTCTTGTGCTTCTGGTAAACCAAGTAGCGCTCAGCATTTCCTTCACATTTGGAGAGACTTCCAGTGTGGGATTGTTTCCCTCCTGAGTGAAGCTAGATAGAAATATGGCTTACTTACAAAAGTTAGAAACAGCTCATGGGAGCATCAGTTGTGCAACCAAGGTATGAGGGGAGGAAGAGAGCTGAGTCTGCAGTGCTACTGAGACTCTTTCCAAGCCACCGGTTTTGCATTTTTGTTTACCCTACCAAATTATAGATGAAATTACAGCCCTGAATGTGCACATTAGGAAAAAGCACTAGATAACTTCTACTTCATTATGTTACAGCCCATTATTTCATTAAGACACAATTGTCAATTTCATTAGAGTTAATTACTGCATTTTTAATGCCACTATCAAAGTGAACTGTCTTAGCCATAAGAAGCAACATATAATCTTCTACTGTGTAATGGCTAGCATGCTACTACATGCCTGAGATCAAGAGTTGGCTGTCTTTCTGAAAGACAGATATAACTGCAAACCATTGGGTTTGGTGCACCACTTACTGGGCAGTTGCCCGGGGCCTCTCTCTCAGCAGGTCGGAATGGATCTCCACAGCTCTCAGATCTGATTGTGGTAAAACTTAGGTGTCTGTGTGTTTGGTTTCCTCTTTGGTTTTTGTTTTAATATTGCATTTTTTAAGGGAAGCCACCTTGCTGCTCTTGTGGCATTTAGCACTTGGGCAAGCAGCTCCTCAATCTGTTTTCATGGATACTGAATTGCCTTGGTTCTGTGCTCCCAGAAGGCCTGCTGCATCCCTTTTGTTTTAGGATAGACCCTTGTCTGCAGCAGGGAGTAGATGCTCTGAAGTGCACGGCCATATCAACAGCTGTCTCTGGTTCATCGTGTGGAATATGGAGTGATTTGCTTTTATGCACCAGCATGGTTTTCTGAATGGTTAAAAAACATAGTATAGAAATGAATGCAGGTATAATTTTGTCATGTCGAAGTTATGTGAAGAATCTATTTTACTTAAGAAACGTGCTTTGCATTATTGCCTCTACAAAAGGCAGAATAACCTCGATGTTAACCCTGTTAATTACTGCAGTGCTACTGCTTCAGCTTCTTCACTTGGAGGGGAAAAGATGCCGGATATGACTTAGGAGCTACTTAAAATTGTTCAGCAAAATTACTCTTAGGGAAGGCTGTGATAAGAGCTGCCTAAGACTAAAATTCATTGTTTTATTTCAGTAAAGGCTGGAATTTGCTTTTTGAATGGCTTTCAGTGTCCATTTCCTTTTCAGCTGAGGAGAGGCAGTAGAGAGCAGATGGAAAATCCTTCTCTGAAAGAGCTAGCGCATGTTTCTGGAAAGATGTAGTTCATGTTGTAACATACATATTGCTTTCCCTGTTGATTGCTTTGGATTCTTATTGCTGAAGTGTTTGCACCTCTGTGAGTTCCTTGCAGGCAGAACTTGTGAGAGAGGGAGTGAAGCTCTGTGTGTCTGCCATGGCCTTCAATTCATGCAGAAATCAGTAAGTTCTCTTGAAGCAAGACCTGTGGCTGAGCCAGCTGCCACCTGGTACCTGCTCCATCTCCCCTGTCACTGTGTGAAGAAGGCATCTGACAAGGTATTAACAGAATTCTGGGTTACACATCCAGCTTTCAAGGAGGAAGAAAGAACAAGCACCACACAGCTAACAAGCTCTCATAGAGAGTGGGCACTGGCTGTGCCATGGTATCCCCCCACTGCCTGGAAGACTTTAGTTGTGGGCATAGTCACTGATGTCATTCCTTTGGAAAAAGGCTGAAATAAGGCAGCACGGTTTGCTATAGCAGTGAGGTTGCCTGGCAGCTTGGTCTGATGTTTGTGCAGAGCCCCAAGCACCAGCAGGACAGAGCAGAGAGCAGTTGTGCCTTGATGGGTTATTAAGAAGTCTAATACAGAGAGGCAAAGTTACCTCCTCTTGGCAAGTCAGGAAACCTATAAGTACCTTCCAGACTAGGAAGCTGCAATGGAGTAACAAATAACGTCTGTAATTGGCAGCAATTGTCAGCATCCCAGTCAGCCCTGACCTACCTGGCTGCACGCTTTGCAGCATCTATTTGCATTCTGTGGTTCCCTTCCATCAAGGTGTCATTCATTACCAAGATCATTCTGCCAGCAGCTGCACAACGCCTGGGGATGCCAATGTAAGAAGGAAAATGACATTTTGAGAAGGATGTCATTTCTTCTTCAACACTGCAAAACATCCACCCATCTGTCACAAACGCTTGTCTTCTTTCCCAACACTCTGGCATCTCCATATCACTCACACAGAGTGTACAGCTCAGCACAAGAGAATTTATCAAATTAGTGTTATCAATCATATGCCAGTTCACATTACTTACAAGTGCCAGAACCACCTTCTTTTCACCTCTTACCATCAGGCTTGGGCTTTTAATTTTAGCTTATCCTAGAGAAAAGGCAAGTGAAGAGGGATTGCTGAAGGTGTCTCTGGAAGACAAATTGGATATCTGCATCCTGAAGGAAACCTGCTGTCAGATCACAGTGTCAAAACTGGAACTCTTAAAGCCACACGTCCCCACTGTGCCCCAAATCCCCCTGCTGCTCCTTTTTGTTTGAAGCAGCCTATCAGCTGTTTTCTGCAGATGCAGATGCTTAGCAGAGTAGAGGCGCTGTGACTCACCTCAGTGGCTCTCAGGTGAACAGCAAAACAAATAATCCTCATGCCATTGATTCTGGAAATCACGCTCAGCCCCAAGTCTCCAGTAAAACACCAGCTGCAGTTTGACTTAACACCCTGGGGGCTGACCTGTGCTTTCCAGTGTCACCGTGCCATTTAAAAACAGTACTTCCATAGCCATCCAGTCAACTGCTGTGAAACATGCTCTTGGACTATAATGAAGTGTCAGGTGCACAGTAATTAATAACATGCTGCAAAGTTCTTGGTGTGTGAAAATACAGTACTGGGTGTACCTATCTTATCAGAACTACTCTCTGCTCAGATTCATCTGAAATTTTGGTTCATTAAGCTGTCAGCAACTCACAACAGCTATAATGAGGAGAACACGTTGATTAGTAGCTTTCAGAAGCTGCATTTGTCTCTGTGGACAGGAGCTGGCTGTAAATAGTAGGCTTGCTTTTGAAATGTTTGTTTACATATTGCTGCCATATTGATCTTTTGGAAAACTCAGAAGTCCAAGTCACAATATTGCAGCAATCCATGTTAGGAAATAAGCATTAGCAAATCATTAAGTGTACAGAAATCTGAAACAGACCAAAGCCCAGTAAAAAGTCAGTCCAGTTTCACATAGAATGTTGGACATTTTGTGCGTATAAACTGGTGTTTGTGGAGTTATTTGGAACAATTCCATTATTATGCTATTTAAGAACAGCTTTCTCAAAAAGATAAGAAGAATACATGGCATACACCTTTACTGTGAAGATTAGACAATGTGCTGTTTTATCTGTTAATTATTTTGTTTACTCAGATACTTCTGTTGATGTCTTCAGTCTACCCTCTTATGGCCATCTTCAGAAGTGTCTCAGATTTTGAAGCAAGAACTTGATTTTCCTTATCAGGAATGTATATGTCTTGTGTATCCGTGTGCCAATGCCGAGTTAGAAATCAGACTGAACAACGCTGGAGAAAATTATTTCTCCTTGTGTCTCAGTCAGTCACCTTGAACGGCAGCTTCCAGAAGGTAGATAGCATTTGTTGTTCTGAGAGTTCTGCTACTCTGTCAGTGAGATAAGATGAAATCTCAGATTGGTAAGGCATGTGCAGAGCTTATCAGGCACTTCAGTGGATGTACTTTAGTTTTAGTGGGCTATGAAAGATGGGAACTAAATCCAAATGCCTTTCATCTGGCCATTCCTTGAGAAGAGACAAAATTGAAATGCAAGCTGTTAACAAAGGAAGTAGCACTTCTTTAGTCACTGGTGGCAAGAATGCTTTAAACTTGATAACTTTAAACAAAGCTAATTATTTATTTGAGTCACCATTTCTGGGGGGTTTTCAAGAAAAGGGCTGATGTGGTCGATGGGTTAGTGGGCTGATGGGTGGGGATAGGCTGATGGTTGGGCTAGATAATGTTAGTAATCTTTTCCAACCTTTATGATTCTACAGAAGACAGGCCTCTATGGTATGGTGCTGGCCAGAAGGTGTTGGGGTATGTGTTCATGGGAAGGAGTGAGTGGTACAGAAGCAAGTACTGAGCAGAGAAGTCAACATCCACACACTGCACCCTGTAGCAGTAATGGTATTGTCAAGGGCTACTAAGCAGACCTGTCAGGTGGCTTCAGAAGCCCTAGGATTGTTTATATTCTTTTATGTCCCTCCACCTCCATCAGCTTTTTGTCTCACATGGAGAGTCCTATCTCCTGCTATAACAATAGAAGAATGAAAGTGTCCTTCCACGGGCAAAGAAAGAAGCTGCTACTGAGGGTATGACCCTACAGCTCTGCAAGACTCCTATAGCACTGGAGGAAGTAAATTATAAAATATTCTACAAGGTAATGGTATTCGTGACTTTTGTGCCTGGCCTCATTTGTCCTGTTGAGCAACAGTTGTTTAGTCTGAAGGACCTTGTGGTACAGGACCAGTATCATTTTGACAGCTCATGTGTCTAAGCACTATGAATAAGAGTGGTAAAAGAGACACTGAGCCCTATTCCACTGAGAAGATGTGATTTTCACAGTGTCCCATAGACAAGAAGGGGACACAGAAGAAAGAAATATTTCTTGCTGGCTGGAAGAATAATTTTTACCTCAAACCTCTTCCATCCTGATCAGAAGGAGGCACCAAAACTGGCCAGAAAATTCAGACTAGTTTGCACAGTGGCTTATTAATGGGATTCTGGTCCAGCTGAACCAAAGAGATGGGCAGTCAGTGAGAGTGCTGTATGTACCCTGCAGGGCTACGTCCAAATCTGTGGTCATCTCATGCTGTGATGGGTGTCAAACCATTTCAGTGCGTAAGCCTGGTCTCTTCATAAATGCAGATTTAACACAGAGGATGAACTTCCAGGCTGTGTTGTAGCCATAGGACAACTGTCAGCTGCTTGTAATTCAAAACTTGTCTTGTGTTCCTGCAAAATAACTAAATTTAAATAAATAAACAAACCCACCACAGTTTATCTCCAGTATTGTAACCAATGTAGCTGAGTTATGGTCAGAATGGGAAAATAGTGCAGTTAGAATTTGCTTCTGTGGTAATAGGACTGTTAGCAAACTGTCAATCACATACTATTTGTTTCAAAGAGAACTGTGATGACAGCTCTTCTGCAACAGAAACTCCATTATCCATCACCTGAATGTGCTGCCTGAATGATATAACATCCTTCAAATGTCCCAAATCCTTTTATATGTCGTCTGTTTTCAGCTGATTGGAAAATTGTTTCCTTTCTCCATTACAAATTTTTTCTTCTCACCTCTGCTATCAAAGCATGCTTAGTTTTAATGTGGAGAATAGGATGAAGCCTTCGTGCTACCTAAGAATATCTTTAAAGATAAAGCAAATGCTTTATGTCAGCTTATTGAATGGGCTTTTTAATGAACTGTCTGAGGGAAAAGCTTGGGGTGAGATACAGCAAGATTGACTGTTACTTACCTGACTTACGTTAGGTAAGTAAGTACCTGCCAGGTGGAAAGCTGATGGTTGGGGAACAGTGGTGGAGCAGAAGGAAGGTTACCTTTCTATTACAGTTGAAGGGGTATAGTGGGGAAATATGTTTAAAAAATGCTCATTTTTAGAAAAAAAACAAAAAAAAACAAAAACAAAAAAAAAAAAAAAACAGCAGCAAAGGAAGCGGGTGGCTGGTACAGGGAAAGGACATGGGTGAAAGAACATGATGCTGGGTGTACTCCCACCCCCAGCTCTAAGCCCATGCTCCGGGCAGAAGCAGAGAAGCAGCAGGGCAGTGGGCATGTTGTGCCACATGGCCTTCTGCAGCCATTAGCCCACTTCATTCTTGGCACTGGCCTAGCAACAATGGCCCTGGAGTCTGGAGGATGGGTCTTTGATTACTTTAATTGACTCCTGCTTAAAGAACTTGCTGTCTACCCCAAATGCTAAATGTACAGCTTAATCTGGTAATGGTACCTCTCAGATGAGTTCTGAAGGAATGTTTTAAAAGCCCTACTCTGCCTTTTATGTTCATGTTGCATAAACCCGAAAATACTGGAAATGAATGATTCTCTTGGTTGTGTATTTTTGATAGCAAGGACTTGAAGTAGACCCACAAAGTCAAAAAAATGCAGATTTTATTTGATCTTGTCTGGTTTCAAAAGATCTGTTCCTGTTTGGTTTCTGTGCATCTCTCCTGAGCTGTGCCTATTTTATGAAGGGTTTTAAAGCTGTTTTTCGTAAGTACTCTTTGGCTCTGGTGACAGCTCTGAGCATTTTTGAAGGCATGACCTTTACAAAGTAATCCCAAAGCAATCTTAAATGGAAATCCATCAGGTGAGAATGTATTCATTCAAAGAAATTAGGAAAATGCAGAAGCCTCCTACAAAATAGAGCAGTAGAAGCTTTTTTAAGTGCAGTGTGGTTGGAAGCAGTTAGTGAAATAGAAGTTTTGTATGATGGGTTGCAAACTGCGTAGTCTGCCAGCACTGAAGTACTGGGAGAGAAAAACCCTTATCTGGGACATTCTAATACATGCTGTACTTGAGAAAATCAAGCTGTATAGCTTCTATAATTTTCTTCATCTAAGAATATGACATAAAATGGTTCTGTGCTGCAGATCAGAAAAAAAAGACATTTTTAAACTTTGTTTATGCAGCTCCAAGCAGCATCTAGAAAGGTCACCTCTGGATGTTTGGAAGGGAAGGCACTAATAGGAACGCAGACTGGAGACTATTGCTGCTTTAATTTTTTTCTTATGGGGATTACAGAAAAAGAAATGTGTGATATTTAATAACTGGCAGGTATTAACTTTTATTTCTGAGTGTCATTCTTGCCTGTAATTGAACAGGCCAACTGTAATCCTCCTGCTGACAACTGTGACTGTGCAGAAAATTATAGCACTTGGTTTATCCCAAAGAATATCCAGATTTACAGGTCATTATCAACTGAACTATAACCAAGGGGCCTGGACACTTATTTTCATAGATTCATGGAATGGCTTGGGCTGGAGGGGATGTTGGTTGCCCCCCACCAGATCAGGATGTCCAGGGCCACATCCATCCTGGCCTTGAATGCCTCTGGGGCTGTTCATTTTCACTACTATGAACTGGGAAAATTAGCAATTGTAACAATTTTTAAACAATGAATCTGTTGAGTTGAAAGAAAGTACACGAAGAAAGCCCCAGAAGGTTCCCAATGATGACTAGTTCTGATTTGTGTCTACTTATGAGCCTGTAAGATTATCTAGAAGAGTCTCTTGCCACTTTAAACTGAAAAAGCATGAGAACAGCTTTGTAAAGTGATTCCTGATTTATATATGCATGTCAGCATTTCACAAGTACTAAAATACAGCATTTGCTTATTTGCATGATTATTTGCTTCGAGCCTGAGCTAGAAGATATCAATTTAACCACCACTGTTTTATTGGCTCTTGGATCACGCCTCTAGATGCGTTTTATAAATGTGAAATAATAGTTCTGTCTTGCTGGTGCCTCGTTTTTATTCACATACATCAGAATACAGAAATTATTTATTTTACTAAAACACATCACAGGCATATTTATTGATTGGGCTTAAACCAAGATAGAGATTTAAAGAGAAACATGAGCTGGGAGTTGGAGCGCTTTGGGAGCTGGCACATCTTTCAATCCGAGGGAAAGGGCAATATGTGGACAACAGAATAGTCTGAATTTCAAACAGCTCTGAATTCAGTTAAGTGAATCACATGTTTAAAGACTTTAAAAATGTATGATAGAACAAACTCTTCTGGGTGCTCCTTATTTAGAGCTAATTAGGCTACCTTGACCTGCAAGAAAATTAAATGAAGTGTTGCTGGGAAGAGAGAAAGTATTTTTATTTCAATTTTTGTCTTGAGGGACCGTTTTTGTATGACAACCTTATGTAACACTGATCTTTCTATACATATTATTTTTATCATGCGTGTATCATTTTGATTTATTAATTAGATCATTGTAGCTCTAGAAGGTATTGAGGTCACTCAAAAATTCACTTTAGTAGTTGTAGTAGATTTTAGGGGAGAGGGAAAAAAACTTGCAAGCTATCCTCAAATCTTCTATGTGAAACACTTTTACTTTTGCTCTTGTACCTCCCTGTAGTCTCGTAGTGATAAAAGGGGAACAGAGAAATTAATGAAACTTGATTTTTTTTTCCATGGAAGGAGACTCTACAACCTCTCTGGGCAATCTGCTCCAGTGTTTCATCACTCTTAACATAAAGAAGTTCTTCTGCATGTTAGTATGGAACTTCCTGTGTTCAAGTTTCAGACCATTACTCTCTGTCCTATCAATACACACCACTGAGAAGAGCCTGGCCTCATCCATTTGCCTCCCACCTCCTTTTAGATATTTATAAACAGTTATCAGATCCCCCCTCAGCCTTCTTTTCTCCAGGCTGAGCAGTCCCAGGTTATTCAGCCTTTCCTTATATGGGAGACTCTCCAGGCTCCTAATCATCTTTGCAGCCTTTCCTAGGACTCCTTCTCAGAAATTCCCATCTTTTTTGAACCAGGGAGCCCAAAACTGCACATAATCTAAATGTTGCCTTACCAGGACAGAGGAAAGAGGGAGGATAATTCCCTTTGTCCTGCTGGCCATGTTCTTTTTAATGCACCTCCGGGTATCATTGTCTGTCTCCGCCACAAGGGCACACTGCTGGCTCATGAGCACCTGGTGCCCACAAAAACATCCAGGTCCTTCTCTGCAGAGCTCTTCTCCTGCAGGTCAGCTCCTCATGATGATGCTTTTTTGGAAATGGAATGACAAGGACAGTACACTGTATTTGAAATTTGGGCTCATGGCTGCGGCCTGAATGGGTTCTTCCAACACTGAAGAGACTCTTCCGCCTTTGTGTTTGCATGAGATTTTTATTCTATGTAGAATTGATGTAAAAGCATGGTTACAAATTTATTTATTTCTGAACATGTTAGTCAGTCCATAAAATTGTGTTCCTATGCTTGATTCACATGAAGGGGCTTTTTTTTAGCAGAAACAATTAGGTATTTTTATAATGCTAATCAGGTAGTGGAAACTTGTAACGAGTTTTGCATAGGAAATTAACAGACCAGAAATGAAATTCTTGGCTCTAATATTTCCTCTGGTTTCAGGGATGTATTCCTTTGTGAGCTTCTGAGTAATTTAAAAATACTGAATGGGTTTTAGACCATTGGCTTTCATCATGTGCAACTTTTGAACAAAGAAACAGCTAATGGTGCGACCAAACACTCAGGTATGATAGATAACTTTGTTTGACAAAGTTACCCAACAGCTTCTCACACTGCTATCCTGTGCTCTGTAAGCTGTGGATACAAAAGGGGCTCAGTGTCATTAGATTGAGTTAAATTAATTCCAAATGATGGGGTGATATTTATTTGGGGCATCTCATGGCATACTGTTAATTTACATGCTCTACTGCTTAAATATCTGCTCTTAGAGGAATGCAGACTTTTTAGAGCACTAGGAGAAGATTTTGTATTAGTTCTTGAAACATGTTGAGCATTTTGAATAAAGAGTAATTATAGCTGTTATAGACAATAGAACAATATGAAGCACTTTTACATCAAGTGATATGCAAGCACTTGTCAGTTCACCATTCACAAGAGCCTTTTAGAATGCCACAGTAGTTACTTTCTAAATGCATAAATACTAAGTCACCGGAACACAAATGAAATGATTTTATTCAGAGGAAGGTCTTCTTGCAATTGGATTCTGACAATCCGTGGCAGAAAATCTATGAGCTTCTAGAAAAGCCATAAAGTAATATTCAATGCAAGCTAGTTTTCTTGTTTAAATTGAATTGATACTCAAAAAAAATGCACAATAGTCACCGCCTCCACTTTTGCTGTAATATTGTGTTTCATTTAGCTGTAGTATCCTGTGATTGGACTTGATGATCTTTGAGGTCTTTTCCAACCTGGTAATTCTATGACTCTATGATTCTATTCTACACAGTATTTAACAATACCCACTTTAAAATGCAAGTGAAGGAAAAAAGAAAATATTTATGTTAATGCCTAAATTACAGCCTTTAGCATAACATGTAGGAAAAGCTGTACTTTGCTCCAGTGATGTTGTGGTTCTCTACTTGTGGGAGCTTGCTGTCTCACTAGGATCTCTGCACCTTACTGAGTTCATTGTTGCACAGACATGACAGGACAAGGAGTAATGGTTTTAAGCTCAAAGAGGGAAGGTTTAGATTGGATGTCAGGGGGAAGTTCTTTACTGAGAAAGTGGTAAGGAACTGGAATGGGCTGCCCAGAGTGGGGGTCCTTGGAGGTGTTCAAGGCCAGTTTGGATGGGGCCCTGGGCAGCCTTGTCTAGTACCAGATCTGGAGGTTGGTGGCCCTGCCTGAGGCAGAGGGGATTGGACTTGATGATCCATAAGATCTCTTCCAACCCAAGCCATTCTACAATTCTGTTATTCTATGACTAAGCTATATTGCTTCTAATGCACTTATTTCCAAAAATTTCATACCTGGCATGGCAGAACTTCAATTTAGAGAGTTAGATACTAAAGGCACTAATCATCCAGTCACTGCTGAAAATGCACACTATGGAAGGGTAAATTTTAATCCCTGTAATTTCTGTGTAAAACTTGAAAATTTTATTGATTTCAGTAGGCTTCCTGGTGAGATTTATTCTTGTGTAGCGGGGCAGAATTTGGGTTATGTTCTCATTTCCAAGATGAGTGCTGCTGTGGATGTCTGCACTGTTCCATGCTGCCTGCCAGAAAGGCACAACACAGCTCAGATAAGAGCGTTATGAAAGCAGAAGTGCTCCTTGACATTTGAGCTTTGGAGTTTTTACTGCCTTGTGTTTTTACTGCCTCCCTCCTCTCAGCTTCTGCAGGCCGACTATGAACAGTCGTGCATTATAAAAATAGACTAGTTGCTAAGACATCAACAAGTCCCTTCAGTTAGAAATAACATGAGGATGTTTTTCACTGGAGTGGGTAAATGGCATGATGAAGCTGTGGAGTATCAGCTGGGTTTCCAACTCTGTCCTTCGTGAAATGGTACACAAGGAAAGCTGCTGTGTTCCTTTCTCTGTGAAATACTCTCAAGATCTTTGGCTCTTGGAGGATAGTTGTCAAGCCCAACTACCCTCAGATGTAACCTTGCCAAAACCACGTTGTTCTTAAATTGCTCTGTGACACTGGCCATAGCCTTCACCCCAGTGAAAACAAGAATATGTAATCCAGACCTCCAGACAACTCTGAGTGGTGTGTCAAGGCACAGCTGTCAGCAAAGGCTGTATATCCAGAAGAAATACGCACTGAAAATAGCTTGCCAATCAGTTTCCTTCAGTAGCTGGCACCAGTTCTGTAGGTAGCACAAAGTTGTTTTTATCTCAAGTGATTGTGCAAATGTACTGGTAGATACTTGCGTGTCAGTGTTGGAGTACTATCTGAGGGTCAGTGCAGCCAGAGGGTCACTGGGGGTAGTTCAGGTAGGACTGTCTGCAGGCATTAACGTTATTTCTTCAATCACGTAGATGCCATTCATTTTGACTGCAGAAATAAGAAGGTTCTTTGTGCAAATGTGTAGGAAAACTGAAGATTGTCTTTACTCTAAGGGGCCTATTACGTGGTGCTCAGGCTGTTATCTTAAGAGTCTGAAGCAAAGCACTGTGCTTAAAAATACTCATCATGATGGTGGGGCTGATGGAAGAGAGTATGAGAGCACACTGATGAAAACAAATGGAAAAATATCTGTGCCAGTAAGAAAATAATATATTGAGGAAAAAAGCCAGGTCACCTTATAGCAAGGTTTGAAAGGCTCTTTTTGTGAGGTTTGTCTGACAGTGCTGAAAAGAACAAATACTTGTAAGGAATACTGAAAACTGAAACAGGAAGACTATATGTACAACACAACAGTTTCTTACACTGAAACTTAAAGACTCAATTTTATCTTGGGTGAGGGCTATTTTTTTGGTTTTATTGAATAGTATCTTTCAAGATGGCAAAATTTGAGGGTGTTGCACAAAGCAGAAGATGTGGGAGGATGTGGAGAGTAATCAGCTGTAACCAAAATCCATACTTTCAGACTGCAACTTCTATTAAAAGAGACAACTAAATGGAGGCTACAGTACAGTAAATGTTTTTGGCCCTAAAAAGCATGTGAGAAAACTCCTGCCTGTGCCCAGTCACACGGATATGGTCTATGGCTGCATTAAGGGACCAGAATGTATCCTCCCACCTACTATTTACTCAGTGGTTGGTTTGCGAGGTAGCATAAGCCTGATCACAGGAACTGCTATGAAAAAATACATTGCATTTGGTGTGTTGCTTTCTTGCTCTTAGGGAACAGAATAAAATAAAAGATTTAAAAAGAGCGTGCCTTAGCATTTAGCCCACAGGCAATCCCTCGAGGTTTTGTTTCAGCAGAGACTTTCAGCAGCTACATCAGTCAGAGCAGGAGTGAGCCTAGAATAGAATATGAGTAAATGGGGAGTGTCTGAAATATTGATGATTTAGTTGGGAAAACAGTATCAGTGCTGAAATCCCTGACATTTGCATCTCTCACTTTTTTCCTTTCCTTCCTCACTCTCTCCCTCTCTTTCCCACTCCTTCCAAGCTTTTTTTTGTCCTTTCGTCTCCAGTTTATGATATTAACTTATTTACAAAGAGCTAAAACTTCTACCAAATGTATTAATGCTTGTCCTGTATTACTACTTTAAACAAAACATTACAATTAATGATCTTTGTACCATTACTATGCATAGTCATTCTTTCTTCTCTAGTGTGTGGAAAGCTGTGCCACCTCTACATACATGTCTAGTGGTGTTCTTAGCTTCCATGTTGTATCTTTGCCACCAAACAGCTCTTCTGTTTGTTCCGAAGCTTGAATATTGTAATCTGTCCAGAATATAGCATGTGAGTTGGTAACAAACCCTAGCAGTGTGGCACAGCATTGTGGGAGGTCTGAGGTTCTATGCTGCTGCTGCAGCTTGAGAAGGAGAGACAAATTCAGCCTCCAGAGCTTTTATGGACACTTCTCTCTGTTTGTAATGTGTGTGGTATTTCTCCTCTCGCATATTTACAGCTTGTCTTAATGTGTTATATAAAGGTGGGGTTGCATAAGTGCTAGGCACCACACTACTAGTGGTAGAGACCAACCTGGTCCTGAACAAACAAAATAAGGATGAAAAACTCACTCAAGGTCAGTGTCAGCTGATGGCTGAGCCAGGAGAAGAATCCAGGTGTTCTGATGCATGATTTGGTGCCTTTATACTGGGCCATGGTATCACTGTTGTGTGCAGGTAGTGGAGTAGAACAAACTAAATGGAAAAAAGAACATGTCATCTGCAAGCCAGCTCCTTTTCAGCATTAAATGTATATTGAAATCCTGTAACAACACAGTGAGACAGTTGCCCCTGAGGTATATGTTTGTGTTATGGCTGGTACTTTGAATATAAGTAGAGAAGGCTATGCAGAATCATCTTGAAGCACATACTAATTTTCCAGTAAGTCAAGAGCCCTTTTTTTAATATATATTTTTTTCTTTTAAACATTTTACAATACATTGTGTATGTATAGATTTGTTTTCATACTTTCCCAAAGATGTAAGACTTATCAAAGTACTGTCACTGTTCAGCTCTTACCACAATTCTGTAGTGGTATGTGGTATGCAGTATGTGAACATAAACATGTACATACTAAAGATGTGGTGCTCCAGTGGGGAGAAATGCCTACTTCTGTGTCTTACATTCATTCCAATCAAATAATGGGCTGGGGAGAGAAAGCTATTGAAATTTGAACACTGGAGACAGGACATTTGGGTGGAGTATTTATGCACAAGCGAGCTCAAAGATTAAGGTTTCTATGTGAAAGAAATGATAAGGTATTTTTCACATCGGTAAGATCCGGAGGAAGCAGCCAAGTATTTTTCATGACCCTGAACAGAAACTCCATGATGAACTGGTAACAGAGGAGCCCTTGGCACCCACTTACCTTCATGGCATCATTTCTAATTTCCCTTAATGACTTTGGATGATATTCCAAACAAGAACACAGTCTTTATTCTGCATCTTTAAAAAAAATAAAATGAAACAGAATTTAATACAGCAATGGAGATGTTTAGTCAGTGTTTTCTAGGGCTAACCACCACTCATCAATTCGATATAACATCTCTGCTGCTTTGAGCTGAGATTTGTTTAGGATTTAAGCAAGCTAGACAAAGACGTCTGAAAACAATAGTGTGGCAACTGAAGTCATCTGAGGATATCTCTCTCTGGTCATGTGTTTGCTAGGTATGTGAGGCCACATTGTAGTTGTCCGTCAGTTCTGAGGTTTCAAATCTGTGTCCTGAAAAAGTTTATTACTCACCTGTATCTGCAGCAGGAGCCCTTGTGACCACAAGATTTTATTATTTTAATGCCCTTCTAACACAACTGCCAGCAGTGCTTCTCCAGGGCTTCTCATTTGTTTGAAATGCAGCTGTCTGCTTCCTCGCTGAAGTCAGCAACTGTTTCTGTTTTGCTATTACGCTGACAGATTGCCCTGAGGTTGTCCCTTTGTTTTTTGCAGACCTTATTGGATATGCTACGTGTCTTTGTTTTTCTCTGAGCCTTGTACTTTGAGATTTGTATCCCAGCAATCTCAGAACAGTAAAGATGCTAAAGCTGTATGCTAGCTTGGAAAAAAGATGTATTTGTCTTCTGTGCCTTCTTGGAAATTATTTTCCCTTCAACAGCTGCCTTGGTGTATTCTCTCTACTCTCTTCCTTTTAGACTCTTTCCCCTCTTTTGACAATGAGGCTTGCTGCGTAATGTCCTTCTGAAAAAAAAAATATATATATATATACATATACATATATATATATATATATAAAGTTATATATATATAACAAGAGTGTGAGGTACCCAGTACTGATGGTTTAGATTTAAAAGATAAGTCCATGGGAAAAACCTCTCTCTTGTGTTTCCAAGAGGATGACTCCAAACCTTGTAATACTTGCAGTCTTTAGCCTGGGCACTTGATGAATTCTGGAAGTGTTTTATAGATACAAAGTAGCAAGGTAGCTTTAAAATGTGTAACTCTTCAGAAGAAACAAATTCAAGTATTTCCACATATTTTGATTGGCAACCTGAGGTTTGATTTAAAGAGGAATTTGAAGTTTCTTAGGACAAGAAGGACTTCACTGATTCAGTAAATTCTACTCTTGAATGTTCAGTACATGAACAGATGATAGACACAACCATCATAGTTTTCACAGTGTGAAGTTAATAGAATCATAGAATACCAGAGATGCTGACCACCTTTAGTGCTCCCTATGTTTCCTGCCTTCAGCAACATTCCTGCATGCTTTTACTGAAGCCCAGGAGTGCCTCAGGCTCCTTAGTACCTAGGCTGTGTTAGCATGAAAAGCAGATGGATGCTGCAAAGCATTTGAATAGACTTGAATTCCCAGTTTGAAACAGGAATGCTGAATGCCAAATTCGGCAGCATCTGGGAATTCCGAGGGAAAGCCCTGAAGTTAACAGTCCCTGGGGTGGTATTATTGCATGAGTTTGACTAAAACTCAGCATTCAAACAGCTACTAAATGCCCAGTTCCTGCAGAGCAGGAGCCCGACCAATTCCTAATTAAAATTCTGTCTTTAAGCCGAGAGGGGGGTGGGCCAGAACAATTTTCTTACTTCCTTTTTACACTTTCTTGGCGCCCATGCTAATTTCCCTTTTCACTAACTTCCACGGTAGTCTGTTCAGAGGCAGAGCAGGTTGGTGGCAGTCTGTGCAGCCCAGACACCTATTTAGTTTGTAAATGTTTCCAAGCAAGCAGAATTTTCTAGCTTTGTGCTTCTACTGCAGGAGTCGCTGTGCTCATTGACTCTTTAGGAAGAGGAGGAACAAAGTGCTTGACACCCAGCCAAAGGATGCTTTCTTTGGTGGTGAAACCACAGCCACGGAGAAAAGCAGAGCAGATCAAGAGACTGACCAAACCAGCTCTACTTTGAATGTTACCTCTTTCTTAGAGTATGAATAACTTCCTGAGAGGTGACATGTTTACAACAGCAGCTCTCCATCTTTTCTCCACAAGCACAGATTTACTGAAAATAGAATCCTCAGAAAGCAAAAATGAGAGACAGTGATTGCAACTGCAAAGAACCACCTCACACCATACATGAAAAGTATCAAACTGAAATGTATCCTCAGCTGCTGGTACCAGCTGTAACATTCATTATAGTAATTGCTACCATTAGGGTGCTATTAATATTTCTCTTACAAAATTGTAAGAGAAACCAAATCAAAATGCAAATTCTATTCCATCTGCAACCATTTTGTTTCTTTGTGGGTCAAGCCATATAAGCAACAATTGATGAGATGTGGACACTGCTGCTGGAAATGGATCTTAGGAGAAGCTTTGTTTCTCCATGTTACTAATTGTATTGGAAACTGCTGATCACAGCCTGAACCTCTGATTAACTACCTGATGAAAGCAACGAGTCAGCTGCGGGAGCACAGGTAAAGGTAATTCAGCTGTGCTACCGGAAGCAGTGGAGCTTGGCTCCACCCCTCCCAGATCTCATTTAAGGGCTGACTACCACTAAGGCAGGATTTTTTTCTCCAGAGATCATTCTTCGCTTTGTGGAGTTTACTGCAAGCTTTCAACACAGGTGAGCAGTTTCCATTTATCATAGATTATCTTTCTATTGCAATAATCTTTTGTACAAAGCATCTGTTTGCCTATTGACTGTATAATTGTATAACTGTACACTAATCAAATCACCATCTCATGCCAGAGGGGCGAGGTAGCATGTAAATTTGGAAGGGCATATATATAATTGCTAAAAGATCTGCCTGCCTATTATACCAGGTCTCTAATCCCTTGCAACATGTAGCAGGAATCTTTCAGGATACATTCTGCATCTGGTATAGCTCTGTACCACTGTTACTGGAACCAACAGTGCATGCTGGTGCAGTGAGCAGCCGTTTACCTAACAGAGCATTGATGACAGCATCTGAACTGCTGACTCAGCCTCTGGATTGGAAGCAGCATGTTAAATCATCTTCTGATGTTAGCATTGGCGTGAATCAGAGGTAATGTCATTTGCATGGTGCTTCTGTATCAGCTCTTCATCACCAGCGTTTTCCTGGAAGAGCTTTTTTGAGGGCCAGGATTTGGCTGTATGTTTATACTTTTTCCTTCCTTCTTCTATGTTTTTCCTCCTTTTTTTTGTAGAAGTTCTCATCTATTAAAGTGCTGTTGAGTCAGCATTCTTCAGCTCCAGTGCCAACACAGTTCACAAGTAGCTGGAAAAAATGTTTTAATTTTAATTTTCTTTTTCACATGAACTATTAGAATGGAGAATGTTGCTGATCTAAATGACATCTATTCATTTAAATAATGAATAGTGCAGCTGAGAAGGGGCAAGTTAATTTATCTTCTTCATCTCAGAAGAAAATGCAAAGTATGGGGAAAAGTTGCTATATTGATGATCTGTGGCCTGATCCACTTTCAACAACTGCTATGGAAAAAATAATTAATCAGAAGTATATTGTGGAGAAAGTTAATTATTTAGCAATCAATAAATGACTAAAGACAGTACTAGTGCTAATGCTGCATACCTTCAGCTGTAACATATATTATTTCATGGTAACTTATGCTCTTACCACTGCATGCTAAATACTTCTAATACTTCTACTGAAAACAATTGGATTTCTCATATGCCACAAAAACATCTCCAAAAAGGGCAACCAATTCTTCCTGATAGCCTGTTGGGCTAATTGCAGAGTGAAAGTCTTGAGAAGGCTCAGGCTGAACAGAGAGATGGGCTAAGCTTCTGCCCCAGAAGGCTGTAGGGGTGCTGGTAAAATGTTCTGTCATTTCCCCCCCCTCATACAAATGCATGGGAAGTCTTGCATTACAAGTCTGCCTCAAAGGTCAGTCTTTTCACCCACTCTCAAGTCATATTTTTTGGCTTCATGGAGAGCAGCGAGAGAAGAAGCAAAACATGCTGTATCTGAGGGGAGGTACTCCAGTTCTACTTCAAGGTAGTATGAATATATTTTTTTCCACCTTAAGATGTTGCAGCTTACTTAACAGTGGCCTCTTGCAAAAGCAAGTGCTCTGTTTCTTCCTGCACTGATAGGCATCCATCCTTTCTTTGGCAGTACAGCAGGTAGAGCTGCTGTCTCCTTGAATCATGTGAAAGCATCGTTCTTGCGCTCCCTGAATATCTTTATCGCTGCCTGGAGGGGGAAAGGTAGGAAACCTGGTTCTGGGAGTTACTTCCATGGTTATTCTGGATTTCCCCTTCATCCTCATCTAGTGTCAGCTTGTTCATCCTCTTGGCTCAGGGAGAGCAAACTTGTTTGCCCATCAGATTACCTACCTCTCACACAAATTTCATGCCTCTCCAGAAATGGAGGAAGGTTATATTCTCAAAGTGAACTCAAGCCCAGGACAAGCAAAGACCCAAAGGCAAAATTTGTCCCAGCCAAAATCCCATCACTTCAAGCGAAAGGCAAACATAAAATCTGATTGATCTAGAATGAAAAAGTAGTCTATACCAGAAGGATCATACATAGCACTGATGGACGCAGCAAAGTTTAATGGGAACCCTGGTTAAGTTTTAAGTGCTTGTCATTAACACTGCATTTGTTTTATGATGATTCATGTAGCTTTATGGAAATAGTGGACCAAGCCTTTAGCTGTTATAAATCTTCGCCACTTGCTCCTGAATGAAGTTCTGCTTGTCCCTATGGAAATTCTGAGGTCGATTTGTAGTTCTTATTGTTACAGGCAATATTTTCCTTTCTTCCACACATTTGGTAGTATGTATTTCAACCATCATAGACCGCATTAATAAATCCTGCAGAATGCAGAGCTTTCTTTGCAGATTAATAAATGAAGCTGATCTCAAAGAAAAGCAGGTATGTGACCTGTCATTGGTAATGCAATTAGAAGTACTGAGGAGGTCTTGTTAGCTCTTACCACTGCACTTTCCAAGTGAAAACATAATCTGATGTTTATGCTGCAACATAAACAGCACTGACAGCAAGTTCAACTCTATTAATTCCCGAGTTGCATCCCTTGCATGTGAGAATACCCTTACATTTGTCTTTTTGAGTTCTGTTCCGCGCTAATACAGCATTTTGTGATCTGAGAGCCACTGAAGCAATCTATTCATTTCCAAAATGCTATTTAGTGGGACCTGCATTTCACTTCTCTCATTATCTTTGCATCCAGCCTCTTCCCACTGTTCATTAATCTGAGCTAGGAGTGTGGATCTTGATTTTTCTCAGGAGGGAATAGAAACACAGCTGGAGAGTCACAGCTTGGTCTCCCTACGGCCTGGAGCAAACTGCTGTGCTGAGGAGATTGAGGATAAAAAGGAGCAATGGGCTGCTGGCTAAGGAAAGTGAAATGTGGGATGCCATTTTAACTGGAAGCAAAGGGGACAAAGTCAGTAAAGGCATAAAGGAGAGACCTGAACTCGTAACAGTGTGAACCCCCAGCCATTCTTTCAGGTAGATCATGCAACTCTTAAATCCAAAGCCTTTGTGCTTGCAGCCTTAGAAAAAAAAAATATCAGTGCTTTGGGAATGGAATTTGACTTAAATTCTAAGCATAATTTTTTCCCTCATTTTGATTTTTATGAACAGATGGGCTACAGCTAGCAGTTGCCCTTGAGGAGTCTCTAAAAATGTAGTTCTGTGAACTGTTTCCCTGAAGACTGATACAGCTGCTAATTCTTCAGCTATCTATGAATCATCCCAATTACAATATGTCTTTATAAAATAATTACAGGTTTCACCCAGGAACTGAGCCTGACTCTGTATTTCTCATTGAATACTTATGTAGGGTTGGTTAGCAAAAGAGACAGCTTTACCTAACCAAGTTTTCAATTATTTTGCTTTGAACTTTTATTCACCTATTTGATGTTTTGCTACCAGGCAGCAGCTATACTCCCTTGGAAGTGAAATTGAAAAGATTTTGGCTGCTATATCTATCTTTTTACAGTAGGAATATGTCTGCCAGAATAAATCACACACAGAACAGAATTAGAAGAATTATTTGTTCAGATGAAGCTATTCAGACTGAAAGCCATGAATTAATGATGATCTGGCAATGGAATATTTCTGCTTCTGCTAAAGTCAGGCCACTCCTTTTCTGTGCATGTATGGTATGGAAATACTTTCTAGAAACCAAAAGAAAAAAGTTCTAAATACAAGTTAAGGATGGACTGTTTAAAAGTATATGACATTACCTCTGTGTTAACCTCTCTGTTACAGTGTTATGGAGGCTGGGTGGTATCCACATGGAATTGTCATCCAATGATACAATTTATAAGAATTCTGTAAGTCCTTTCCTTTCTGTATGTCCAGATACATTTTTGCCAATGCCTTTTCCAGTGACAGGTATACTGCAACAGGGAGGGCGGTAAATAAAAGCACAGAGGCCAGTCATCCAGACAAGACAGTTCCTCTCACATTAAGGCTGGCAGGTCTTTTTCTTCAGTACACTTAGGCACGCCTTTAGGATACATTCTGTCAACACAAGGTTTTGATCCCTCTGCACTTCCCATTTTGTCCAATGTTCAGGACAACTGGTATCCATGGCAGAGGTCAGACTGTAGTATCAATGGTTTTTCCTGAAGAAATGTTAGGAACTGGGAGAGCCATAGAACTTCCACATGTAGATACAGGAGAAGAAGGTTGTCCTTTTCAGACCAGTTAGCAGATATTGGCAGTAAAATAAGACTTTCAATTTCATAGAAGTTAAATCTTCATCTTTGTTTTCTCAGTCATTTTGATGCACGTAACCTGTAGTATGTATGCAGTGCAATGGAAGATTACATGCATTGATCTTTCATCTAGAGGAATTTTCAATGTGTTACTGAAATGAATTATGGGAGGAGTCTACACCTTATCTTCAATCCAGTGCTGGTAAACTATTGTAACAGTTGTTAGCCTGGCTTTTCTTTAGGGATACCATTAAAACCACTGCAGTTACTTGGGTTTAATCAAGTAAGTTTCATTCCCCTAACTCAGAGTGCACAATCTGTTGTAACTTGATTAAATGATTCTCATTTTGGGCAGAAAAATTTGGATTAGGCTTCCTGTGTTCTATTTTCTTGGAATTCTTTGCTGAAGATGCTTCGTGTTATTGTGAGATGAATTCCCTGTGCCCCTGAGGGCTGGCTGGTTAAGGCACAAATGTCCCAGTGATAGGCAACAGTGTGTTTAATACTTCAAGCCTCATTAGGCACTTTGGTGACTGGACCTTCTTAAAAACCCTATAGACTTTAAAGTGATTTGCTTGTAAGCTCAGCTTAGTTAAACTGATGTCAAGCTTTTTTTCTGTGTTAGCTATTTGGTTTTTTGGTTTATAATGCAGAGCTTTTTATCTAGATAACAGCACTGCTGGAGCAAACAAATGCATCGTGGCTCCATGCTGCACCATAATTTGACTGCCTTCTGTGCTTACACTGTAAAAATCACATAAGGAAAAAGAGACCCAAGGGTGAAGTGACTGGATCAAAATTGACTAATCAGGCCCTGAACTGAGAATTTTATTCTGTTGATACTCATTCTCATGTACAGTTTTCTTGGTTTGCTGCCTCTTTTGATGGTCTGCTTTGTTGCCTGGAGTCTTCTTGTTCTTCAGGGGCTACAGGTGTTAACAGCACTACCTTTGTTTGTGATTATTTTCTTTTATTTAAAGTGGTGATGAATTGCTTCAGGGATGCAGCTGATGTCAGGATAGCAGATGTAACTTCTAGTATCTCTGGAAATAACTTTGTGTTGCTGTAAATCTAACAGTTTTCAAGATAAATATATTTAATCAGTTCTTCTCTTGAGATTGGGACAGACGTACATCTTCTTTTGTATTTGCTTAGAATTCATTTCATGTCAGTGGGGAATGAAAATGATTTATATATAATGGCATAAGTCATTGAGTTGTAGATGCAAAAACAGCCCAGAGTCTCCATTTTGTGTTTGGTCAATACATACTCATGTCAAGGCAAGACTATTCATACTCCCTAGTACTTTTCTACTGCAGTCCAGAACTAGACTTATCTCCAGATGGAGGAAATGAGGAACTTCTGTTTTACTGCCACTCTAAGGTCTCCACTGAACAGCAGTTTGTTAAGAAGTGTGCTGGTACAAAACCTATTTTTTTCAGTATTCTTTTCTGAATTACAGTTGAATCACAGGTGTGGCTTTAAAGGAAGTAATGTTAACTGATTCTTCCAAGTATTCCAATTAATCTACAATTTTCTTTAACCATGTGGAGTTAGATTTAATTACAAATAATCAAATATTATATTAAGGACAGTTAGCCCTTATTGATACTAAGATAAAATGATAGAGATAGGCTGGTATAATTGTGTTTTCCTCTTCTCAGAATACCCAACTTGATCATATTAGGCTAACTATTAAATAAACATGTATGAATGATCTGATCATTTTCAATGGATTTCTGAAAATATCTATTCATTGCCAGTTATTTCCTTCCAGAACAAAATTTGCTGCTGAGCTGCATAATATCTATAATATCTCATCTCCTATAATATCTCAGTTAAATAATACATCTAGATCTCTTGGTGAGTTTATGCACAAAGTGAGTAGTAAAAGGGGGTTGTGGAATCGCTCTTTACCTAGTATCTGATAGCTAGGGCATATGGTGGAGAGATGCAGAACATCTGAGAATGGAGCTCTGTGGTGCTGGGTTTTTAAAGTACTGTTTAGGACCATAGCATCTTTTTCTAGAGACTGATTTGTTTTTACAAGGCTATTTGTGGACGACACTGCTATTCAAAAAGTCCACTGCATGCATTTCCTTTCAAGTGTTGTTCATTTACTGTATGGCTGGTGTGTTTTGTGGGACAAAATTCATTGTCACCAAGTGGCAAGAAGTTGGCAAACAGAAGGAAAGTAGCAATAACCACCTGCTGCCACTTCAGGTACTGCATAACTTTGCACATTTCTTGCATGACTCATGTCTAATTGACTGACTTACTACAACACCCTATTGCAATATGTGATATTTTTGAGTCTTTTCACTGTTGTAGGACTGTGGGTTTTTTTTTTTGTTTTGCTTTTTTTTGTTTTGTTTTGTTTTTTTGTTTTTTTTTTTCCTTCAGTGTAGCTTTACTGGCTGTATTTTGTTCATCAACTCCAACCTTGTTTTCTAGACCCATAGACCCAACTTTCCCATGCTTTGGGTTGGCTGCTTTTTTCAGTATGTATATTTTTCCCTTCCATCTGTTCTTTCCTTTTCCACCCCAATTTACCTGCTACCCTCAGTGAACATTTCTCCATGTTTTCTAGACTGGCTGTGTTTTTCTGATTCTCTTTGATTTCATTTTTTTTTTTTTCTGTGACTCTTGGTTTCACTTTGAGGTTTCTATATGAAGGCCAGGTCTTATTGTTAGCTGAATCTGCTTGAGAATTTAATTGGAAAACATGCTGAGAAGCACAAGAGGGGGTTTCTCTATGTCTTTGAGTCAGTGTGTTTCACCACATCTCTTTGCTGCTACTGTACAATACTACATTAGTTGTTAACAGGCAGTTACTTTATCATCTTCTTGATGTACAGCAAGATGTTGTGGACAAGGATCAGTAAATAGCAAATATTAGAATGAGGAAAATGCTCAGCAGTTCCTGAGGAAGAGGCGGTGCTTTTTGCAAAGTGGATTCTTATGGACACTGGAATGCTTAGGAGAGGGAGAAGAGTCACAGCAGGTATAGTGCAAAAAGCCTGTGCCAGATCGCTAGCATGTACAGTAGCTTCATTGTGGAAGAAAAGGAGATGGAGTTGTGAAAGGAAGAGAGGTAAGAAGCCACAGCCGCATCATTAATGAAAGAGCAGGCACAAAGGGTGGTACCAGCAGCAAGGAGGTAACAGACTCTAACATCCCAAGTTGTTTCATGCCCTTTACCTTTATCCTTTCCTCAGATTTCTCACTAAATCCAGGCCTCTGACTAGCTAATGCATCATATTTGTTGTTTGTTTGTTTCACCAATGCAGATTTTCTGCCTTGTTTTGTATTTTGTATAGCATGTACCACGTGTGCACATCTGCTGAAGGGACACTCTGTTGAATGCAGAATCTTTTTTTGACTTAGTCACAAATAATACATTTTGGGTAAAGCAGAAAGCATCTTTGCTCTCAGTCAACTGGCTTTGCAAATTGCCACTCCTATGGGGGTGGCTGAAGGATGTAGTTACAATCTTAGTGCCAATGTTAGGATCTAGAGCTGAATAACTGTGTTTGGCATGTAAAAGACCCAGGCACTGGAACCCAGTTGACTGAACTTGGAGTAGTAGAGAGGAAAGTGTGTTATCCATGCAAGGAAGGTGGAGTAGAAGACCTCAGAACTATCATTAATAAGGAGGTATAAAGCAACCCCCACATTCAGAGATTAGAGGGAAGGACATTCATATATAACACAACACACCCACAGTAATTTAGGATAAAACAGATATTTGAAAATGGTCTGAGAAGCCAAATACTGGTTTCTGCAAAGCAAAATGAAAACAATAAGATTTTACCCAGTCAACTCCCATTATGAAAATCTGCATGGGCTCAGATAATTTTGCATCCATTTAACTTCTATAAGATGTTTACTACAGAGATTTAAACTCACTTTCACTATTTCTTTGTTTTCAGCTCTCACCCCAGAGTGACTTGAGAAATGTTGCTGTACCTTTTGTCACGCAAGAAAACTCTCTTTTGAAGAACATTATTTATTTGTTTTTTCTTTTAAAGTGGGAATTTCTTATTAATGCATCCTTTGTATTTTCTTTACAGTGGTCTTTGAAGGTATATGTTTCATGTTGTAATTAATTGCTGCTTAAATACTTATGATTTTATGTCCAGAAGGGAAATTTTAGAAGCTTATCTTTATGTCTGGCTGCCAGGAAAGTTATTTTGAGAGTAACTGTTGCTTCAAATCGTTTTACAGAGAAATAACAAACAAAATAGCTTTGATTTGTCAAGGCGAGTCTGCACAAATCACTGATTAAGTTAATGAAGACAATGTGTTCATGGTCTGCCAGATGTGGCTGATACAGGTCTCACAGAACTGTTAATAACTCAGCATTGGGCTCTTCTCTGTTGCATAAAAAGTATTGGGCTGAGGAGTGTAGTCTGGGTGTATCTGTCTTGATACAGTTGCCCCCTGCCTCTGAGAGGGTGGTACCCTGCCTACTCATGCTGTACCTTTGGGGTTTCCCTTTCAGGAGGGCTGGCAAACACATAGTCAAGTAGGTCTGCCTGGAACTCCTAGGAGGCCTCTGCAGATTGGTGCCAAAGGTGGATGTGAAGTGCTGGAGGGAGTACTTGATTGCATGAGGAACACATGGAGACTTCCAGGTGTGGGCAGGGAGTGCTCCCTGTGTACTCAAGCTTGGAGCTACCTCCTTGCCAAAGAGAAACTGCCCCAGAATCCCTCAGAGGAAGCTGCTCAGGCAGCTTCTGTTGGACTCTGTTACAACTACAGCACTGATAACCTGGTAAATAGTGAACTAAAACCTTTATAAGAATGTTAAAACACAACATCAACAAAATTATATTTAAGCTGGACCAAGTTATTGAACATCATGGTTCAATAAATGCTTCTGTTGAAATATTTGGCCACATCTTCCATGCACTATTGAGGTAAAGTGAGTAAATGGTGTGGTAAAATCAATAACATTTCTAACTCTTGCAAACAAATTTTCATCCAGCTCTGTATGTTATGTTCAGTGTACATGTATACTTGAAATTATGATCTAATGCACCTCACCTGATAATAATTCAGAGGAACACTGAGTAAGCAATGCACCCTCAGCCTATCCTTGTGTTAGTAAATATGAAGGATTCAGCACTTGGCACACAATACACAGAATATGCTTTGTATGCACTGCAAATGGATGTTTCAGTAAAGATGGATGGATCAGTTCCTAGCTTACCTAGAGACTTTCTATACAGCTGTAGACAAACCACATTTTTGCTCTTGCCTCAAGTTATCTCTCATTTGAATGCAACAATTTATTGTATTATGAAGATGATATAAAGTCGTCATATTATAAATAGTACCATATTTGCTGAAGTGTGACTGTGGTAGGTTAAGCTAATAAGTAGTATTAATTCCAAATGGCAATCAAATATTTCCATTGCAAGCTCAAATGTGCTTAAACCACTACAGCAGAAAGAGAGCTGCTAAGCAATTATTGAAGTACTTATTCCTGCTCCTTATGGAAAGTTTCACAGGCTGTATCTTTTTAAAGAAAGCAAATGAAAAGAATAACTTGATACTATTTAGTCTTAGGTATCATCTGAGGACTTCAAGGACTCTAGCACTTCTTCTATTTTCTAATTACAAGAATGCTCAAATATTCTAAAGTTAGTCTTGTATTTTCCTAGCTGCTTTCTTTCCAGAGAGACTAATTTGAATCTTTTTTCCTTGTACAGTGAACTTCATTTTAATCGCAACACTGTGATACTGTATAACAGAGTGTTAATTCTCTTAGACTGTGGGTCATTTTTTTTTCTCTAAATAAACTTCTTCCAGTAGTCATGCGTAAAGAAAACTAGAGAGTACAAAATCTAGAGTATAGAATGAGATTTCATCATGATGTTTGGAACAAACCCCTCTGGAAAAGCATTTCTGGTTCTACTAGGAGCATTTCAGTTTTCTGGGTTGTTGTCAGGTGAAGCCAGTGGCTTTCAAAGGCATGTAAATTATGTCTGAAAGACTATTTGGAGGAAAGAAAAGACTAATGTGAATAGATACCTTAGGTTCTCCCATTTCAGCAGGCTAAAACATAGAATCAGAATGGTTTGGGTAGGAAGGGATTGTCAAGATCACGTAGTTCCAATCCCCCTGCTACAGGCCTGTTACTGTTAGCCAAGAGCTTACAAGGCTTTCAGCACTATTAGAGGATAATTCATCCTATGCAATTATTTGTTTGTATAAATGTGTAGGAGTAATGCTAGAGAGCAGTACAAATGGGAGGCTGAAGAGAATGTAGAGAAGAATCTGATTCTAGTGGTCCCACTGGCTTTGCATGAGTGTTCAATGCGGCAGCAATTCCAAACATGACAGAAGCTCAGATTAGGATAATACTAGTTTCTTGCTCAAGCGTCAGTGACTTTATGCATACCAGTCAAGTGTTAGTCCATCTCTGTGCAAGAGGTGGACTTTTTTCCAGTAGCACTGGAGTTACAGCAGAGAAGCAGAGAGTTAGATATATGCAGTGCAAGGTTTTGAGAGGGTTTCTAACCGTTGTTACAGGATCTGGGATCAAACCAATGTAAAAAGTTACAGAGCAGGTGTTAGAAGCAGGCCACCAGCAGCACACACCAGGACAGTGGTGTACATGGTTTGATTTCTAGAGGTGGGGAACAGCTCAACAAATTTCACTCCTCAGAAGTTACTACTTCCAATACTTGTTTTCTTCATAGAAGTATGTTAGAGGTAGGTGTTAGTTTGATACTAATTGCAGAAAGAAAAGGAATAGGATCTTAGTGGAGCTAGGCAAGTTCAAACTGAAGCAACTAAACTTATTGTTTGGGTGGCTGGGGAACCCTATTCTGATATTGCAGAATACAGAATTGTATGGGTTGGAAGGGACCTCCAGAGATCATCACCTGACAAAGCAGGTTCACTCCAACAGGTCACACATGTAGGTGTCCAGGTGGGTCTTGAATATCTCCAAATAAGGAGACTCCACAACCCTCCTGGGCAGCCTGTTCCAGTGTTCCATCACTCACCGTAAAGAAGTTCTTGTGCATGTTTGTGGGGTGCTTCCTATGCTCCAGTTTCTGGCCATTTCCCCTTGTCCTGTCTCCACGCTCTGCTGAAAAGAGTCTGGCCTTGTGGCTTTGCCCCCACACCTTGGGTATTTATAGACCTGGATCAGGTCCCCTCTCAGTCTTCTTTTCTCAAGGCATAACAGGCACAGTTCACTTAGCTTTTCTTCATAGGGGAGATGCTCCGGGCCCCTCACTATCTTTGTAGCTTTCTGTTGGACTCTTTCCAAGAGATCCCTGTCTTTTTTGTACTGGGGAGCCCAGAACTGGACACAGTATTCCAGATGAGGCCTTACCAGGGCAGAGTAGAGGGGGAGGATCACCTCCCTTGATCTGCTGGCCACGCTCTTTTAATGCACCCCAGAATGCCATTGGTCTTTCTGGCCACAAGGGCACACTGCTAGTTCATGGACAACCTGTTGTCCACCAGGACACCCAGGTCCCTCTCTGCAGAACTCCTCTCCAGCAGGTCATCCCCCAATCTGTACTGGTGCATGCAATTATTCCTCCCTAGGTGCAAGACTCTACACTTGCTTTTGTTAAACCTCATCTGGTTTCTTACTGCCCAGCTCTCCAGCCTGTCCGGATCTCGCTGAATGGCAGCACAGCCTTCAGGCGTATCAGCCAATGATCCCAACTTCGTATCATCAGCAAACTTGCTGAGGGTGGCAGTTTCATTTCAATGTGTTACTGATTGGTATTTATGCTTCACAGCCTCACTATAAAGAAACAGAAATGTACTTACTGGAATGAAAATAGATGAAATACAGTAAGGCAAAGTGAGCTTTCATGGAGAAAAAGAGAGGATCAACCATGCAAAGATTTTGGTAAATCTTTCATAATAACAATTCATCTCCTTTGCAGAGTTTCATCTCCAAATTGTTCATTTTAATGCAAATTTTTTTCTTGCAGTATTTGAAATCGGGATATGAAAATAAAGCATTTTACACATATCAGGGAAACAAGAAGATTTAAATTGGGCTTCTTTCTGTTCACATCACAAGGAATGTGAACTTGGCCTTATCCAAAGCCCAGAACTATGAGCAGAATTATCTTTATCATGTCTTTGGTATAGCTGAAGTGTTTTTATGGCTAAAGTTACCACTGGATGCTTTGATTTTTATCCACTTTATGTGAGAATTTGCTTCTTTTTGATTTGTGAAAGTTTAAATTCTCTTTATCTTACCTCTGGAATTTATTCTGAATTTGTTTCAACTCATTTCAACTTTCACTGCTTGGGAAAAAATCTGCTGAGCTTACTGAATTTCACCCCATTATTATAATACCTCATATTTTGCATCTGGTCCTGGTTAGGTGCAGTTTGATTTTAACATAAGCAAACAAACAAAATACCCTGGATATACTCACAACTGATCTGAGCTCTGTGTTGAAAAGTTCATGAACTTTGTTAGGAGTTCTAAGTTTGTAATGAATGCAGCTAAGTTCTATTTGGCACGGTTTTACTTCAAATATTGTGGCTTGATTTTAGATACATTGGAATGGAAAAATCTACATGCGGCCACTTCTGTAGTTATGCCAGCATAAGCACAAAGCTATTCCTTGTCACTTGGGGCTTCAACTCAGAAACATCCAAGCTGATAAAGGAAAACCAATAATTATGCCAAATCTGTCCTGTTTGTGATATCATATGCTTTAAAATTCTGAGTAGAAGTGTTTTCTGTGCGATGCTATGGAGCTGATCCAGACAGACTGTAGGGTATCCTTTTAATAAGACCTAATAATTAATAAGCAAAGTTCAAATGGGTCTCACGGATGTCTTACGAATGAGTTAGGGTCTATGAGCCTGGGTATGTGTTATACTGCAGCATAGAACCAGGATGGGCTCACAAATAAAAATCACGCTGCTCATTGCTGCACTTTTCTTTGTTCTAAAATCAGCCTACCTTGAGGCAGGCTAAAAGAACAAACAAAACTGGAACATAATTCAGTACTTATTCTGAGCCTGCCATGAGGTGTGCCACATTCAGGCTCCATCTACAGCGCACAAGTTCTGAACAGTGCTGCTCTTGCTACTGCAGAAGCAACTCCACATGCTGAAAGAAGAGAATATAGACAAATAAGGATCTCCCCACAAAAGATACTCTGTACTTTATTTCAGGTTAGTGCGTGCATTCACCTTTCCTTTTCTTCCTTTTTTTCCCACACAGCTTAGATGATAATAACTAAACTACTCCTTCACAGCAAAGTGAGAACTTTTTATGTTATCAATGTGTGCTTTTAGGAAGGAGCTTGCATTGGTTTCTTATTTTAGACCTTGCTTAGGCTCTGTCTGCTCCCTTTCAAAGGAGTCCTCTTGCTTTGATGTCCTGCTCTCTACCCAGATTGCCAGAAGGCTTTTGGTTGCAAATGCAGGTGTTCCCAACTGTTGGATGCAGGCATATTATTCATCATCTAAATCAGAAAAGGTATTAGTAGGACGCTTAATTTACACAGGAGACAAAATAAGAATAATTGGCGAGGAAGCACAGCATACATAAAGATGGTGAGATGCAGCGGAGGGCCAAAGTTTATATCTATATTGCTGATTTCCATGTTTCGTATCTTCAGAATTCAACCTTTAAAGCACTGTTTTTCTAAGAGATTACATTGCCCATCATGTTGGTGTAGGAAACTAAGTATGGCTTTTAAGAAGTACAGTTTTCTTTACAGATAGCATCTGGAAATCATTATTGCATAAAAAGGTTATTTTTTGCACGCTGGTATTTCTTCCTAATTTTTGTTCTAGCATGAGGGAAACAGTTCCCTGCAAAGACCAACTCTTTGCTGAGCTCCTGGAAGTTAAAGATATGTGAGTGATCAGGTCTGCTTCCCAAGGACAATTCTGAGGCTTGTGAGGCAGCAAAATGAATGCCTCAGCCATTCTCCCATTGTTTAGCTCTTGCACTGTCACCCAGTTAGCTCTGTGCACCATCTATACAAAGCAGAGGTATATCCAATGTAGCCTGGTGAGTTGGGACCTTGCTCAGAGGTAGAAATGCACAGTTCTTCTGCCAGCTGCAGAGGTCTTTCTGCTCAGCTCACCCACTGCATCCATGGGGGCAGAGTACTGCTGGTAAGCAAGAGCCAGAGCTGCTAGATAGGCAGTAAAAAAGCAGGTGACCTGAAATGGTAAAGTGAGGGAGAATCACTGTGGGGGAGGATTAAGAGGGCTGAGAACATGACACTACGAAAGGGGACAAGAAAGCCAAGAAAGCCATCTGGTTCTGTCCACAGTTTTCCTGACATCTCTTCTCTGTAGCAGCTCTCACTGGAGGGAAGCTATTTCCTGCACACCTCCATCTTCTAGGACACCCTGATGGGCCTCCAGTTTTGAACATCTAGAAACCCCATTCATTTTGTATTTGCTAATACAAACATGGGTTCAGGCTATTTCAATTACAGTAAGCACTTCTGTGATTCATACAGCTCAAAGTTTTGGAGGGAGCTTTTTGATATGTGTGCACTAGCTCATCTGTCAGATTTTGCACTTAGGGCTTTTTGAAAGTAGATAATCTAATCGTCAGTCTTGAGAGCTTTGGAGACTCTGAAAACAGAAAACTGTTCTTTTCTGGGAGAGTTTCTCCTTTCCTCTTTTCTTACTTTTCTACATGAGCCCCAGTCAATGGGCACACTTGAAAAGCACACAGCGTGGTACTGAGAGATGGGCACTTCAGTTGGTAGCACTTTGGGCTGTTGTTTTACACTGGTGGACTGTCTGATGGAAGCTGAGATCTGTCAAGGCCCGGGGTTCAGCACCGGTCAAGAAGTAGTGAATCATCTTATCCACATCCATGTGTGAGAATCCTTTCTTAATGGCAGATCTCACTTAGACCTCTGGGAAACGTCTGATTCCTGTCTCTGACTTTAAGACAAAAAAGCTTTCCAAATGCTCAGGAGAGTGAATGACGAAGTACTGCTCCTGGTGCCTGTCAAGCATTTTATTATCCTCTGCTGCCTCTTGGTTTTTTTGGCCATGGTCTCACTGAGGTTCTCCTCTCTTTGCCTTTCCGAAACACGACAGGTGCCGTACCGAACTTGGGCGCTGTTTCTGTAAGGGCACAGCTAGCAGCAGAGCGAGGAGAGCAGCCGCGAGGAGCCCGGCCCGTGCACCTGGTTCCATCCTCAGCAGCCGCGCTCAGCTCGCGACTGCCAGCCCTCGGACCGCGGCTCCTCAGCCATCTTGGACCGAGTCTCTGGGCTGGCAGGGGCTGCCGGCAGGGCTCGGCCGAGAGGCACCGATCCCAGGCCGGGCTCCACGCGCCCCGTTAACGACCGCGTGCCTCACGCCGCCGCCCCGCACATGCCCAGTGTTGGGGCGGGCGCCGGCCGTGAGTCAGTGGCGGCGCGGCTGACGGGGCAGGGGCGGGCCAGGAGCGGAGGGCGGACCGGCTGCCGGCGGCCCGCCTCGCCCTGGCGATGCTTCAGCGCGGCGGCAGCGGGGAGGCGGGCGGATAGCGGCGGCGGGGACGCGTGCGGCCGCCCTGCCTTTCCTTGCCCGCCGCCAGCCCTTCCTCCACCCCTTCCCTCGCCCCCCCCCCCCGCCGCTCCGGCGCCCGTCTCAGCCGGCGCTCCGGGCGGGGAGGAAGGGCCGGGAGCCGCCTCCCGCTGCCCCCGGCCGCCCCCTCCCCATGCAGCCCGGCCCGCCGCGGGGAGCCCTCCCCGGGGGGATGTTTCCGCGGCCGCCGCCGGGATAAGCGGCGCCCGTCCGCCCCCGCCTCGGACGGAGGATGCTGCCCGCGCCGCGGCGGGCTCCGACTCGGGCAGCGGCGGCCGCCAACCCGTCCTCGGCTCCAGGCAGCGTCGCCGGCGAGAGATGACTTCAAGGCACCAGGCGGACTGGATCCCCTACAGGTAGGGGCAGCCTCCGCGGCCGGGAGGGTCCCGCGGGACAGCCGCTCCGGGCAGCCACGCGAGGGAGGGGGAGCTCGGTCCCGCCTCCGAACTCGGGGCCGGTCCCGCGCCGCCAAGTTCGGGGCCGCTCCCGGGGGAGAAGAGAGCCGCCCGTCGCGGGTGGGCAGTGCTCCGTTGCTGGCGGCGCCGCTCTCGCTCCGAGGCCGCAGGGCATCTCCGCTGCCGGGAGCCGAGCAGCCGGCGGGGCCGGGCGAGGCGCGGCCGTCCGTCCCTCGGAGCGGCCGTGGCGATCGGCGGGATCGCCATGGCAGCGCCCGGCGGGCGGCCGCCATTGGCTCCGTCGTTGCCATAAGCTACCGGAGCAACCGTGGCCGCTGCCCGGGAGCCCCGTGCGTCAGCGGGAGCCGGCCCGGGCGGGAGGAGCGCTCTCTCCGTCCGCATCGCCCCGGCGCTGCGCCCGGCGGGCGGTCGTTGCCGGAGTAGGGGATAGCTCGGTCCTGGGCCGGGAGAGGGGCCGGGGGTGCCGAGCTCGGGGAGGGAATTTGTGCGGTAAAAACCCTGTGTGCTGTTCGGGCTGACCACGTTGCGGCTTCCTTGTTAGAGTTGGAGTCTTCTTCTCAAACTACTGCAAAAAGAATCACGTGCGCCTTAAAACGGTGTCCTGCGTAACGCAGCACGGCGTGCTTGCTTCATTCATTTCTTTGTAAAACAGAATTTTCACGTTGCCCGTGTGGGTGCGGGAACAGACAGCGGCTTAGTTGGTTGTTTTAGAGAATCCTAAGTTCAAACATTCTTGCACTGTGCGTTCGTGCTAAAGGCGGCTGTTTCTGTGGGTCCACTTGCCACTTAAATGGCAATATTTCTAGTGAAGGTGTGCGACTGCTGATGCGGTGTAACGCATGTAAATCACCCCCTGAGATGGAGAGGAAAAAGAGAAAGATGGGTGCCAAAGTGGAGGTTTGTTGGTTTAATCTGTGCTTGTGATCCTTCTAATCAACAGGGGAATGGGAAAGAAAGAAAACTGATTGCAGCAAACCCAAGAATATTGCCGTTTGCTCCCACAGCTTTTTTAGAGCCTGTGTTTGGAAAAGATGTAAGAAATTGGCAATAAGCTTCAAAAATGACTAGGTGGTGATTTCTGATGTAATTTGAAGCTGAAGTAATGAAGGCAAAAATACCACAAGAACAGCTGCTCGCAGCTCTTCCCATAACTGTTCCTCTGTTCTCCTACCGTACTTGAGGTTCTGCAGAGGAAGGGGCCAAAGGATCGCTCAGGGGTTTTGTAGCAGTGGCTTTGAAGAAGGAAATAAAGCGTCTTGTTTTCTTTACTCACTGTGCAGCTAAAGAAGCCGGCAGAGTAGATGCAGTAGATATTCAGAGAGACCCTGATGTGACGATGCTCACATCTTTTCTAATGTAATGCTCTTCACAAATGTTGACTGTACACTTATGGTTAGCAACGGTTAAAAGCCTCCCAAATCACAGGGCAAAGAAACCGCTCTCCTTCTCTGGAATGGCCTGCTTTAGACTTGTGCCATGATTTGCGCTCTCCCAAAGGAGTTGACTCATTTTTTGGTTTACAGGGAACAAACTCCAGAGTTCAAAGTAGGTCTTTGCAAATGTTGTGGAATCTGTGCGTTTAAAGTATCTTCCAGGATCCCCGAAATGCATTCATCTGGGAAAGGGGAATCTGAATGCGTATATGGAGAAAATTTTAGTTGTAAATTAGGCCAGAATACCATTTTGTGGGAGTGAAATGTGCGGTGCGAGAGAGCAGCTGGGTGTGCACCCCTTGGAATGCTTCATTCATGCAATCCACCTGCATGTCCAGTACTCACAGAGCAGACTGCATTTCCATCCTGAAGATGCTGAGAACATTTTAGGTGAATTAACAAAAAATGTTAACCAATTCCTTCTGTGTCAGTGCCAGCTTTTTCAAGCTAGGGTGGATGAAAGGTTCATTTTGTTTGTGGAACAGAGGTTGTGGTGTGGATACTTTGCCCTGCATGTCTTCTCTTCTGTATTCTGTTTTTGAAACACTAATAGTGATAGGTTGAGGAGATTTGAGTTTACAGCGTGATAGTAGTAATGTACATGATTTCCCTCGTGACCTTTTTTTATTATGCTCATTTTCTTTGTTGCTTTTATGAATTCACTTTGAAGTTTCGCGCTTGTGCCTAGAAATTGAAGATATAAACAGTCCCTACTTATTTATTTGCCAGGTGAAGGATTACAGTTGGATGAGAATTGTGTTGGAGCAGAGCTGTGCTGTAAATTCATGAATCATGGCAATTAGAGCAGCTAAGAAGGTTTCTGAAAGCGTGATGTATAAACAAGTTCTGGAACAGGGATGTGCTTGAAGATGATGGGCTCCCCACGCTCGTTGCTATGTGTTTATTTGCTATAATACCTATCTTATAGCATCAGTGTTCTGAGGGCAGCAGCACAGGTGAGGTGCTCACCCCCTCTGCAAGGTGCAGTTTGTGATTGCGGGTGCATCGCAATGCAGGCAAGCTCGCTCTCAGCTGCCTCCCATGGGGAATGGCATTGATAATTTATGAGAGCTGCTTTTTCTAAAGAAAAGGGTGCAGAGAGCGTGTGTCTGCTCTGCTCTGAATTAGGTCGTCTTGTCTCAAGTTTTTGAGCTGTATAAAAGTAGCCTAGTGCTGTGCTGTTGAGACATTTAAGTCAGAGCCTTGGGGGTCTGTGCTCTTGTATAGGGTATAACCATTATACTGCACAGAGCCTCCAGCTGAGATCAAAGCCCTGTTTAGGCCCAGTGTCAAGACAAGGAGCTGTACAAGCATGTCATCAGCGGCAATTGCTACCTGGATTCTTGATAGCTGAAATCAAACAGACAGAAAAGAGAGGAGAGGAAAATAAAGTATCACTTCGGTTTTGCTGCTGAGGGAAATAAAAAGACCAGAGGAAGTTGTAGGGAATTGGCTGAAGTGGAAATGGGACAAGGCACAAGGGAGATCAGTGACTGAGCTGGGAGAGAAGCAGTCATCCTATCAGCGTGTCAAAGGTGGATTTCAGTTGGAGAGTGAGGCTGAGGGAGCTTTTCCATCTCTCATAGGGTGTGCTTTGCTCCGTGTGACAGACAGTTACTCCCCAGCTGTCCTATAGTATTTTGACCTCTGGCTACTTTTACAGTATGAATACCCAGACTGAGAGTAAAACTCATTTCATAACAGGCCAATGGGCCTCTGGTAGTGACAATCTTTTACAGATTTCTGGCAGTGGCAATCATTTACAAGCCATCTGCGCCAGATTTGGATCACGGACAGAAAATGGCTATGAAATGTTATATCTCCTCTTGCAGCTCCCTGTATCAGCTGATTTAGACTCTTATGCCTGAGGCTTTTTGGACTTCCCTTAAAGCTGCTCGCATTTAGACATGTAAGCAGCAGCTTTTCTGGAAGATGGCACTTTCTATTAGTAACTAAAAATTGCTGTTCCAGCAAGCTGGATTCTTTTCACACTTCCTCCTCATTGCTCATCCCCTCATACTGATGGCTTATTTTCCAATTCATTTTCTTCTTTCTCTTGTTTCTCTCTATGAACACACCTTTTTCTGCCATTTTTTCCCTGCATCTTGTTATGCTTACTTTCTTTTTGTTTCCTTCTTTTCTTTTCTGGTTTCAGCTTATTTGTGATGATAGAATTCTGTCTTTCCAGCTATATGGTACCTGCAGATCTTCTCTCTAAATGTCTTCTTTGAATTTGTTGCTGTGTGGTATACGATAGTCAGCAGTTGGGATTAGGAAATGGTCTGTCTCACACAAATGGGTGGCCGTGGGGAGCTGAAGAATTGTTTTCTCACCTTTTGCAGCCTCTTCTGTGACACAGATAATTCCAGCAAGTCTAGAGGGCTCTCAGCTGAGAATATGGCACCTCTCCAGGCTCTGTTATCTTTTGTATCGTGGTAATACTGTGCAGATGTACAGCAAGAGTCTTCAGTCTGAAGAATTTTCAGTGTAGAAGACAGGTGCAAGGAAAGGACATGATGCACGTGCAAAAGGATTAGGGTGACTGTTGGCCTACTTATTGCTTCCATTTTTTCATACAGGTGTACAATCATCATCTTCTTTTGTCTGTTCTGATCTCGAGAAAATAGCAAAGATGAGAACAGTGACTTAAGTAGATAAAGCTCTCCCAGAGAAGGCTATATAGAGCATGCAAAGGTCACTGCTTCTACCAGCACAAGAACTGTGCAGATCTTGGATGCTGACTCTGACAATGCAAGTGACCAAGTCTTTCTTTCATGAAGTTGAGTTTTCATCTTGAGTTCTGAGATGTTTACCCAAATTTAGTCTTGAACTGCAGATTTTGGTGGAAATCTCAAGGATCCTTTTGAGATGCATGTTAACACAACTCCAAATATTTTAATTCATAATTAATGTAACCCATTTGACATAGGTAATGAAACCTCAGCATGAAGATTTTTAGTGGTAATTTTAATTGTAATCACGGTTCTAACTACCTGCAGGTGAGAAATTACAAGGTGAGGAAATACCTTGATTAACTTCAAATGATGACTAAGCTGGAAACCGTGTCTGCAAGTGAATTGCAGTATTTGATCCATGTTTAGGGGAAGAAATAAAACAGGTTTGTCTTTCATATATGCTATCAATTTGAAAGCAAAATGAATGAAGCTGAAGGCTAAGTGTTTCCACTAATGCTGTCCGTGCTATGTCAAGAAATGCAAGGAAAATTGATCTCAGTTATATCTATGGTAATTCGTTGCTAATTCATACTAATAGTACAGCAGCATTTTCAATTGACTACAGTAACAAAAATATACTGCAAGGTGTTGCAGTTCTCTCTTCCACAAGTTTTGGGAAAGTGTCAGCTGCACTGTAGAATGTAACAGATAGCTTGTCTGGATGATGACTTGAACTAACTGCTTAGGTTACATTGAGTAGCATGTGAGAAACTAAGACTCTCAGTGTACCTTGGAAGGCATCCCACCAATTCTGGCTAATATAAATGCCAAGACTCAAGCTAGGAGAATGAATTTCCTTTAAATAAGCTTTCCCAGACCTAGGGATAGTGTGAACTCTTACGTGCCCGCCTCAAATTTTAGGTTAGGTATACGGAGAAATAATACATCTTTTGGGGCACTGCATCTGTAGAGCAGTGTTAGGTAACATTAAGGATATGTCTGTGCACAGCGTGAGTCAGAAGCTGACAACTGATTATTCAGAGATCCTGAATTTTAAATCTCTTTACTGGCTGTGGCTGATTTTAAAAGCGAAGTAAAAGAGAGAGTTGTTGTGTTTGCCCCAGAATTACACTGGCTTTGTTTTATTGCTTGTCCTTAAAGTAGAGCTCAGATGCATCTGCACATCATTAAATCTGTGCAAAGATTTAGACATGGAGAACTGTAGTTTTTGTTGGTGTAGAACTGGTTAAATTCTTTCCTTCCGTGTTTGATCTCTGTGGTATGTCCATGCTGCATACTGCAGTGCAGTAGAGAGGCATTTGGGCAAGCTGCATGTGAGCTGACACAGATATTGAAAGCCATACAATATCAAACATGCAGAAAGGATTTACTCCTTTGAGGAACAAGGCAGTTCCATCTGTGATGAGCTGTGGATTACTGTAAACTGTTTCCAGTATGCGTGTTAGGTTGTTTATAGCTAGCTCAGTATCTATCACAGGAGAGTTCATCATATAGATGTAACTGTTAATTTAAAATTCATTGGTTGTTTTTATGTGAAAATGTTAATTTTTGACTCCTAAGAGCTCTAGTCACCTTATCATTCACTGTCTTCTCTAGCCCTGGCTTTCTAAATTATGAAGTTAATTCTTGGGTATATCAGCTATAGTTATATCAATTACAGAATGCCGTGTTAGTGCTTAGAGAAATTGAGCCATCAAATCTGTGCGCACACACAAAAAAAGGTCTAATATCATGGCATTGCTTCATGCTTGAGATGTCCTGGAAGATGCTTTTTAAATCTTACCTACTAAATGATATAGAGTAGTACTCTGGCACTGTTGGCACAGATAGAAAAATTGGCTTACTTAGTTTGGCTTGGAAATCCTTTGTAGATCTGAAGATCGACAAAAAAATGGCACAGGAGAAATTAAAATGAGATGAATGGTTCTTCCTTTCTCCCTTCTTTCCTGTTTTCCTTCTGGTTTTGTTTCTGATTTTACATCATTTTTTGCTGTTTGTTCATTTAAAGCCCTATTTGTGAGGCTTTGCAAAATGGAGGGTGTACTGAATAGTACTGAAAGGTATTTCTGATGCTCTGGATGAGGGTCTGGACTTTCAGGTTACTTCTTGCTGTGGGCTTAGCCTGTCCTTTTATTTTTTTGTTACCCACAAACTCTGGAGGTCATGGAGTTTACAAGATATAGATTTGGTACATTGACATTCATCTTTCAAAGACTTTTTGAACAAAAACCTGCTGAATTCTGGTGTTGCCACAAAAGGCGTTATTGCTTAGAAAATTAGAAATAAAATTAATAATTTATGATCTCCGAAAGCCATAATTTCACTGAACTAATATAAACAATAACAAAAATCCAAGGACCTATTAGAGCAACTAAGGGTTCATTGGGAATGACCACTCAGTTGCAGGACTCTGGTTCAGCAACTACTGAATCCTGCTAAACTATAAACCTTTTGAAATAGTAGAGTTATGTTTTAGCATCAGGCTGTTGTAGGCTTACAAGGGATGAAGAGCAGTAGTACGTGGTAAGTGCTGAAGAGTACAGAACTGGATTTTCATGAGTGCTGCGGTCATTGGGTTTCTCTGCTCCTTTCATTTCCTAATTGCTAGCCTCTTAGAAAATCTGAAGCTTCTGTTGAAAATGCTTAATGTGGTGGAGCGAGGAGAATGGCTATTGAGATGCTTGGTCAAAAAGGCAAACAAGGGTATAAGGCTTTTCAGACTTTGTGTTGTTTGATGAGAACAACTCATTCCCATTTGAAAAAGTGAAACTTAAGATGCATTAGAGACAGAAGTTTTCACTGCATTACACAGTGAAATGTAAATATACCCAATGAGCAGTGCTAGGAACTCTCAAACTGATACTCTGTGCATTGGAACGAAAATTCAGCCCAAGGATTTTAGTTTACAGCCAGCTCTGAGGTACTACATTTGCTGTGGTCAAGCGCTTGGATCAATGATGGTAAACATCAGTGCATATTGCAGTAAATAGTAATTAGAAAGGTAGTGTAGAATTTGACTTTTCACTTTGTACTTGATGACTGTCTTTTTTTTTTTTTTTCATCAAAATGGATGTGATATTGTTTCCTTATTCTTTTTATTTTCATTCCATTAAAGTAGGTCTATAATGAACAAAGATCGATTTACTACGAATTATTCCCCAAGCTGATGAAGAACATTTGTTTTCTTTTTACATCACACATCTACCTCTGTATTCTAGTGATACTTGGTCCTTCAGGAAATTTATTCATCTTGGTTCTGTGTATTTGTTTGTTTTTTCCCCTTTTGTACCCGGCAATTAGGTCTGTAGCGTGGACTGTCGAATACTTGGCATTGTTTTTGGGGAGGGCCATATATGTAGCTCTGGGATAGTGTCTGGATATAGGATGGGTTGAGTTAAATTTGTCAGAAAGTCAATGGCGGTATTTCCTTATAGTCTTCCATATCTTTTACAATTATCTTTTAACAGTCTTCTAATAATCTTTCAATAATCATAAAGGAGATAGTATTTCAGGTCTGTTCTTGCATTCAGGAGCTGTCACCATACTCATTTCTGAAATAGATTTTAGGTTCAAATGGAGGTCCTTCTGTCAACACATGGACACAGGGGAGAGCAGATGTTCCCTGGGGAGCTGCATGGTTTGCAGACCTGCATAGATTCAGCCATGCAGACAGGCAGTCACTGTTCGCCTCCCTGCTCACTGTTGTTGTAGGGCTTGTACGAAGTGTTCTCCCAGTTTGTTGCAGGTAATGCTAACAGCATGTGTGCTGGTAGCAGTACTGTGCTACCCCAGGATAGCAAACGCTTCTGAAGGGTCATGTAGAGAAAGATGTTGCTGCCTATGCTTTTCTGGCTGGCTTGTGCCAGACAATTTTCTTTCCATGACTCCTGGGCTGAACTATGCATCATCCTCTGCCACTTTGGGCAAGATCCTGTAAACTGGAGATGGAGCTGCCTGCATCTGACAGAACCAAGCTCAATGATGTTGGATGCGTGATCCTGCAAGCTGAAATGGCTCACCTTACAACCTTTAATCCTTCAAAAAGTACCACCTACAATTATGAATGAAAAATGTGCAGGTAGGGGTAATCACGTGTTACATTGATTAAACATTTTTGCACAGTGGGTGAGTCGTGTTCCATCAAGAAACCAGGAGATATACCTTTATATGTATATGAGAAGAGCTGAAAAATACTGATTAGGCCTTTCTTTTTTTTTTCCACTTGTTTATTTATTTGTTTGTGGTCTGATATCTAAAGCGATCCGTTCTGCCCTGCTGAAGTGCATTTAGAAATATCTTCCCACAGTACCAGAAGTGGTTTAATTACATCTGATATGGTTATGTCAGATATAGCTTCCCATGTCTCAGAGTACATGTGCTTATCTTTCCCACTGTTGCCACCTCTTGCTGGCCTGCACCTGGTGGATTTTGATGTGGCTGTGGCTTGTGAGCTCAGTGTGGCAGTACCTCAGCAACGTGGGTGCATCGTGACAGGTGCTGCAGTAATCCACACGTCCCTTGTTGACCTTCACAGGCTGCATTTTAGGTGTCATTCTGGAACATGCTGCCAAGGCAGAGGCACATTGCTTGTGTTATGGATGGGAATGCTTGCACGTAGAGCAGAAGTGTGGCTTTTCCAGCATGAGAGATCAGCAGCAAGATCAGGAAAGGAATTATATTTCATTTACCTTCTGCTTCCTTCTTACTCCTAAAGCAGATTATATTTTTAATTGCTTTTATTTCTGTTCAAGTGAGGATTATAAGGACAATGCATGTGTAGACAAGAACAGATGAAAGGCAGGATGTTTTAGTCACGCATTTGGGTTGGAGGAAGTCTTCTGCATGCATCAGGTGATCCAGAGATCAACACAGCTTCTGAAGGCAAGATTACTCTAGCTGTTGTTCATAATGTCCCTCTGTGTGAATTCTCATTACTAATACTGTTGAGCTGAGGCTGTTGAGGCGTTTGGAAGTCTCTGGCTCTACTTAGCCAGTATCCTTTTTGTGAGACCTGTTGGACGTGGTGCTTTTGTAGGCTATGCCCCTTTTTAAATTCAGTTGAAATTAATCAGCTGGAGAAAAAAATACATATATAGATGTGATGAATGCATGTCTTACTTCCTTAAGGAAAGAGATGTAAGTCTTGATGGGCTGATAGAGAACTGTCAATGAAAGTGGTGGAATTTTGAATGCTCTGGTGAAATTTTATTGCAGAAGCACTGTGGAATGAGAGTTCTTCCTAAAACAAATCATAGAATCATAGAATAGCCTGGCTGGAGAAAGACCACAATGGTCGCCTAGTTTCAACCCCCCTGCTGTGTGCAGGAAGTTCCATTTTTCACAGGAGACAGGAGAAAACCTAAATACTTCTCCAACAGCTGAATGTTTTGAATGTAATTCTACTTGCGTAGCATGATTTGCTTCCTGTTGTGGAAATCAGAAACAAATCTGATAATCACAGATTTCTGTCCACATTTTGCACATGATTGAATTGAATGTGTTGCCCATGAGGGAGTCAGCAGGCTTAGCAGAGCTTACAAAGCTGTGCATGGTGCTTCAGTCCACAGAGAATACTGCTTTTGTTATAACTGTTGCCAACAAGCGTTATAGTGGGTGGAACATTGCAATGGCAATTTTGGTCATGTATTAATAAATATATATATGAAAAGGATGGTGAAAAGCCCTTGCCTGCAGTTCTTTGTGGCTAATTTCATAGCACCTGAGCATCTTTGTTCATCAAAAACTCTTTGTCTTACTCTTTCATTGCGTGCTCTCAGTAGGTTAAACGCAAGCTTAAAACAGCCTGGCTATGTATGTTTTTGTGGATACCAAAATGGCGATTAAAAAATACTGTGAGTCTTTGCTCTTCTGTTTGTCAACATCTTTCTTAATCAGTTAATCCGATCTACTTTGGCTGCAATCTGTTTAGTTACATGAAAACCAAAGATGGTTTATCTCTAGGCTTTTTAGATGACACACTGGAGCAAATGCAATTATGCTTGTTTCCTTTGTTGAAAAATGGGAAGCACAAAATCCAATACCTGTACTATCTTGAATTACCTCAGGACCTTTTCCTGTCACGCTTAACCAAATTTGCTACAAAGAACAAGGCTTGTAGACCTGATTTCTCTCTACAGCTATGCTGTTTCTAAGATTAGAAGTAGAGATGGTTCTATACAGATTTCATGTTAATTAAAATATTTGGGCTGAGAAGCACTTTGTACTTTATTCTAAGTGTGTAGAGTGCCATTTGTAAAACAACTCAATTCTGGTTATTTTATCTTGAAGCAAGATGTAAATGCTTAAGAAACAGCACTTCTCATGGTATAACTGAGTACTGATGATTTGCTTGAGGTCTGTCTGCTGAATCCACGGGTTGAAATTCCATGTAGGACTATTATTCATTAAAAAAACAAAACAAACAAACAAAAAACCAAACAACACCAAAGGGAATAAGAAAAAAGTAAACCCAAATGCAGTGACACCCAAACGCAGTGACACCCCATCTTCTGCATATCTGAGCTAGGCCTTAAAAAAGGAGAGCTTCTTTGTTCCGTGTAGTAAGAAAAATATCAGTAGATTTTCCTATGCTGTTTCTGTGACTTCATAATATGCCCTCATCTCACTGACAAGAGAAGAAAAAGACAAAGGAAACAATTTTTGTCGAACTGATAAATGAACTGCAGTGCTTTCAGTATCTGTATTTAATGCGAAAACACCCATTGAAACTGCAGATTTTGCTCTCCATTTTGTTTCTAGGAACTGACAAATGTACAATTTGCAGTCCTATGTAATTATAATCTGATTCTGGAGAACTGTAATTTTTGCCAGTATCCAGAAATATATCGTATGAATGTGAGTTTTCAGTATGCTATGTGTGGGGATTAATGGCACAACCTTAATGAGAATTATGCTGCTTAATTCCTTGAATATCATGATGATATTGTTTCCTTTATATTTTTGGCAGGTGAAATTTCTCTGAAAATCTGTAGTGTTAAAGGACTGACTTCATACATTAAAAATACATTAAAAAGGCAACTAAATTTGACTCACCATTTGAAATAGAATTATTTTGCAATTTCTTATTTTAAGGGAATGTGTATGAATATATGTGCAAATCTAAGAAACAACCAGTAAAATACATCTTGCTCATTTTCTCTCTTTCCCCTCCCCCCCCTCCTTCTTGGTTTCTAACTGATGAATATTTGACACATAGTTTACAAAACAAAGATAAAAGCGAGCTATTTCTTATCAGCCTTTTATTATTATTATTATTATTATTTTGGTGTTCAGAATTTTACATACTACAAGTGAGCATTTTGTCTGCAAATACGAGCATACTTAGCCATTTGTGCAGCCCACTGACTCCAATGGCAATGTTTGTACCCAGCAGTACTGAGTTTTCTCAGTGCATGTGGTATCAGAACTCTGAAATTAAGCAATGCGTGTGTATCAAACAGTGAAAATAATGTTCTGGAGCCTGAAATACATTGCTTGGGGCGACCTGTGGAGAGCCTCATACTAGCTTTCTACCACAGTCTGTCCCACAGTTCTGACTTTTTGCTGAACTATTTTTTGATATGTGATTTCCAAGTGAAAGGCGTATCTGGTGCCTGTTGGCTAAAGATGTGGAACGTAATTTCTTAATTATCTTAAAGACCCAAAAAAACCTAATGAGAGACACATATTTTGTTGGCTGTACTGTAGTTCAACAGTTTTGTGTTTTACATTTTTAGTAATTCCACCTACTATCTGGTTATCTTGCAGGCAGGGTGTTATTGTGAACCCCTTCCAGTTCTCCGAGTATAAATATTCCTGAATGGAGGGCAAAAAATGGGCTGGACTCAGGAGTTTAATTTACATCTGCTGCACTGATGAGCCTCCTCGTATGTCCGAGAATCTTTGAATGGTACCCAGCGTGCTGGTTCATGTATCAGAAATTAGAAAAGATTACACATTTCATTTCTTTTGAAGTGGTCTCTGAATGCTATTGACATTATAATGTTTTAGACTGATGTGAATACTCCTGTCTCATTTGGGATAATTTAAAAAAGAGGGGCTAGGGGCTGGGGTGTGGAGGGGAAGAAATAGCCAACGCTCATAATCTTATTACTGTGTTGTTTTTCTTTTCTATGATTGCATTAATACCTGAAAGACCATCAGAAGGAAGAGTCTTCCTTTGTGAGAGCACTGTATATGCACACAGTGCAAAACAGTTTTCTGTCTCCAGTAGTTCTTCATTGTAAGTCAAAATCCCTTTATAGACTTATAAAGGGTTTGTGCACACGCATCTTTTCATGCCATGAGAAATTAATGGGAGCACTTTCATGAGACTGAATTAACATGGTTTGGGATCAGGGCTCAAATATGTGGATCAGGCTGTGCGGAATACCCTCATTTGCATAGACTGCTGTTAGAAATAACGAGTTTGTTTTCACTACTGTGTACAAAATCTAAGCCAAGTGGTGCTCAGTACTCTTGCCAGCCAATGATATCTTACACATCTTGAAATACGTATGTGCTCAGGCACCAGGATCCGATGAACTCATTCTGCCACTGCAAAAGTAGTCCAATTTTGGCAGGCTTTTCTATTTTTCCTGAGATTAACTACAGAGAATGAACTCAAACCTAAATGTTAAAAAAAAACAAACAAGCCCTGCTTTCTACAGTCTCGGTAAGAAAAATCCTAGATTGGATTGTTAAGATAGCAGCATGTGGGGAAAATGTGACGAAATATTTTATCTCAGGGTTAGTGTTTAATCTTCAGTTTGCCTGTATTCCCTTAGAAACTATTCTATAGAAACTGTTACACCACCTGTAACAAGGAAAAAGGAACCTGGCTGTTTCACTCTATTGAACACATTGTATCAGAGCTGTAATTCTTGCCGATTTTATTTTATTTTATTTTATTTTATTTTATTTTATTTTATTTTATTTTATTTTATTTTATTTTAATTGTTAAAGCAGCTAAGATCAACTAGCTTACCTCTTTCAGTTAATGGACAATTTGTTTTTACTGTTCCTTTAGAAATCTGATAAATATGTCTGTATCTTTTCCTTGTCATAGGATGATAGAATCACCAAGGTTGGAAAAGACCTAAAAGATCATCCAGTCCAACTGTTCAGCTATTACCAATAGCTCCCACTAAACCATGTCCCTCAACACAACATCCAGTCGTTCCTTGAACACCCTCAGGGTCGGTGACTCCACCACCTCCATGGGCAGTCCGTTCCAGTGCCTGACCACCATTTCTGAGAAGTAATACTTCCTAACGTCCAGCCTGAATCTCCCCTGCTGTAGCTTGAAACCATTCTCTCTGGTCCTATCACTAATGACATGAGAGAAGAGGCTGACCCCCAGCTCACTACAGCCTCCCTTCAGGAAGTTATAGAGAGCAATGAGGTGTCTCCCCTGAGCCTCCTCTTCTCCAGGCTGATCATTCCCAGCTCCTTCAGCCTCTCCTCATACGGCCTGTGCTCCAGACCCCTCACCAGCTTTGTTGCCTTCCTCTGAACACGTTCCAGGGCCTCAATGTCTTTCTTGCAGTGAGGGGCCCAAAACTGGACACAGCATCACTTGAGGTGCGGCCTCACCAGTGCTGAGTACAGGGGAACAATCACCGCTCTTCTCCTGCTGGCAACACTGTTTCTGATGCAAGCCAGGATGCTGCTGTCCTTCTTGGCCACCTGGGCACACTGTCAGCTCATGTTCAGCTGAGCATCAATCAGTACCCCCAGGTCCATTTCCTCTTCGCAGTCTTCCAGCCACTCCACCCCAAGCCGGTAGTGTCACCCGGGGTTGTTGTAGCCGAAGTGCAGGATGTGCCATTTTGTCTTGTTGAACCTCATCCCATTGGCTTCAGCCCAGCTCTCCAGCCTGTCCAGATCCCTCTGTAGGGCCTCTCTACCCCCAGGCAGATCCACGCTCCCAGCCAATTTGGTGTCATCTGTGAACTTACTCAGGGTGCACTCAATGCCCTCATCCAGGTCATCAATAAAGGTATTGAAGAGGACAGGCCCCAGCACCGACCCCTGGGGAACACCACTCGTGACCAGTCGCCAGCTGGATTTAACTCCATTTACCACCACTCTCTGAGCCTGGCCCTTCAGCCAGCTCCTTACCCAGCCGAGAGTGTACCCATCCAAGCCACAGGCTGCCAGCTTCTGCAGGAGAATACCATGGGAGACAGTGTCAAAGGCTTTGCTGAAGTCTAGGTAGACCACATCAACAGCCTTTCCCTCATCCACCTGATGGGTCACTAGATCATACAAGGAGATCAGGTTGGTCAAACAGGACCTCCCCTTCATGAACCCATGCTGGCTAGGCCTAATCCCCCAGTCATCCCACACATGCCGCGTGATCTCCCTCAAGACAATCTGCTCCATAACCTTCCCTGGCACCGAGGTCAGGCTAACAGGCCTGTAGTTCCCCGGATCCTCCTTACAACTTTTCTTGTAAATGGGAGTCACGCTGGCAAGCCTCCAGTCTTCTGGGACCTCACCAGTCACCAAGAAGCGCTGATTGTCCTGTATGCATAGGTAGGCAGTGGGATATGTTAGGGAGTTGCTGCATTAGCGAATTACCTCAGATGTCTCATTCTGCAGCATTCTGCATGTTTGTACTTGTGTTTACTTGTGTACTGCACAAAGTTCTTACTGTACCCTGCAGAACACGGTTGGGATTATTATGTTTCTTCATTAGGCACTCCAGGAACTAGAATTATTTTAAAGACCTGCGTTGACAGTGCTTCATTTTTGCATCAGGAAGCACTTTCCAAGGGAAATTAGGACTTGTTAATGTGTCTTGAAATGCTGTACTGTTTGATGTAAAGTAGGTTCACAACTCTACCAACTGGACAAAAAAAAACTGTTCATGGAACAGGTGTAAAAGAGGGAGAGAAAGGAACTAGCAGTTGCCTTATGCAGGTTTTCGTTTGGTTGGAGCGGTTCCCAGTCTTTCCATAATAGAACTGCAGAGCTCTCTTTCAGCAGACATCCTTTTCCAGAGCAGCAGTAATGGACTTGTGGCCCTCCAAGGTCTGGGCTGAGAACTCTTGTGGAATTCAGTTCCACACCTTTGTTTCATCTGCACTTCCAGGTGAGGTACCATTTTGTCAGAGTGCCTCTCTGCTGCCATCTGTCACACAGCAACAACAGGTAGTGGGATACTGGTGGGAAGGTTCAGCCTTTACAGCCAACATCCACCTCTGACACTGTGGGCCAAATGGAATAAAGTAGGAAGCATTACTTTCAGAGCAGCCCTTGTAAATTGTCATCTAGACCAGCGTACATTGCAGGTGGTGTATCTCCCTAGTTTTTTTTAATTTCTTTTCTTTTTCTTTCTTCCCAGTTTGCTCCTACTCAGACACTTCTCACTGATCTACTTTAAATATAATTTTAGTTTAGCTCACATAATAAGGGCTATTCTGTGTTTGTGCTCCATCATATTAAATTCACAGGTTTCTTTCAGGGGATAGATTTTTATTTTTATTTCTCTTTCCTAACATTGCATTCTGGGTTTGTGCACCTTGAGGGAGGGGAATAAGTAACCCGGTCATCCAGTCTTCCCTTAGGTGTTCTTTTCATTACCAGCAATTTACAGCTGTGTGCTGTAAATGTCTTTGTAATTGCAGAGAATGAGTGTACAAACTCCATTTCAACTGATCTTTCCAGGACAGTAGTGGCAACCCTGCAGTTTGTGTTATTTAAAACATACAATGTGCTTTAGGGAGTATTTATGGCTTTACTCTTGTTAGATCAGTTCCTGGCTTCTTAGCATCCTCAGTGAAGGCTGTCCGCCTAGTCATTTTAAACCCTAACCTGTAGCTTCTTTTACCCAGGGGCTAAAGTTTTGTTCTTGGAAGTTGAATAATACTTTTCTGATTGACCCCCCAAACCACATCTCATTCATACAAAGCAAAATGTACAGCATTGTAGATCTCTTGCTGTTTCCTGCAGTGCCCAGTCTCTGTTGGACTGTGTTGCCTTTGGCCAATGCTTGGTTATATAAGTACAAATCCTGTAATATACTCTTCTTCCAGTATGTATTTACCTGACTGGTGATTTTTTTTTTCCTGAGTGAAATGTTTAGATAATTAATTTTCTGGCCATATCCAACTTGCTGTTTACAAAGACCTCCAGTCCCATTCAGACAGACAGCTTGTCCCCAGCTTGTGTTGCCTCAGGGGTTCTTCCTTCCCAGGTCTAGGGCTTTGACATTGATGTTACCTCTTGTGTGTTCTACATTGATTTGTTGGAAAAAAATAAATAGGATGCTAAAAAGTTTTTTTGTTGTTCTTTTTAAATCCCCAAAACAGAACTACTGGACAAACATAATTAACTGCTGCAGATCTTAAAATACAATGAACATTTAGATAAGCCTTACAGGGACAACAGTTCAGAAAGGTCTCATTCATTAACTGATTTTTAATTAGGAAATTAGTTTCCTAGACAGGATTTGAAGAGAAAATAAAGCATTTTGTTCTGTCATTATTTGTGCAACTACAAATTCAGTTTCTGCTTTCAGCCATCTGCTCTGCAGGCATTACTTTTGCTATCATATGAAACATTGGCACCCTGCATCTTTTTGTGTTTTCTGACTGATTCAGTGCTGGTAATTCTAATAAAAAATACATGTCCATATGCCTGTCCCTTTTCCCCTTTTGCATGTTTAGATGGCCCAGGAAAGAAGAGGCTTATTTAATCACACTTCAAGTCTTTGATTAGGGTGTGTGTCTGTTATAACACTGTTCTGTAGCATGGATCTAGTTCTGTTCCAAGTATTTAACGTGCAACAAGTGGTGTCTGGAGAACTCAACATAGGGCATACATGGGAGAACAGATCTCATTTTATGTGGAGGCTTGCAGGTGTTGGGGTTTCATAGTTTGCTGGCTGGCTGGTGGGGAACTCACTGAGTGTCAGTGGTTTAAAGAGCCTGTATGCCATTCCTTCTGCAGCATGACTTGTGTCTGCAGGTTCCTTGGCCACATTGGTGGATACGTACAGGAGCATTTCTTCAGTGCTTCTGGAAAGCTTGCTGCTTGAGGACTAACAGTGACGTTATCCAGAGTAGTTGGATTTTATTGAACTACTGTGATTTTATGGAAGTATGGAGATTACAGAGAAGTGTAATTAGATGAACATGAAAGGTGGTATTTTATAAGCTAAGTGCTCTTTGCATGCTTTAACTTCAGGTCTGCAGAGAGTATTTAATGTACATGCCCATCCATGTACTTTTGAGTCAGCCTTATTGTATAGGATCCCATAACCTACTTCACATGACACGGCAACATATTGGGTTTCTTCACTGCAAGGCTGAAGTATTGTAATTGAGAGTAGTAGTTTCTTATCCAAACTCTCAACTTTTTATAAGCTTTCAACTGTTTGTTTCTCCTTCACTACGTATGTATATCTTGCTTGTACAAAAGTCCCTGATTTCACATGGAGTTTTGGAGTGCTGCTGTTAGCAATGCATTGTCATGAACAAGCAGAAAAGAAAACGGAAGGGCGACACTTTTAGTAGTCATTTGTGTATTTGTACAGGAACTTTTCTCATTACAATTAATTGCTGAACTGCAGAGATGTGATAGATGTGATTTTGGACTTCTGTCCTAGTAAGATGTTATTGTCTTGGAAAATCCTTCTCTGTAAAGCAGTGTCAGGAATGAAGAAAACATTGCTTCCTTTGGCAGAAACAACATCTGCTTTACAGTGTCAGACTTTTTCTAAAAAAATAATAAGAAAATAAATTAGTGACTACATGCATCTTGCACATTTTAATTAAAAACAGTTCTTGTTTGTTCTTTTTGCTTGCAGTGGCTTATTGAAATGTAAGCAGCTTGAACACTCAGTGAAAGAAGCTGAATTGCTCTCTGTTAAATATATCTGTGTTAAAGCTTTTCCTATTTTACTTAAATTGAAATTGTGAAGTTAAAGGAAAAATATAGCCAGCAAATTGAGGAGCTTCACAGAATGGTTTTTAGCTTTTGTCCTTAAAACTTCTGGAGTTTCTCTCTGAAAGATATTTAAGGAATACAGATGAAGAAGAGTTTGCGATACTAAGATATGTTCTTATATTTTTGTCTTTGGTACAGTGTGCAGTGCTTTAGGAAGCCTGTTTATTTTTGTGTAAATTGAATTTAATGTTGTAGCTGTCTCGATAAAATAGATTTTGGTTTAAAAAGTAGTATAAAAAGTAATGCTTTGACGAGAAGGTGATGTTTCATTTATAGTTCCCTTTAGAAAACAGGATGGGGGATATTTGAATCAAATGCCACGTGTAAAATCTGAAATATTGCTATTATCTGTATTTTATTACTTGAGTCCCGTGGATCTTGGACCACACTACCAAAATATTATATATATTATATATATTATTATTATAATATATTATATATATTATATAGTTGTAGTCTTGCAAACTTCTTAAGCCCAACATCCAGTAAGCTCTCAAGGGAAAGTTGATTGAGTAGAATATAAATGGATGAGTCTTCTCTGGATCATTATCTACAAGGAAATATATACAAGCTATGATTTATTAACTGAATTTGGAATAGATTGCATTGCTGCAAACCTGAAATACGCTTTATAATATAATATGCAGTGTAAAATTGCTCTTCCTTACAAATGGTGTCAAAGCCATGGCCAAGTTGCTAGGTGAATACATAATACTTGGTCAAATAGAAGGGAAAATGTAGTTAGCTGGATCTTCAGGATGCTTCAGCACACTCAGCAGATTGCTCATATAAGTGCATTCTCTTCAGTAATTTAATTTTCACGAGCTATAAAGTGTATTTCGCTATTAAGACTGACTGAGTTTCATGCTGCTACTGGGATTTTCTAGCATCTCACCAAGCATGTAGGCAGAATTGTTCTAACAGTCTCACTCTCTACAAGATTATTTCCTGTAGTGATCCTACTGTGTTACAGCTATAGTTTTCCTGGGACTTCAGTCTGTGTCCATCTCACTTATTTTGACCATGGAACAACAAAATCTTTTCTGCTTCTAAATCTGTGTAGGATGGTCTGGGTCTTCTCCTTGCACACAGCTGCAGAAGTACTGTTATTCTTCCCTTCTTCCAAGAGGAAAAGGAATTGGTTTCTGTTCTTTTCAGAGACCAGGAAGAGTAAAGACTGCCGCTGCTCTTAGACTTTCTGTGTTCCAAAGAAATGAAAGGGCAAATTTTGCTGTATTTCAGCTCCTGGAGGCTGGAATACTCTCCAGAGTGCACGGACTGCCAGATGCATGGACGGGATCACCTGCTAGATCCTTCTGCAAGGCTTAGCTGAAGTCAGAGAAGGAGTCACTTCTCAGTGGTAACACACTTGCATCTCAGAGTCTGCTGCAGTTGTTTTTAAGGCAGCAAAGTGCCTGAAGGCATTGCTCCAGAAACAGATCTTTTGTTTTTATTTTTTTCTTCCCAAAGCCTAATGTCTTTATGGTAAATCTTGGAAGTCACCCAGTCTGAGGAGAGTTCTTCCATTGAAATTCAGGGAATGTGAATTACTGGCTGTTAATCAGTGGTTCCAAAGTCTCATAGAAAACAACAACAAAGAGTATGGCCTCAGAACAGAGAGTTTTGTTGTTATAACAGAAGAATATACAGGCTACATTGGATCCTTTTCTTCTCTGGGCTTGCATAAGCATCAAGAAAGGACCAAACCACAGCTTTTCAGTGGTTATGGCATTGGTAACCTTTAAAATAGAACCGGTGGTAATTGGATTACTTTTAAGGCCCTGTCTACACTGTGATGAATCCACACCATCCAGAAGAGTGGTGTGGCTGTTTGATGGCAGTAAAGCATTCTAATACTATTCCATCCATCTGAAATGTGAGAGAGCTGATGAACGGTGTTCTACTGAACCTTGGTATCTGCGAAGAAAGCTGGAGTTCAGTTTGAGTGTTGGGCATTGCAGCTTAATGCAGCAAGGGCAAGGCTTGTAGTGAAGTACACATTTACAAAAGGATTGTGGGAAACGACCCAGAACTTTATAAAGTGCCAGGTCACAGAAAGAAAGACTTGGAAGCTACAGAAGGCATTTGCAGGTGGGTATCAAGGCATGATGCTCTTGGTGTCAGCTTTGATTATATTTATTCACTTGCCAAAGTCTTAAAGTAAAAGGGCAATGTGGAAGGGTGTTATCATGTTATGGTATCCACAGCTTTTAGATGGAGATTCATTTTCTTTTTGGCAGTTCTTCAGCATGTCTGATACAGTTGCTTTGCATTCCTGGAATGCTGAATCAATGCAAATCACATCCTTCTTCTTCCTGATGTTTACTGTGGTAGTACTTAAACAGCTGTGTTTACTGTGGTAAGATTTGACAGTAAGTAGACCTGTGGAACTGTGCTTGTTTAGTTGGACCTGAGGTCACCTTGTTGTGGCAACCCAGGGAGACACAGGTGAGGTTTAAAGCAATCTGAGGAGATTACCCTGCTCCCTTGTTCTACACAGTGTGGTACATTGGGATCTGATATGATGGGAAAGCAGAGGAAAGCAGATATCTTGAGTGCCCATATACCTTGTCTGTGACAGAGAATTTGGAATTAGAGCCAATCCAGCATAGTACTGAAACCGTTATGTGTACGTAAAGATGAATACTGAACCGATGCTTTATGGAATGTCTGAGAAGTGTATAAATAGCTCATTTAACATATCTGAGGGCGTCAGCACAGTCTGCTTTGTAAAGCAGAATATGAAAGAAGAGATCAGAGTTTTCTCCTTAGCTCTGCAAATGACTGGTGAAGTGGAGCAATACTGGCTCTTGAACTCTGTATTACAGCTGCACATGCATTGCTGCCTCTGCAGTTCTGTGCTATCATCATTACATGTTTTTGTCTTTCTCTCTAGCATTATCTTAAATGAGAAGGATTTGTTCAGTCCATTAAGCCGAAAGGTTTCTTCATGGTATCTCTTACTCAATTGTTAGTCTGAAGGTATCTCACTGGTTATTAGTGCAGCTAATATGTATTGCAGTTGTACTAAAACACCCCTGGATAAGCAGATATTGTGTACCATGGAGGAATATGTGCTTCCTTGTAACTTGTTCCTGTAATTTGTCCAATTAAGAATGCTTGGTATAAAACAGAAAAAATTGGTGTGTTTTAATTATTTTTTGCATTATGAATAATGCATTACTTCTACAAGAGACTGCATTATTTCCTTCCTCAAGTTCTTGTACAACATAGTTTGGAATGCCAGTCTTCATAAGAAATAACAATTGTATAAATTTTGAAGGCTGATACTACCAATAATACTTAATTGTAGACCTTGATGAAGCTGGTGTTGGTAAGATGACCATCTGTATGTCTTTTTTAGCTGTTCTAGCTCTACTACTCAGTTGATTTTTCTCCTAAAGAGTATTTAATAATACGTGGGAAATCCCCTTTGTTATTTCCATTGTAATATAATTTGGCTTTATGTATGTCAGAATCCGGGTTCATTTGTCCTGGATTCCTTTTTATCTTTTTAATAGTTAAGAGTGATTATAGAAATGGGGCTAATCTCTCTCTCTCTCTTTTTTTTTTTTTTTAAGTACCGTAAGAGGAAATAGATTCTGCTTGTAAGAGGCTATTTCTGTAACAGTATATTCCTTGTAGGTGATATATTACAATTTAAAAGACTTAATGATCTGCATTCAAAGTTTAGCCAGAATATTCTTACAATGGAGACCTTTATTCTCTAGGAAATAAGTGTAGTCAGTCGTTTGAGAAAATACCTCATAACAATAGTTTTCTGATTACAATGCCATTAGTTTTAACATCTAATTAATGAAAGCCATTGGAAGTGCTGGAGCTAATCTCCCAACTACTAACCATTAGCACAAAGAAATACATCAGTTGCACCATACAGTTTGTCTTGCCAGTCTCTAAAAATTGAACAGGATGTCAGTAAGTGTAACTTTTTAGGTATTCAGAAATAAATTCTGGTGTTCGGTGTGCAAAGTTTGGAGGGTTAATTTTTCTAAGATGATTTTAAATACTGCTGAGTTTCTAACTAACACACATTGCTTTGTATATGATTTATATGCAAATTTTCAGTCAGATCCCATTGCTGTATACATTAACATTTTCATTAGAAGATGGAGAAGAAAGTAAGCTGTAGACTGTAGATTTTGCATTTCTTTGTGATCCGGTTGAATACCAACTTGTTATTAAAGTTTCTGTGAAGCAGAGTTTTGCGGTTTTTCACAGACTGCATTTAAATTCTCTTGAGCCAACTTTTGTGACTTGAGACAGGCAAACTTCCATGGAGCACAGTAGAGGTTTTACGTAAGTAGCTTCTGTGGCAGTTGGCTTCAGTGGTTGCTGTTTGGTGTTACTTTGAGTGATAAATCTGTTCTAATTATGTACTTGTTGTCTTTCCAGTGTTCTGGATGATGAGGGGAGCAACCTGCGTCAGCAGAAGCTTGACAGACAGGTAAGATTTGGGGGAGTATCTTATTGCTCTCTGAAGTCTAGATCTTGGAATAGTGAAATCTGCGACATGCCTATCTGGTAATTGATAAATATGTCATGCAAGAAAATTGCATCTCTGATTAGGGAATGCAAATGAGAAGTCTGTGGAGGTTGCAGCTTATGTAAAATTCTAACTTCTGCTGAAATTTTTCTTATGACTGCAGTTTCACTGACTAACATTTTACTGCTCTGGACATATTTTATGTTTGCTCACAGTGTGTTTATTGTCCATCTGATGGACTGGAAAGGACAAGAGGTTCTTGCAAAAATGTTGGCCAAGAGAGATTTACCACAGAGTTTTTACATCTTTTCCTTTTCATTCCATGTGTTTAACCTTGTGGCTACAGACTATTGGCATTATGTTCTATGTTGCCTATTTTGCTTCTGTTATCCTGCATGATTCATACAAGAAAATGATTCAGAATCTCTCCAATGAAATCTCAGGAAATTTTACCATTAAATTTTAATGGGGTTTGAGGTTTCCATTTCAATTTTTATTTTTGTGTGGTGCCTCTTCCATAAACCTTTGTGTTTATAATTAAGCTTTGTGAGTTTAATTTTTTGCTGTTATATCCTTTTCTTCTCCCATCTTTTTTCTTTTTTTTTCTTTTTTTTTTTCTTTTTCTTTTTCTTTTTTTTTTTTTTTCTGTTTGCATGTCTACTAGCAGTTCATTTCCAAGTGCGAATGCTTTCTGCTTATTGTTATGCTGACCATTCTGAAGTTATCTTGGAATGTTACAGACACTTTAAGGAGCTGGAAGGCTCTAGTCTCTGTTCTTGTTCTTAATTCCTACCTTTTTAAAAGCAGGATATCACTATATATGAGCACAGAAGTGGTAAGGAAATGAATAAGTAAAACTAACGGTTCTGTTCTCTGTGGCTGCGGGAGACCTCTCAAACAGAGAGGTATCAATGGATGATGCACAAAGCAGCTGGGAGAAGAAATTTGTGTGACTGTTAGGATAATTCCTCACATTCTTTCAGTATTGCTTTGGATTTCTGCAGGCGTAGCTGAGAAATTCAAATGTTTAATTAAAGTTTGTGTTATATAGTAAGATTAAGCTCACGTCCAGCATTATCATTTGTTTCTAATTTGCAAATGATCTGCTTTTGATTTATGGAAATTTAAATTGGCATCTCTGTGTCTCATGCCCTTGCTTACCCTCTCATTGCTTCACAGCTTTTCTCACTGTTGTTTTTCCAAAGGTTATTTCCAAGTAAGCTCTGACAGCTGATAGAGTGCTCAGAAAGATCTATTTTAATTATTTGCTATTTTCAGCAGAAGGTGTTTTAGCAGTGGGTTGGTGTGGGTTTTTTTTTTTTTCTTGAAAGATTTCCTATTACCCATTATAACCCAAGGTCCTATTTGCCAATTCCCACCACTAGAAAACTTAGAAGATGTAAAGATAATTTGTTGTTTTTCATCATAGATTGCTATAGTTTGGAGTCCAGTAACCTGGTTTTCTTTGTATTTTCCTCAGAGAGCGTTGCTAGAACAGAAGCAGAAAAAAAAGCGCCAGGAGCCATTAATGGTTCAGTCCAATGTGGACAGTCGCACAAGAGCGCGTAGAACGAAACATTCAGAAGAACAAGCACCATTGGTTGAATCATATCTTAACAGCAACAGCAGCACCATATACCATGGTATATCAATATGGTCTATTGCATGCATATTTACCGCAAGTTGTAGCATGATGCTGTCAATGTTAAGTTTATGCTATAAGAAGAAAGGTGTAGTGAATAATCAATAACCTTCATTTGTGCTTGGGAGTAAAAGCCATCAGACCAAAGATGCAGCGCTGTTGGCAACATTTAAGTGTCATCAGCCTTTGCTCCTTCTGAAATAAGGCTCATATTGTACTACTCTATGGATCTCTTATCAGTGTTTATGATAAATTTGGAATTTGTTAACTGATTTCAACTAAGTTTTTATATCACAACCTCAAAGATATTTTATTTCTGCAAGTTTCACTAAATTGGGTGCGTAGGTAGAGAAGAATATCCAAAACTTGTAAACTGTGGTCTCTGGTTTCTTATTAAAGATTACAAATTCCAAAAGGGACAGTGGCACTTCAGGTGTCACAGGGAAAAAACTGTAAAGCCATTTCAGTACTGCTCAGAGAATTTTGTCATCAGTGATAAATCCTAAGGAAACCAGTTGTTATTTAGTTCTGTATTCAGGTGGCCCATGCTAGCTGCCACGATGATGCTTAGATGAATACTTTTCCTCAGGATATCCTGGAGAAAAGCTTGGGTAACACTTGTTCAGTATTGTGTTTCTTATGGATCTCATTCCAGGCTGATAGTACATCTAAGATGTGTAAAGAACACTGATCTTCAGTTTTTCTTGTTTTGCATACCCTTATGTTGAATTTGATTTAACTCCATAGCAAAAGGCTTTCTTCTGTTAGTGCTGATGAATATGCAGGACACGAGCTGAAATAGGAGGGTACTGGGAGTGCAATGGCTGTTTTCAGGTTGAGAATTCATTGAGGTGGCAGAGTAGTTAGGGTTCAATGTCTGAAAAATTGAAGCCTAAGATATCTTTGTACATCTACACCTGAGAAAAAAGGCCGAAACAGTATCTTAGTTTTTAGAACAAACAAAAGCATAATTGTCAGTCATTTCAGATATCTCTGAAGTGCACTGCATATGCTCTACCTTACATCTGTTCTGTAATGTCATTTTCAGCTAGCGGTCACGCCTTATGACTGAGTTGTAGCAGACATTTACTGGACTAACAGATTATATCATGAGAAGTGTAGATTTACAAATGATGGGCACTTTTTTTAGGCTTATGTTTTTAATTCTTTTAAACAGAGAAAACATATTTCCTCTCCTTGCTCGTCATAGCCTATCAAAGGTACAGAAATTTCATGTAGCAGGTAGTATTGTATGATATAGAGATGCCATTATATACTGAATTTTTATACTGCCAGTAGAATCAAGTTTGAATTTTCATAGCTCAGAAAAAGAGGCATTATAATCCTATAAAAGGTAGCATATTTCTCATCGATATTAATTGAAGTAAATTTTGCAACAGTTTGCACTATAGCAGACTTTCTGACTTAAGTGAGATTAACTGTGCCCTTAAGGTAGTGTGACTCTTCCTGTAATGTTGTACTGTACTATTTACTGGAATATTTGCTAATCTCTTCTTGAATCTCCTGATTTTCTCTGAACCCTTTCAGTATTTAACAAGGTTTCAGAGAAGCAAAAGTAATGTTTTTCATATTCATCTGAAGAGTTTGTCAGTCTTTGGGGGTCAGCTGTCTTTGTATTAAGCTGTGCCTTTAGCAAAAGCCAACTTAAGAGAATTTGGTTACTTAGTATAGTGTTTTATCACCTTATAAAATGCTTTGTTAGGAACATTACCCTTGAAAATATTACAAGAACTCTGAAAGCATCCTTTTTTGGTGTGGTCTTCTCTGGGAATGTGCTTAGTGTTTGCATGATACATAGTTAGGTTCTGATGACCGGTTTTAACTACAGTATTCAGCTTCAGGGTTGGTGCTTTTTTTTTCCCCTTCAATGAATACATTTGTATGTGGGAGTGTCGGATGCATGAGACAGCTGGGCTGTTTCTAAAGAACTATTCTGCTCTTTTCCGTTCATTTGTTTCTGTTCTAGGCATGCAGATTTTAAGTTAAGAATGACTCTTTGATGGGAGTTGAAGGTCTGCTGAATGAACTACATTGCTCAGATGAACACATTTGTTAAGTCAATTCCTGTACAGCAAATACTACAAAAAGAACACTTTACACCTACCATCCTCGTCTACTCTTCTTTCCTTGTATTAATTCTATGCAGCACAAAAGCACTGGTTGATTTCGAAATATAATTGGATGCCTATTTGGAGATATCTCTGTGGTACTTTGCTCAAAGTAGGTCAGAGAACATCTCAGAATTGCTGAGATGTTAGGCTTTCTGCACTGAGAAATTCTCTTTCAAACACTGCCATTGCTTATTTTGTTGCAGTTATCTTTGCTGCAGCGGTTCTCTGATGGGCAACTCTATTCTGGAATAAAAACCAATTTCATTCCAGAATTATCATCAGAGTAGAGTAAAAAAAGTCAAGATCATTTTTGTTCTGGAAGAAAACATTGGCCTGTGAGCTCTTTTTAGGTAGGTAGCACAGAACAACATATTTTACTACTTAAGCTGATCATGAATTCTTTCTGTATAAGCAGCCTTTATCTTTAGGTAAGAATTTTCAGATCCTGCAGCTTATAAATAAGTTCCATGTTGAAGTATATCCCTTTAAACCTTTTGGTTCCTGTCATACTGGCTTATTAACTAATAACAGCAGAATGATGTGAGTTATCTGCAAGAACTGAGATTAATTTAGCTGAACAGGCCAGCCTGAGATCAAATGAATCCTTGACATTCTAGTCTGTGAGTGGAGTTAGTCCAGTTAGTCTGAGCTGGGGTACAAGCCAGTTTGCCACATTTCCCACTACTTGCCAAACAGCGTCTGTAGATCAAGTAGGACCAGAAATTGTTTTGGGAACAGAACCTCTTGCTTTATAATCTTTGCCCCTACGAATTTAGGCATACTACTAGAAGTACCTTAATGACAGCATTTATAGATTAAATCCAGAACAAAACTGGCTGTGTGGAGGGAGCAGGATGTCTGCATGTAAAATGAGCGTAGTGGCCTTTTCCTTGGCATTGAGATGGATGTATTGATGTTATTTTGGGGCCGCACCTGTAGGTTAGATCCTAAATTATCTGCCTGCCATTTCAAGCAATAAGTCTCCTTCCATTAATTTCCGTGATGTTTGGCTTCAATTTATTACAAACAAAGCCTGTTTTTCTTGTAGTTCTAAATACAACTTCATTACTTCATCATTAAAAATAGCTGAATAAGAACATGTTGTGTTGAAATTAAGCATAGGTTGTATATAGAAGATGACAATCATTTATTCAGTGGGATAAGCTTAATCCTTCATTCCTTTCTCTTTCTTGGGACCATCTTTATTTTCAGTTTAGTGCCCTTCAGAAAGCAAATTGCTATCTGCTTGTTTAAAGCTTTTATTAAATGTTGCTTGCCATTCTGTAGCGCCTTGCAGTCACATCTACTTGTTTGTTTTCATGTATCTCTACGCCCCTTATTTTGAAGTGTTTGTTCAAAACTTGAACAAACATTTTATCCTGATGTGGCACTGTAAAATTCTGCTATGACTGCAGCTCTTCTCCGTCTGGATTGCAAATACAGACACAAACCAAGTAACATGCAGAGATACATGGTTTACTGCAGCAATTTAATTACACTATTTAATCACATTTAATGCAAATGATGAAAGCCCATTTTTACAGGGAAGAGTAATTTTATTTCTATGAACATGGTGAATTTCCACCAGGGAGAGATTTTTCTTTTCACAGAAGTGAGGAAGGCAGAGATTTGAATGTGTGCCAGATATGCTTTCATTAATATTAACATATTTGGTTGCAGCTGCAGTTTTTTTTTTTTTTTTTTCCTAAAGACTTGGAATTAAAATTATTTTCCATTAGAAACTCTCTAAACAATTTTCATGTCAACTTCCAATTTAGAGATTTTGATTAACCACGTGCTAAAAAGCAAAGTTGCTTCCTTACTTTCCTTTTCTGGCATTTGCCAGCACATCTAGATAAAATGGTTGTGTCGTGTGTTGAACAGCAGATGTCAGGTAAAAGGCACAGCTTTAGACTGCTAAGTTTGACATGACATTCTGGCCTTCTGTCATAAAGGGTGAGAGACAGTTTTTTGATGAATACCAAGCTGTCAACTTACAGGTGAATGTCAATTAACCATTTAAAACAAACAAAAAAACCCCCAAAACCAAAAACCCGTATTTAGGTATTCATCAGAACTGTGCGTTGCATCCTTGTATTTCACTGACCTTGAAATAAGGTGCTAGTTTATTTTTTTTCAAGACAGCCAGGAGCGTTCTGTGGACAAGACTATTAATATTGAGAGATCCGGCAGCACTCCAAGTATCATGTGGGCAAAACACCTAACTTCCAATAAGCATATATTCTGAAATCTCCCTTGCAGCTGCACTCTCTTTATCCTTCATCCTTTGAAGCATCTTCTTGATGTATTACCAGTCATTACCGTTCTAGTACATTCCCAAAATAGATGAGCTAACCCTGTAGCTTCAGAGAACAGCAGGCAGCAAGAGGTTTAGAGGTCTCTGTGTGTTTCTTGGTACTAGAACTTTTGAGAAGGTTTTGAGGCAGCTGAGGGAAACTTCCTGAAAAGCACCCTTCTGTTTCTACTAGAAATACATTTCCTTGTTTTAGTTTGATGTTGGGAAGTAGCAGCAGCTGCCTAAAGGAACAGGGAGTCTGCTTGTGAAAGTGAGCACAGCACCACCAGTGCCCTCACAAAGTGAAAGTGAGCACAGCACCACCAGTGCCCTCACAAATGGGATCCACAGGTTCCAAATCCAACAGCATCCTCAGCAGTCCCAGATGCAGCAAGGAATGAACTGGGGTCCCCCAAGCACCAGCAAGTCCTCATATACCCCTGTTCTTTTTCTCAGCCTTTTCACACTGAGCTTCAATTACAAGTATTTTCACCTTTGTAATATCAGTTCATCCCTGTAGCTGCATGTAAGAGTCTTTATTTGTCCTGTGCTACAGGTATCATAATTTTTAACTTTTTAACATCCAACTGAGCACATATTCATATCATTATAGCAGTTTCTGTTATGCAGGGAGGTCAGAGAAGACATTAGCAAGTGGATGAGCCTTATTGAAGGTCTGTTTACCAAGTAATAAACAGCTAAGGATGCCATGGGGGGGGGGGGATTATGATGAAGATGATATTTTGGGATTCGATTTGGATTTAGTTTAGAGCTAGTGCTTTAACTATAATGTTAGTATAGTAAGGTCAATATAAGATCCTTTAGAATTAGGAGATTCTGCACAAATTCCTTTCACAAATCCCCCATGTAATGCTGGCATGTATATGGTTTAAATTTTACTTTTTCATCCATTATATTTGAAAGTTCTGTTTACTGTATACAGCAGTGTTGGTGTATATTCAAAATCACTGCTGCTGCGAAATTTTGCATTATAGATTAAAGTAATTGAGGTATTTCCTTCTCTGGCCTTTGAAGCACCCATCGCTGTACTTATAATCAGATATCTTTTGCTGGAAATTATGGGACAAAATGAATTCAAAAAGCCTCAAGCTTTTTCTTTTTTAATTGAAGGACAGCTGACCAGACAGTGAAGATAAGTCTAACTTTTCAATGTACGATGTCAGAACATTTCATCCCTTGCTTATTAATCATTGCTTTGGGCCAAGTAGATGAGGCTTCATCTGAATGAATGAATGTAGTCATATTTAAAAGGGAACTGACTAGTCATTGAATGTTGGTCATTTGTAAAATAATGAAGTTCAAGTGTAAGGAAGATTATTATCTCTAAAACAATGGAAAGAACATACCCTCATTTTTATAGACTGACTGAGTTACAGATGCAGGACAGATTGCTGGGCTGACCAAATCTGCCTATTTAAAGACCGTGCAGCAGGGACACTTTGCTTCCCTGCTTAGTCCAAGGCTGCCATGCCTGTGGAAATAGGACGCCATGCTGCCTTGTATGGGCCACTTTCCCTGACACGCTGTGCACTTGTTCCCCAGTTCTGTCTTGTTCATTTTTGCAGTGTTCTGTGATGCTCAGCAAGGAGACCGCAGTCTTGAGATTTGTTTGATAAAAGACAGGAGTGAGGAACTGGGCAATGCCAAACTGTTTATTTAAGCTATTAATCACTCACACCTCTGCCAATTTCACCTACACGCTCTGTAAAACTTGGACTCTTCCTCTGTGTAATAAAAAGAGAGTGTGGGTTTAGTAAGTGCTCCAGATGATCCTTGTACTATGGATTTAATGTTCTTCATACAGGATTGCTGTACTGAGGAGGGCAGCTCTGGGGTTGTAAGATGCATTCATTCACACAGACATGGTTGACTCCATCTTGCACCTCTGAGAATCTCCTTGTGTTTGCTTCTGTTGCTCTTTGTGCGCATGGAGGATGTGGTTGTGAGGAAGTTGCCTCAGAGATCAGAAGCCTGGAGAGAAGCTGGCTGTCCCCGTGCCATGGGGTATCACTAGCCCTTCTGGGGCCTTAGGAAGTTTGCCAGGGATGTTTTTACCTTAATTTATAGGTAGCCAGTTTGTTCCAGTTAGGTTCCTTTGAGCATTTTTATTCGTTCATTTTTAAGAGAACAATTCAGTTTTGGGAGTAAGAAATGGTGGGAGGCCCTGGGAGTCAAGGTGATATTCCTGTGGGGTAAACCAGTCACCTCATAAGGCTGGGGGCTTAGCAATTAACAGCAACCAACAGCAGCCGGTGCCGCCATTTCTTAGTGCCCACCTATAGGTTATTTTGCTTGGGGAGTGAAGTTTGATGATTTCTTTATGCATTTCAGAGTTATGTTTGTTTTTATGACTCTCTACCTCAGTGATACTTGAATTCAAGGCTTGGCCTGGCCAAAAGGAGGAGTTACTGCGTGTGTTGCTTTGCACAGGTTGAAATATTGACCTCAAAGCGTGTCATGCTTGTAGAAAGTGATAAAGCCTCTTTTTACTTTGAAAGCATCTAGTGGGATGTGAATTATGCTGACATTCATAGTTTGTGCCAAGCATAATATGCTGAGACTTCAAAAAATTAATTTATATGCTGCAAATTAGGACGAGTCTAATTTCAGCTTTGTCTATAGTTTCTCCATAAGGTGCCTGGCTGTTCTAGTCATCATACTGTGGTATTGACAGTTGTGCAAGGAGTGTTTCTTTGAAAAGAAAACGAGTGATTTCTTGTTTATGGTTCTAGGATGTAGCTTTAAACAGAGGTGCTACGAAGTCCAAACGAAGCTCTTTTGCCTTTGTGCTGCCACTGTTTGTGATCAGTATGGCAGACTTTAGGATGAGGAAATGGGCTTCCTACAGTAGCTCAGCAATACATTATTCTGATGTTATTTTTGTCCTGAAAGCTAGCAGCTAGCATGTCACTGGAAGAGGGAGAAGGTTAAGAAGTACACCCCAGTTAACTTAATGCTTCCAATTTTTTACTGTAACTTTGCAATTTCTCATTTATTTGAATCTCCTCTTTGCATGAATTTGCAATACCAAATTCTGCTATGTCTGCTTACATCTGTATGCCTTCTCTGAATTCTCAATACATTCTCTCTTCTCTCTCTCAATTAGTTTCTCTCTGTTTTCTCTCTCTTTTTCTTTTTCATGGGGTACCCTGAATCTCTCAAGCAGTACAGGAGGCCGAACAGGAAGATGTAAAGGTGGTAGTGGATGCCCAAGCTCCGAAGTCAACTAAAAAAGCCAAGGCAGCATCTGCAAGCTGTCAGACTGGCAGTGCCAGAAAGGAGAAAAAAGGGAAACACAAAGGTTAGCTGCATGCTGCTGAATGCCAGATGTTGAATTGACTGCACCAATACCTTTCTTCTTCCTCTTTATTTTTGTTCTGTTTAGTTTCTATGAAGATCAGTGCCTGAAAGGGATTTATTGAAGTTTTTATGAGATTGGGAAATGCGGATGACTTGGACCTGTGCGTGGGAAGGAGGGCTGAATGTGTAAACCGCATCTGTTCCAAAGGATCACATTTGTTCAAATTCTAGATGAGTAAAATAATCCTGATGAAGCAGACGTTTTCCTGCACTGTTAATGAAATGACAACCATCTCGCACCAGTATGATTTTTCTTTGTCTGCATGCAGTGTAATTTGGAGGAGCAGTGTTCAGTTGCAGTCATTCTAAGACTGTCACTGAGGTTTAAAAGCTGCACAAAATTGAGGTTAAAAGTGAGCATTTTGAAAATGAAATTTGACAAATTCAAGATAATATCTTCAAAGGGATTCTTCATGTTGTTACTTCAGGATTAATCTGCCCTAACTGGTAAACTTAGGTGGGGTGTTTGTCTGAAAAAAAATCGTCTGCAATGATTTTGGGTAAGCCTCTCTGTGTTAAGTCTCTTTATATTAAGAATGTAGTGTCTGTTGTTGACAAGTCTACTTAACGATAATAATGACTAGCAAAGGTAATTATTGAGGTCAGACTATAAAGCCTTATCTACAGGGATTTTTCAGGACCTGAGCCTACCTTATCAAAATCCATTAAACCACACTGCAGCCTAATTCTTGAGATGTGAATCTTCAGCTTCTTTATATCGTCCCTCTTGGACTGGGTTAGTCAGGTTTCAGAGGCTGGCCCTGAGGTAAAGAGTTTATTCACTTATTAGTTTGTAAGAAAGGTGATGTTTGTCTCGTCAGTACCTAAGCTTAAAATAATAAATAAAAGACGAGGGTAAATTTAACTCTGCATAAAAACTGTTGCAAAATAAAGTGAGCAGAAAGCTAATATTTCTGAACTTCACATAAAAAGTAAGTCCACTCCAGCAAAGGAATACAGATTTAAGCTTTATTCTGAAGCAGGTTTCTCTGAAGAATAAAATTTCTCTTACTGGTTTAAAAGAAAACCTTCCTGAGGCTGCAGTTGATCACTGTGTGGAGTAATACTTAAATTATTCCTACTGCATAGCCTTGAGGCTCTGTTTGATCTCATAATGCCTGTTTGAGCTGTCTGTGTACGTACAGAATTTAAAATATTGTTCTGGTCAGATAGGCTTAATTTGGGAAATCTGCATTGTGTAAATCCCGTGTATGTTTATGTGATTAAATTTGCATGTTTTCTGATCGGTTTTCTTCTGAATTCTTGTTGGTTGTATAGTTAGTTGGTCTTCAGAATCTCCTCCATTGCTGTCAGCTGCTTGAAGAGAGTTTTGTGTTTGGTTTTGTGTGATATTTGAGGGATGGTGGTGGAGCTTGTCCACTTGTTAACATTTGAGCAATCCAGGTCTGTTCCATACTGTAACTTTTATATGTCCTGCAAGTGAACATGATGGTTGCTGAGGGGTGAATGCGCTTTTACTTGGTACGATAGCATTTTAAAGGTTTCTGTTAGTATTTAGTTATAGTATTACTTTTCTGAGTGCAGCTGAGCTCTTTGTGCTTGAATAAAAAAAAAGCCTTTGGGCTAGATCCTATGAATAATAAGCTAATTCAGACCAAGAATCATTGAATTATACATGAATAGCTCTTGCAGCTGTAATGTAATGATCCTACTCTAGTCTTAGATGTGTAATGCCTTTTTAAGTGGCTCAAAGAAGATGAAACTATGATCAGAACAATGTGCTAAAGATAAACGTGAGGGAAGTAGTAGGTTTAATGAGGTTACACTGACACAGGGCAAGAGAAGGATGTGGCTAATTGCTCACATAGAGCTGGTGGTTGCTCCTGAGTGAGGGTTCACTGCGTTTTGTAACTCTGTGATGGGTAGTGTAGCGTTTAGCAGCTTTCTCTAGATTTGTGATTGCTTACTGATATTTCTCTCTTAATGATGTATCCCAAATACACTGTGCCTGTTTTTAAAAAGAAACAGAGTTTTTATGGGAAAAAGACTGAAAATGTAGTGAATTGATCGCGTTTTGTAGTGGTATTTCTGGTATTTCTGGGTCTCTAAGTTTACTGTTGAATATTACATTTGGTATTGGGAAAAAGGCAAAAAATGAAGCAAATGAATACGTACAATGGTGGAAATAATGGGTTGAATGCTGGCTTTGTGATGCAGAGAAGGACTGCATAAGGATATTAGTGAGTGGCAGAAAAATAGTGCAAACAAGTAGAAACAATTGCAAGTACTAAACAAGTACCTATGAAAAACATGCACCCAGCATGGGATGCAAATACAAGGCCAGAACATCTTTAAATCCCAAATACTGAGATTATTCATTCAGAACTGAGATTGTGCGATTGTGCATTGTAATGTGAAGTCGTTTGGTTGTTGGATTTTTCTTGTTTATTTTCTATTTTATTGGTGTAGATTTGTGAAGTAAAGTGCTTCTGTAGCTTTTTGCAGTGAATCACGCAGAAGTGAATCGGAAAGATAAAAGGAACCTTTATCAATATAAAAAACAAACATGCAAAGCCAGAACATAATTCAAAGTGGAATCTGATATGAAGATTCATTTGCTTCTAACTGAACCTATTGTAGATATACCATGTTAGCATATTCTAGGAAACATTTTCCTTATTTCACGTATGATGGTCAGAAAGCAGAAGAGAAGCTCTGACACACAGTGCTTTTTCTGCCAGGATAACTGTTTCATGTTTTGATTTCATTTACTTCTTCCATGTTTATTTCCTTTCTTTCACGCCTGTCTGTCTGTTTTGATTTGTGCATCCTGTCCCATTTTTTTATGTAACAAGAAACTACATTAGTGCTGGCCGACTCAGAAAGTAGCACCATTTGTTGGATAAAAAGCATTATTTCTCACCATAGCATTTACTCTGATGGGAATAAAAGAGCTTATGTAGAGTAGATTTATCTTGGCTTCCTGTGCATTAAAAAGAAGGGGTTGTAGGAGGAGCAAATGAGTTTCCACTTAGAAAAACCCTGCTGTTACCAGATTTGACAACCCTTAGGAGCTACGATTTAGGAAAACACAGACTTAATTGTGATGAAATCCAGCTATGGTTATCTAGATTTCATCAGTGTGAATGTAGAGGTTGTTGCTTGAGTGCTTGCTGTTAATGACCTGATGTGATGTTAGCAATAGGCCTTCCTTTGACTGAAGTTTAGACTTGATCACCTCCAGGCTCCCTTCCTAAAAAAAAAACCAAACATTTATTTGTATCAATTTCCTTGCCAACAAATACTTTTGTGATTTTGCGTTTGCTTGAACCACTGGTTTGTCTAACCTGGTATCTTACTTTTTAAGGCAAATTTAAAGAAAGAAATGAAGGAAGGTTTCTAGTGTGTCATGGCATTTGCAGAGGGAGGACATGATTTGAACATGTTTTTGAGTATAATACACAAACAGCTTAAGCATATTCTTAAAACTTAGCATGTTAATCAGTTAATCATTCTTTCTTATACTTATAAGTCTATGTAAAAGTACCAATAGGAAATATTGCTGGGTAGTCTGCCTTTTTTTGAATCATGAACCAGTTTATACAAGACTGCCATTGTGCATTGTCTGCTATTGTCACATAGCAGCATCTCTCCTTGTGTCTGTTCTGATGCTCATCTGTAAGCTGTGGTCGCTTTCATCAGCTTCTTCTCAGAGCTTTCCCTGGTCATACGCAGCAGATGGGATGTAGTCTATTCCTCCTCTTTGAACCCACACCCTCCTCCCAGTGAAAGATGTTATTCTTTCTTGATTATCTCTTGAGCAACAAAATGTTCATTTATTATCAGCTCTATCTATAAGATTTGAAGTGTTGAGATAGATAGAGTTTTAATGCAGGTATTGAAATTGAATACAGAATACAAGTTGGAGATGTAGGATGGAAATGCCAGTGAATGCCAGTTGGTTGAGTTCTTTCCCTGTTTTTTATTTCTGGTAGTTCTAGGTTTCCTCTGAGACATGACACTGTCAAAGTTTTCCAGAAGGTCATCACTGAAGTGAGTTGCTTCAGTAACAGGGTTGTTTCAGTCTCCCTCTTTCCTCCCTGCCCTTCTTTGTAGTTGCCTAGAGGATAACATAAAGAATTCCTTCTCTTCTTAACAGTTATTCAAGGACATGTCCATCAGTTTTTCTCTACATTACCCTTGGGAAGAAAAACGTAGAAAGCCCTGCATCTAGCTATAAACACTTTATTTTTGGCACAGCCCACTCAGCTTGTCTTTCCTGACACTCTTCTTAAACTGGAAACTTAAAGCTGTGGACATGAGTTGTTTGCTTTTATTGCTCTGTGAACCATCCTTCTAGCAGGTGGGTGGAAGGACAAGGAGGCAGTGAGGCAAAGAATGAGAACAAAGGGAAAGATCCACCTCAAGTATCACAATTGTGCAGGCTTGAAAGTGCTTTCAGATATTAGGCAGGTGATGATAAAATTGCCTTTTGAACTATGACTGAACAAAATACATAAACATATATTAAAAAAATGTGTGTGTGCTTGCATTTAATACCACTGCATATAAGTACATTGCACATACATATGGAACTCCAATAATGCATGCGCACACACACAAATATTACATAGTTAATCCTGTGTTTGCCATGAACCATCTGCGGCATCAAATTTATCTGCTGCTTCCTCTCTTTTCTCCTCCCCCCCAGATATTTTAATACTGCAGAAGTTATTATCTTTTTTTTCTCTCTCTGCCCAGCTACATCTTCCCTTGCTTTCAACGGGATCACCAGCAGAACCATCCGTAATGCTTAATAACACACTCTACCAGTGATGCATGCTTTAGAATGCTGGAATTGATTTTTCTTTTCTAAAAGGCTGCCCTGCCAGGGTACCCTTTGTCCTACTGCCTAATAATACGTGATGTTCTTGACAGCATGGGATATGAGCGCTGATGTTCTGCAGGCATCAGAAAGCAGCAGTTTCAGTGCAGTTCTGCTGCTGTCAGGGGCAGTTCTTTTGCTACAGATATTGATCTGCTTGGAAGAAGAATAATTAGAGTGTTTTGTTCCTTTTGAAACGGGTTCTCATAGTTAGGTTTTGAGCATCCAAAACATAATAAGTTCTAGATGTACGTAAGAGATGAGCATCTTGTTCAATTCATGGGTGCTTAATGCTTGATGCTGTGAATGTTATGGTAAGAACCGGTCTTTGGTCACTTCAATGATGGTTGATATGAATAGAGCTGTTTCAAGTACTGCAGTGGATCCAAGCAGCTCTCTGTTCTAAAATACCTTTACTGTAGTACTTATGACGACCCTCTGTGCTCTGCCAGTCAGCCAGTTCTCAACCCACCTCACTGTCCACTCATCTATCCCACACTTTCTCAGCTTTGTTATAAGGATGTCATGGGAGACAGTATCAAATGCCTTGCTGAAATCAAGGTAGACTACATCTACCACCCTCCCCCCATCCACCCAGCTAGTGACAGCGTCATAGAAGATTACCAGGTTGGTTGAGCATGACCTCCCCGTGCTGACTATTCCTGATAACCTCCTTTACTTCCAGTTGTCTGGAGATGGCATCTAGTACAAGCTGTTCCATTGCCTTTCCAGGTACAGAGGTGAGGCTGACTGGCCTGTAATTACCTGGATCTTCCTTCTTGCCCTTTGTGAAGACCAGAGTGACACTGGCTATCCTCTAGTCTTCAGACACCTGCCCCCATTCTCCAGGACCTCTCAAAGATGATAGAGAGCAGTTCAGCAATCACCTCACCAAATCCTTGTGCTTGTACTGTAAAGGGAGGCAAATAGAAAGTTAAATTTACATTTTCTGTACCTTTCATTATTTTTTACGTTTGTTTTCAACCTCTTTTTTGTTTGATTTGACTTAGGCTGAGTGAGATTAAAGTGTGGGTATCTGCAACATCCATATCACACTGTGTAAGTTAGACTTACACAGTTTCCTAAGAGAAGTGTCAACAGAAAATATGTTGAAAAAAGGTCTCCTCTGTTTTGGGACTGATGCCTTTCCAGTCAAAACTTTGAGAATTTAAATCATGGCTGGCAAAGCTTGCTGAATAAACACAGCTTTGTGTTGTAAAGACTTGTGAAACAGCAATCTGTTTGACCAGTGAACTAGAATTCATTCAGACAGCATGCATTTTTGTACAGCTGGATGCAGGATTTATATTCGTTTTTCAGTAATTCAGTATTTTAGTAACAAAGCACACGGGGAGCACTTGTGGCTTGGCAGACTGTCCTAGGAAACAGCACCCTCTGAAAGATGAAAACCAAGGTGAGAGGAGCTCTGTTGTTATGCAGGAAATGGCACGGAAGGCCACAAGTAAACTAGTGGCACTCCAGGCTTTAGAGAGGAAATTTCCAGAGAATTTGGAATTGTTTGAAAAGTGGAGGACAAGAGAACATGCAGTGACATGGAAAGTTTAGTTCGTTTCGCTGATCAAAGGTAAGGTTGAGAGGTGCGTTGAGGACTGACTTCTGAAGGGACAAGGTACTTGATGGTGTAGAATGTGTGTTGCTTAATAGATGGTGTAAAAGTAATCAAGGAGCAGGAACTCATTAGGCCTGTTCAGACTGAGTCACACATGGTGGGCATGGAGGACAATGCACCAGTAGAGCAGTGGGCATGGGGTTGCAGTGCACTCTGCATCACATGGAGCACCTGAAAACTCTTATCTTGCCAAGGTGATAGAAACATTTCCTTTGGCTTTATTTAGACTCCCCAGGTTGGAGGGACTGATTGTTTATTTGTTGTTAGTTTTACTGTATATGCGCCAGAACTTACAGATTGGTGCAGGATTTGTCATAAGGTTCTGCATGATGCAGCAGAGTCAGTAATTCCTTCTGACCTTGAAATCTGACTGTGGGAAATGTCGGTCACACCTCCCCTTGTTTTGTCTCTCTCTTTTTCCATCTAACCTGAAAGTTTTTAAATACTTGTGTGGTGTTGGACTGCATCTTGTTAGGTGGTAGCACAGTCAAGTGCTGTTACTGAGGGGGTGGACCACTTTTTTTTCCACTCATGCTTCACACTGCAGTGACAGTGACATCAGGTATGGCAGTGTACGCTTAAGCATGCTAATGTATCATCTAGTTGCCTTGTAATGCAAATTGACAGCTACTGGCAAGGAAGGTTGTAATGGTAATCTTGGAGATTTCTGCTACAGATAACAGTTTGAAAACACCCCAGACCCTAAAGGATCGTTCTTAGAGAATTCATTCAGCTCTGTTTGGTCTGAGGAGCAGCATATTATTATACTGAGCTAGCTCTTTGTAATGCTTTCTAAATAAAATCCTTAAAACAGCAACAGCGCAAAGAGTTACATTATTTACTATATCTGTAAATGATTTCAGTGCTTTTTTTATTGGTGTAGAAATGCTTTTTTATATAGCTAGTTTAGTAATTTATGCCAGCACTAAATCTTCACTAAGAGCTGAAGTATGTTTGCAGTCTGATGTTTCAATCTACTGTCCTGAAGTTAGTTAGCTTATGATAAGAACTCCCCACACACACTCCATATTTTCATTCTTACATCTTCAGAGGCAAATGACAGCAGCTATGAAATAAAGAGAATCAGAGCTCAGAATGACAGCATAGCTGAGGCTGGAAGCTGCCTCATGCACTGTCTTGACCCCCATCCATTCTCAGATCAGGTTGCCCAGGCTGATCGCATGTGTTTCTAAGGATAGAGATTTATCTTCATACACTTTCATTCTGGCTTTCTATCTGTATGACAGTTTACTGATTTGGTAGGCATATTTGGGCTTGTTAGTCTGATCTTTCTGTTGTATATGCTGCTAGTTCTGCAGGTGAATTTTCTAGTTTTCTTGGTTCTTAATGGGAGTCTTCATGTTTTATGGGGAATATGCCAGAATCTGGAACTCAGGTTTATTTCCAGACCAGTTGTGTCCCCCTAGGAGAACTGCATCTGTTATTTGTCTTTCTTCTCCATTTGATTTCTGTTCAGTTTTGGGTGAATGGGTACATCGCCTTCAGGGTGAGAAGGGTAACACTGAAATTCTGATCACCTCATGGACATTCTAAAGCACAGCATATGGGAAGTGAGGCTTTTGCCTCTGGCACTCTTTTAGTCTTGCTTAAGTCTAGAAAGTATTATTAAATATGAGCCTTTGATCTTTGTTTCCTAGAAGGATGCTTTTTATAAGGGAGCGATTCTCTTTTCAGTAATTTCTTGACACAATGACAACTAAGGCTGTTGCTGTTGTCTGACAGGAATTGATGGCCCAGCTGCTTTTCAAGATGATGTTCAGAAAGCAGGAAGTCAAGTGCAGATTCTCACTGTTGGGCAGTCTAGCCATGATGAAGATGATGGAGAGAAGATGGCTACTGGCCAACAACAGCAAAGCAAACAGGATCTTAAAACAGCAATGCAGAAAAAGGGTAAGTAGCTGAAGCCACCTTCAGATTCTCATTGCTCATTTTGATTATACTGATTCCTTTTCTTATTCTCATGCTCAGCCCTAGCCTAAGCAGAGATTGATATTCTTCCTTTCAGGCTCTGCTCTATTATGTCTCTAAAAATAATGAAGTTCTCTCTTGTCCCAAGGAACAAATGCTCCCCAGGCTCTCAGAACTGTGATATTCCCATCTGCAGTATAGTGCGGCTATTAAAGCACCAAGCAGATGCTAATGCTCACATCCATCTGTTACTTTCTGATATTTTATGGCTCCGGAAATCACATATGTGACAGCTGATGAAGAGTATGGAATAACGACATTTTAACTAGAATATTAATTTCAGTAGTGCTGTTGGTTAAACTCTGTTCATGGTTTCACAACACGTGTTCATACTAGGGGAGGTGAAAATTACAGTACTGCATTCTGCAGCATTTGTCCCACATTGTCCTGAAATGCTCTCACTTGTTTGGTTTTTCTTTTCCTAAAGGCACACGTGATTTAGGAGATAGATTGTGTATGTATGCATTCATGCATCTGTGCTTTCCTTCCTGCAGTGTTATTATCTTTTGTTAAACATTATCCGTAGGAAGGAAAAAATCCTAAAATCTTCACAGAGCTTTATCTGAAAGCATTTATTTAGGAGTTCTTCTTCAGTGTATGGCTTTTGAGGCTATGATGGCTTGAGCCAAGCGTACTCTGATGCTTTAAGAATAAACTCCTTGTGTATAAAGAGCAAAATGTAAGTGCAAACTCGACTCATCTAGAATAGACTATTCATATCTAAATGCACGCTTCTTGTCTGCAGTACAGTTCTCACTAAGATTCATTTTTTCTGGGACATTACTCTGCAGATGTGAGCAACTTCAACTGAAACGGGCATATTTTATCCAAGTGGGGCACTTCCTGGGCATTTGAGTCAAAGGAATGTTGGCATGACTAACAAGTTCTGATCTGTGTGATGATTGTGTTGCCTTAGACTATGGCTCAGAATATGTAATGATTGGACACACTACTTACTGAAGCTGGCTGACTTAAAAATTATCAGCAGACTTCTCAATTTAGGTCAGAGCACTCCGATTTTTACTCTGGGGGATGTTTCTATTTTTGATGATTTTCTGAGTTAATGTATATTTTTATTCTCTCAATTCTTTTGTTTGTTTTTTTCAGTAGAAGCAATGTATGGCATGGCCTTTTTTTAACCAGCTCTGAGCATACTCCTGATCAGAGCAGACATTGCTGAGGCTGTCTGACTGGTATGCTTCAAGTCCGCGCAGGGACTTTGTTTTTATTAACAACAGAACTGCTGTCTGTGGGACACAAAGAAAAGTATTAAGACAGGACTGCAAATAGTAGTACCTCCATAAAATATGTTTGCTTTGCCTTTGTGGTTTTGCACTTGATACCAGAAAAAGAGGCTTGATAGTATCTCAGTAGCCCTGGGAAGCTTTATGTAGGGCCAGGACTTTTCGTGTGAATTCCCACTGCTGCTTCACTGCTTGTGGCATGTTCTTTTTGGCGTGTCCCCATTGGTCTGCAAAGCATTTAGGATGGCTTTTTCCCATCAGTTCACCCTTTGCATTGAACAGGAGCAAGAGGAGAAAACCACTGAGGTGAATGCTAGCTGGCTTGATGAGAGGGGGGCAGGTCAAGTTCCATTAAATTTGCTTACCCTGTTTTGTGCCTATTCCGGTCTGTGACTTTAAATTTGTGGATAGAAACCTCACTGAGCATATGCATCTCTCCTCTCTGTGGATCACTCAGCAAGTCAAGCTCAGTTAGAAGACAAGAGGGCATAGGCTAGTTGAGTGTGAAGAGAATATGCTGTTTGCAAGAAAATGCCAAATGTTTTATTTGATTTCTCCATCTGTTGGAAGTTGCCATAGCTAGAATCATTTACTTCCTGAAGGAAATATTTGTCCTTTTAATTTCAGAAGTCTTTATATGTATAGGTCCTTGCTGGCAAATGAGTCACTAGGACAGAGACAGACTTCTCTAAGTTTCACCACTCAATAATTAACATCCAGTCTTCACATTTATCAGTTTCCCGTGTGTCTCTGTAAGGACTTGGAATGAACAATTTGATCTTAGTTCTTTTCACGTAAAGTTACAGCTCTTTTGAAATTTAGAGAAGGAATAGGTTTGATTTCTGGATTCAGGAACAACACGGGAGCTCTTTGAAGCAGTCATTCCTACAGGTCTTCAGCGCAGGCTTTTCCATTCCCCACCAACATTCTGCATCAATGTAGAAGCAAACTATCTATGTCTGTGTATAATAACATATAGAAGCATGGCTTTTCTACACGGATGCCAGCTGAAGAGATGGATTGCTTCTCCTAACCAACCATGCATATTTTACTAGAACATTGGTTGTCATCATTAACAACTAATGTTGGTAATTAATGTGCATGATTAATAATGAGTGAATTCTGCAGGCTTTAAAAATACAAGTTGACCCATGAATTCAGGCTCCCCTGCATAACCAGGTCCTGTTGAGACTTTCTGCTGTCATGCTGGGTGCTGTATGTCCATACTGGGGCAACTGAAGAAGTGGATTATGAGACCGCTCATGGTGCAGCTGAACGAGATACAAGAATTGCAGTATGCTTCTGCTTCATTTTTATTCACTCTTACTGCTTTGGTGTTGTTTTATTGTCAGGTATTCATCTGATGTCAAAAGCTATTTTAAAGGGCATGAATTGAAGTTACTGGAAAGAGCAATAACATAAATGATATTTAAGAGCTTTTTGATGTCTATTTTCCTCATTCATTTCCAAAACTCGAAGTGAAGCAAACCATTACTGGTACAGACTCTGGTATTTATATTTTTATGGTAGTTTGGTCTTTGCTTATTGCAGACCATGCTCATACTCCAGAGACTAAGTTGCCTGAAAATCTCCATGTGTACCTGTGGAAGTTCAGATGCACCATTTAAATAGCATGAGATCGATAATGCACAGACAGTGGGCGCAGGGTTTTAGGTAGGATTTGGGCCATCCAAATACTAGTCTGAATACTTCTTTTTGAATGTTACTGAATAAATATTAGTATAGAATCTGTGCTTATGACTTGTGGGGGTCAGAATTAAGCCAAAAACTTACCATGAAGGGCATGTCATTCACAGAAGTGTTTATGATATAACGTTTTAGCATGGACGATGCTTTCTAAAGCTTGAGCTCTATGAATCAGGGCTGTATGGCTTTATTCTAAATCCCCAAAAAGTGAAAATTGGTGTAGTGAGTGGAAAGTGAATTTGGTTGTGCAGAAAGACATGTTTTAGCTGTGTGTGGTAACCCTTTAGTCCTGTGAAGAATGCTGTTGACAAGTTATTTGACTTTGCAGAATTATTCCCATAGATGTTTTCTTTCCCAGATCCCCATGCAAATACATCCTGGTCCTCTTCCACTTCCCAGTCCAGTCTTGTCGCCCTGGATCATGCTCCTGGTAAGTGCAGAAAGAAAAAAGTTAATTATGCCCACGCTGTTTAGCTCTGGAAAGCGAGTTTAATTTATCCTTCTGAATCAGGGTTAACAATAGCAGAGATTCTGGACCAGATGGTTGTTGGTTTATTTTGTTTCATGATTTTGGGGAGGTTGGGGGGAGAGAGCAGATGAGAAATACCGCATAGTCTGCTTCTGATACGTGAAACTTGAGTACTGGGTGGCTTCGTCTGAAAAACTAGACCTGGCAAATATCCCATTGTTGGATACTTTCTGCTGCCAATTCCTGTTTGATGTTCAAAGTTTTGCTCCCCTTTGAACTGTCTGAGGCTTTGAATTCTTTTAAAGTCAGATTTTTAAGCGCTCCAAGGCTGTACCTTTGGCCTTTTTTACATGAAATCAATATGCATAAGAACATTTCCTTAATGTGTTTTTTTTCTTCTCAGTGTAAGAAAGATCAGCTTTTCATCGGCTCTCATAGGAACTGTAACAGTGTACTGTGGAAGTGTTCATGTTTTAATTGTTAAGGTTTCCAAATGGCCGTGATAGGTTGTCTACTCAGTCATGTTGTGTTTGAAGTAACCTTGTTGGGGTTAAGGTTTAAATTTAATTCCTCACCATGTATTTTTCTCTGTGGAAAGAAACCATGCTATTTAATTCCTACCTCATTTGCTGAAATGTTTTGGTTTCTCCACGCGGATGCTGTCTTACCACTCATTTGCATGGTGCCTCACATAATGAAGCTCCTTACACACACATTCCTTCTTTCACGTGTAAGCGTAAGAGTGCAAGAGCATAAGAAACGATGTTTTATATCAAGTATTGGTATATCATAATGCACTGCTTTCTCCTCAGGCATTTCAAGCAGCATGAATTTTGATGAGGAAGAGGATGAGGAAGATGCAGACAGCTCTAGCTCTTCCCAGCTAAATAGTAACACCCGGCCTGGTTCTGCCACAAGCAAGAAATCCAGTAAGGTAAGTAAGGGGTCAGTGCTGAAGAAGGAGCACGTACTGTACAGTACAAAACAAAGTCAGGATAGGCCCATTTTTATTTTGTTTTCATTATGTACTACAGCATCTCTGAGCTAATTTGCTGTGAAGGCTCTCAGTTCACAGAAGTAATGAAAGTAATGACTTGGAGCAAAGAATAGCAAATATTATCTAAACTTGAGTGAAGAGAAAGGTAAACAGTAAATATTTACCTTTCTGCCTCTTGTGGGATCTCAGAAGGATCTTTTGTTTCTGTTGTCTTTTTTTTCAGCATTTTTCCACTCTGCTCTTGTTGCTGCTGTCTGATGATAAGTCAAGGCTTCAGGGTGTTCAGATATTCCAAATCACCAGCTCTTGTTAAGCCAGTTGATGATGGCTCACTCCTTTGTGTACTACAACTGATTTCTCGTCCCTTTTAGAGTTTTCTCTACCTTAAACTATCTGTCAATCATCCAGTATCTTCTTCTGAGAACACTGTTGTCCTTGGGTATGAACCTTTTCAAAAGAGAAACGTTTTGAGATGGGAAAGTATGAGCCAGAGTTTGATTTCGTAACGTTACCACACTCTGATCGTGCAGCTGCCAGATCTTCTTTGCCAGATGTGTCCGTAGTCTGCATGCTCAGCATCTTCAGGTCAGAACTGCTCTGTGGGCCTTTGGTAGGCAAGAGCTCAAACAGCTGAATAGGGATATGTCCTTAGTTTGATAAGTTGCCTTGGAGGCCTCTGTGGAACTAGAATGGAGGAAAGTGTATGTCCCTTTTGTTTTGTGTGTTGTTTTTTTGAGTGTTAGCAAATGTCATTCCTTTATATTTAGACCTTGGTATCTCAAGGAAACCTAAGTTTTGCTTGCTGTTTCAGGAAGTGGCCTCAGCCCCCAGTCCTTCCACAAATGAGCCTCTCATAGACATTGATGACCTGGAGGAATTTGCTGTAAGACCTGCTCCACAGGGTGCCACCGTCAAATGCAGGATCACAAGAGACAAAAAAGGAATGGATCGAGGGATGTACCCCACCTATTACCTCCACTTGGAAAGGGAGCATGGTAAAAAGGTCATAAAATAACTCGAATAGCATAACAGTTGTGCCTGAATAGTAAAAAAATAAAATGAACGATCTGAAGAAGTCTTACAAGGAAAATGTAATCTTGTATTTTATATGCCTAATCACTGAGATCTGCCCTAATCCTTCAAAAACAGAACAACAATATCACTTAATTCTGCTTGTCTTTTTCCATGTCTAATCTTTGGCTTGAAATAATCTATGCATGGCACCTTTTTGTGAGAGCAATGGGGGCTTTCTCCATTCCATGGCCTGAAAAAAATCTATTTTCAATTCCAGCAGAAGAGATAACACAGCCTAGAATTAAACATTTAACAAAATAGATTGGATTTAATTATTTAAACCATAAATAATAGACTGAGTGGTTGAGAAGTCACTTTTCTGTCCTGATTTTTATCTAGTTTTTGCTGTCCCAGGAGACCTTCTTTTACTTTGCTTACCATGCTTGAAGACGGAAAAATTGCCTATGGTTTCCTTATATCAAAGCAGAACCTGGTGTGCTGTAACCCATTTGGCATTCTAAAATATGATGTTTTTTTTGCACTGCTTAGGTGTTTCTGTTAGCTGGAAGGAAACGAAAGAAGAGCAAAACCTCTAATTACCTCATCTCCATAGACCCAACTGACCTGTCTCGAGGTGGAGAGAGTTTTATTGGAAAACTGAGGTAAAGACTGAAGCATCTCAGAATAATTTTTTAAAAAATATAGTTGGTATAAAATTAGGAGGCCTTTAATCTGTGTGACTTCATACTTGGAGGTTTGGATACATCAGATGATGAAGGTACTGCAGTTTAGCAGTATCCAAGACACGGTTTCAAAATGTCTCAAGTATTTATGAAATCACATTTGATTAATAGTCAGCAGACTGAGGCTCTTAGGTTAGGTTCTCAAGGGTTATGGGCATCTGAAGATGCAGACACAGCTTATCTTAATGAAATCTGTAGAAGTGCATGAGCAGATTGTGTCTACCCACTACTGATATAAACACTTTGGAAGTTCTGTCTCTTAGCTAATCTGAAAATCTCTTGGATTTTGCCCGTTTCTTGAGATCCTGATTAGAGTTATTAGCATGTAGTGGACTCTACTCACAACCACTTGCTTCTTTTCTGTCTGTCATCTCATCATACATCCATCTGTTGTTGATACATGTGTGGTGCCTCCCAATGTGTCTTTAGGTTGTCTGTGCCTGAGGAAAGGGACTGTACTACTAATTGCTGTTTGCCTGTGTGGATCTCAGGACTTCATGTGCTACTGCAGTGCAAACACAGAATGAGGATAACGCAGTGTTAGTGTGCTCTAAGTTGTTTTCTGCAGTCTTTGATATAATTTCCATTGAAGTATCTTATTTGTCACCTTATGAAAATCACTTTCTGTAGTCCAACAGAGTTGTAGTCAGATGAGAAAGCCAATGATATTTTAGATGGTAAGCATACTGTAGAGAAGTAAAACAGTCAGACAAGATAGCCCCAACCCCACTCAGATGTTTCTTAATTGTCTTCTTGAATTTACTGGCTTATGAGATGCCATGAGAAGTCTTCAGACAGGGACATTTACTGTGCCCTGCTCTACCTTTACATTTTTGTTATGGCCTTTAATCAGTTGGGATTAGAGTTAACTATTTGTACTTGATATTCTTTGTCCTTCCTTTGGAGCTACAATGCAGTAAAGGATAGATATCTGAGGCAGTGTTATTGACAAATGGTGATTGGATTTTCCATTTTTTTGATAGATCAAATCTTATGGGAACTAAGTTTACAGTTTATGACAATGGAGTAAATCCAATGAAAACAACATCAAGCCTGGAGGCGAGTGTCCTGCGTCAGGAGCTAGCTGCTATTTGTTATGTAAGTACTGCTCACAGGCAAAATATGCAAGAAAGGGCAGTTCAGTTTCTGAAACAGCACACTGAATTTCCTTCTCACTTAAGGTTATATCAACCAACATTTATGCTTTTGCACAGTGAAACATCTGATCTTCAATAGAGAAACCAGGAAATTCAGTGGAAAGTAAGAGTTTAAAAATATATATTGTGCACAGAACCAGGTTGCCCAGTCCTCACTTTTGGTCAAAAGCTGTTAGAGGTTTGACATAACCTTCTTGAAGGGGTAGGATGCTTCACAGCCTGCAGACATCATCTGAGAGAGCCTCCAGAATTGGGAGGAGCTGCACACGTTGTATTTCTGTACCAGGGCCTGATCATTTCTAATGACATGTTAGAGGAGAGGGCCCCTGTGATGCGAAACACAGGTAGATGGATAGCAGTGGCTAGTAAAAGCTATTAAACTTCTTAATAGGAAGACAAAATGAATTCTGAAATGCAACTGAACAAGAAACCAGCCTGCTAGAGGAGACTAAAATACTGTCTGTTAGGGCCAATGCAGATGGTTGAGACTTGAAGCACAGTTGTTGTTTTAGAATGATTGCTGGATGACTGTTACAATGGGAGTATTCTTTCTGTCCAGAAATCTCTGAGCCCGAAGAACTCTTCCAGTCAGAACTGGTATGTGCAGTTCTACAGAAAGTTTTCTCTCTTCCAAGATCAATAACTGACAAAAATACCCAAGAACACTTTTTCTGAGAAGTTCTGTCCAGCTCTAATCAGGAGTGCTTGGAGCTCTTTCAGTGTGAAATCCAGCTGTCACAGCATATCCCCATATATGCACAGAATGTGTTTCTGGAAAGATTACCTTTAGGATGTGGGAAGCAGTATGGGGAGCCTGGAAGCTTTCAGCAGGAAAGGAAAAGGAAAGCAAAGAGCAATCCAGTTAGCAGGATTTAACATCGGAGACCAGGATTTGATGTGAGTTTATATCATCAACTGAAGGCTCAGAAAGAACCTAGAGTAAATTGCATTTTTAATAAAGGTAGCTGTACTGGTTTACATAGGAGAGCGTTCACTGGATCCAGTTAACTGATCGTTTGGTGCAAACTGGAAATACAAAGAGAAAACAGTAACAGTTCAAAAAAGGTTATGCATTGAAAAGTTAAGACACTGCTTGTAAAAGTGAATAACACTGATGTTTGAACCACTAATGTTACCAAATAAACAACTGCGCTGCAGCCAGTAGAAGTATTTCAAAGTGCAGAGCAGATGTTGGAAAGAACAAAACCATGGCTTCTGTTGAGAGAATGTGGCTAACACTAAAGCTGTTTTTATATACCTGTTTTCGGATCAGCAGTATAAACCTTGTATGTTTGTATAAGAAGATGACTCATTCCACTTGATGTCAGGGAGAGAGGCAGAAGGCTTGCAGGTGTGCTGTGGCCAGAGGACAGAAGGAAATCTGAATGATGTTTCATTAATAGATAGGTTTGCTAAGATAAGATTACTGTTCCTGGCTGCAGCAGAACCAGTGTTAAAAATGCTGTAAAGAGCACTCCTGAAACACCCTTGTCCCAAAGTATTCTTTTAATTCCTGCCTTGAGATTATTTCTGCAGCAAAAGCTCTAATAAGCAACAGGTTGAAAGCACCACTATGCAATTTGCTATCTTTCAGCTCATCCAATCAAGTACCCACCTGGAGAGCAAGCTGTACCTTCTTCCACCAACTTACTGTGCCTGACCTGCTGATGATTCAGATCTCTAGTTTATACAGTCAGAAAGTGTTGATGCATCTGTTGTTAATTGTGGGATAAAGGTGCTGAGAGCTCTCATTGTTCTTCTTTTAGAGTTTAGGTGGAAGAAGAATGTGTATGGCTGCTGGAAGTGAGCTTGGGTGTTGTGGGAAGACTTAGAGGGATGCTGTTAATCACTGTAGCCAGAAAATTTGTGTGGCCAAGCACAATTGGAGTTGAAGTACGCTGGTACTGTGAATGGCAACAAAAAGGGCTTTTCTAAATATGATAACAGCAAAAGGAGGACCAGAAATAACATTACTTGGTTACTTTATGAGGATGATCACTTCACCATCAGAAGGTGGATGGCCCCCTGCCCAGGGTAACAATCACAGCCCCAGGTTCCAGAGTTCAGGGCGCATTTGGACAGCTCTCTCGGACACAGAGTTTGAACTTCGGGTGGAGGCAGGAGCTGAACTTAATGATCCTTACAGGTCCCTTCCAACTTGGAATTCCATGATTGTGGAGCTCATCTCAGGACGTTTCAAGTAATACTTAATAAAGTTAGTGCGAGAATGGAATTTTATCAAGTGCTGAGCCGTATTTACTCTTCTTGATGAATGCAGGCTGGGATATTAATAAACCTAGAGCAGCACCTAATGGCTGACTGCAGAATTGCTTGGCAAAATTATCAAGAAGCAGGGAGGTGTAACTGTACTGTCTGTAGCAGTATATTCTGCTGCAGATATCCTCAGCATCTCACAATTCAGATTCTGCAGGCAGGGAGCTCAGCTGATCCTACAAGGTATAGCTTTACTTTAAATAAAGCAGTAATAAAACTGAGTCTTTCTGCTCAAACTGTGATCGCTTGCTTTGTGCTCAGATGTGGTGGGTTTTGTAGTTCTGGGCTTTCTCTGGAATGAATCTGCAGAATATAGGAAGGACAAGGTACATTGGTGTAAATCAAGTGCAGAGAGTGAAGTTGCTGAAGGCATATTTGGGGTGACTAAATTGTCACCCCAAATTCACAGGGTTCCTTTGTTCCCCTGTGAATGGCATTCGTAGTCTTGAATGTATATGTGATGTAGTAGAGCTGTGGAATAGCAGAGAAGCAGGCAAGGGAAAAGGGCAAGGGGAAGTAATTGTGTTTGGATGCAAAGTATATTGGAAAGGTTTGCTCTTTCTTGAAGCTCCTCTTTTGTCCCTGCTGTTTTCTTCGTATGTTGTACGCTTGTAAGATTTTAATTCTGTACCTTGAGTTTAGCAAAACTTTGCCAAGAAATCTTTGATGTAATTGCTGACTGATAGAGCGTGAGAATAGAAACTGTTCCCTCAACATTTGGCAGAGATGCTGATTTTTAGCATTTAAGTAAGTGAAAATCCAAAGAGTATGGCCGTATTGTTTCAGAGTGACAGTGCTTCTTGTTGGGAGGAGAGTGATTCAGCACTGTTATTTAATTTTACCTTGAATGATGTCTTCAACCAGTCAGCTTCTAAATGAATTGTGCATAGCATAATGCAGCTTATTGAGCAGTAAAGCTTGTAAGGCGTTGCAGAGAAGACCAATATTGTCAGTATCTAGCGGCAAGTAAGCATAAGCGTGAATCTTAGATGTATTCTGTTCTGCTGAATCTCTCATCCTGCATAAAAAAATCTGCTGACAGCCTTTTTAGTTTGAGTTTTGTCGCTGTACAAAATCAAGCAGATGCCTCCAGCTAAACTAAACATTGGTTTACTTTTCCAAGGGCTGTGATAAAAGTGACTGGAGAAAAGAGGTTCCATCTTTCCAATTAATGTATATAGTCAGGGAGATATATAGATATACCTGGATTGTTTCAAGAGTAATCATTAAAACGCCTCTGAAGAATTTTCTTTGTGTGTATTAAAAACTTCAGTGAGTTGTTTAGGATCTCCAGATGGTTTGCTGAGGTAACCAAAGGGATTTCAAAGGTCTGATGGATGGAGAAACGTGTTCCATACAATTAAATGTTGCACAGACCTCCACACACGGGAAAGGTGAAAGGGAAAATTTCCATGTGACACCCCTGACACCTCCCTCTCCACCCCCCAAAAAATACCACAAAGTAGGGGACAGACTGGGTCTTTCAGAGGTATCGCTATTTCATGTGGTTGTGTTTTGAGAGGATAGTAAGAGTACTGGATGCTTTCGTGCAAAGCTGGTCAGAAACGCATCCAATCACACCCACTCACTGGAGGAACTTGTATTTCCTGTTGGCGCCCATGTTATTTCTTTAATTTCTCTGCTTTCACAGCTCCAAATTTTGCATTCATGCTAATGTGTTGTGTTGGTTTTGGTTTGGTTTTTTTTTTTCACCATACTCATTTCTAAGCATAACGTATCCGAAGACTTTGAAAACCACAGCACTGGCAACAGATGCTCTTACTGGCACCTTCTTCTTGTTTGCTCTTGTGCTGACTCTGGAATAAATGGAGTCCCATGTATTTAATTTGGTCTCCCATCACAATGTGTAACTGCATTTTATGTTTTCTAAATTATATCTACTTTGTTTTCAGTTTTAGCAGTATCCAAACAATCTGGTTCATCCATATCCTTATTTAACAAAGGGGTGTATACTTTTTAAATTGCACTAAGGTTGCTGGTGCCCAGTGGAAACCTGTCTGCTTCTATTTTTCCTGTTGTCAGGCTTCTCAGGCAAAGCTAGAATGTTTGGCATGCCAGTAAAGGTGGGAGCTCAAGATGTTTATTGAATGGACCGACTTCAGGTCCATGGGCTGCTGCTCTACTGTCCCTCTGTTGAAGAAACGGGCTTTAAAAATACAGGATATGATGAACTCTTTTCTAATTATTTTTAGGAAACAAATGTCCTGGGGTTTAAAGGACCTCGCAAGATGAGTGTGATCATACCAGGAATGAATATGGACCATGAAAGAGTTTCCATCAGACCAAGAAATGTAAGTCATAGCATCAGTCAGTCATAAAAAGCTACTTGAATTCTCCTTTGGTGAGTGTTTTTTGGGTTGTTCTTTTTGTCGCTTCTAGGGATTTAGATGCTAAACAAGTATTCAAACAGATGAATAACAATGGGATGCGTGACTTGTTCTGTGACTCATAGCAGCACTGCAAATAACAGTGTATTTTGGTAACAAAAGATACAGCTAGCCTTTTCCAAGGTGTGGAAAGAACTTGAGGGCACAGTCTCATTAAGATACTCAGAAAATGAATGAAATCTCTATTTCATTCTATGATGCTATGCTGAGAATTGAGACTGACAGTTAAGTCTTTGGGACTGATTAATGAAGGTGCATGGTTTTTTTTTTGCATGAATATATTTCTTCATCTTGTGAGACTGTTAAACTGAAGTGTTCATCATGGTGTGTGCAGGAACATGAGACACTGCTTGCAAGATGGCAGAACAAAAACACAGAGAGCGTCATTGAGCTGCATAACAAAACTCCCGTCTGGAACGATGACACCCAGTCCTATGTTTTAAATTTCCATGGTCGAGTCACACAGGCCTCAGTGAAAAACTTCCAAATAATTCATGATAATGATCGTAAGTATCACCTTATCTGTAACGTGTAGAAACAGTACTGCATACCCAAGCTGACAGTGATTCTACCCTTACTGTTACCTGAGCAAGTTTAGTTTAGTTGCTTGGGTCCAACTCGCTGCTCCTCTGCCTCATTCTTCAGACAGAGGACAAAGAGTATAAAAAGGAAAAAATACTGAGGATTTTTTGAGTATGATACAATAGAGACATGACAACATCTAGATCGCAATCATACGTTTTCTTCTGCCTTTATCCTTACTTGTCTACTTGTCTGTAGTTAAGTAGGAATAGAATTAATTCATTCTTGACACATGTGAAACTCAGCACATGTAATGCACTTGAGTATTTTATGGAGAAACAGTTTTCCTTCTGTATTTGCAAAAAAAACCCCAAATCTGTAATGTTTTCTAACAAGCCTCACAATCCTTATCACTTAGATATTCCTCACTCAGCCTATCCTTGCTTTTCTCCTTGTGATATCACCATGCCCACTCATGAGTTAAGTGTTGTCCAGTTTGATATGGGAGCAAGTTTGTGTTTTGTTCAGCTGGGCCAGAGGAGGATGTTGCATGTATGCTTCTTTAATGAGAGCTGCAAGCAAAAATAATGTTTTGTCGCTTCTTGTGGCCTTTCTTGCAGCTGACTATATAGTGATGCAGTTTGGCCGCGTGGCTGAGGACGTGTTCACCATGGACTACAACTACCCGATGTGCGCTCTACAAGCCTTTGCTATTGCCCTTTCAAGCTTTGACAGCAAGCTGGCTTGTGAGTAAAGGGGCATGGGAGAGCATCCTCTCAGAGGAATCGGTTTGCCATATGATTCCCAATTCCTGCCGGTGTCACTAATGGTCCATGCTAAGGTCAGGGAGAATGCAGTTGTGGAGGACCGCTGGATTGCTGGAGAGAAATTTAAAGGAAACCTTCTAAAAATTCAGGACATTCAGGAAATAATGCTTTCCTTTTTTATTTTTATTTTTTTCTTTTTCTGTCATGTTTTTTGTTTTCTGGAAGTGGCATTGAGTTTGTGTAAATAGAAGTTCTATCTCACGTCCTTGATTATGCTCTGGAGATGTGCCATGATATACTGTACCGTGGCTCCGGTAGCACCATTATAACGGTGTGTCTTTTTTTAAATCCAGCAAGTGCGCTCTCAACAAATTCCTTTTTACATTTTAAGAATTATTCCAAGGCTGCAATCGTACCTCAAGGTTGCATTTCCTCCATCGAATAATCAGAACTTCATCCAACATGAAAGAAAGATCACACACACAAAAAAAAACAAAAAGCACTTTTTTGAAGTTGCAAGGATCTCGTGTAGCTTACGGCCAAGTCTGAGGGTTGAAAACCTATCTGGACCGAACTTGATGCATCACTATAGTACATGTAGAGAAGGGCATGATGAATTTTAATCACAGTAGGAGGAAAAGGAGAAGTAGAAAGCACAAAATAATGTTGCACAAGTCACTTGAATTCTAAGCTGTCTTTCTGTTTTAACACCTATATGCTTTTTAATTTGTTTCAAATGAAAATGTGTGGGGGAGCACAGAAAAGGGAAGGCTCTAGATGCCAAGGAAACGTAGCGTATGCTGAGTTTGGCATGTTGCGTGTTGGGAATTTATAGCCTTGTATCTCTGTGGTGATTCAAACGTGTTTTGTATGGAGTGATACAAACGGTTGGGTAAAGGCTCTCTGCAGAGAATCTTCTTATTTGAAGCAGGCTGTGTAAAGCTGAGGAAGGTAAATGGAAATGTTTTATTAAATTTGTCTGGCCTTTTGCGATTTCACTATTTGTTGACTGCGTTTTTTGAACTTCCAGCAACAACCGCTTTTCCTATTTATTTCCCACTGTAAGAACGCCTGAAACCAGTTGAAAATGGTGTATGTTGTTCTGTGATGTAAACGTGGCAGCGACTGAGCTAAATCCTTCTAGGGAAATCTGCTGTATGCTGCATACAAATCAGACGTTGGAAGGACACCAAATAGCTTTAATAGTGTGAGGTTTTTGTCTCATTATTTTTTCTGATTTGAATGGGATATACAAACAAATAACATTTCAAAACACAAGCAAAGAACAAGCTTCTCTTCTTTCCCAAATGTCTCAGAAGCCAAGAGCTGCAACTGAAAGCACAGCATAAAGCACCTTTAAGAAAAAAAGAATCTTTTTGCCATTGTTCCATATAATGTAATTGACAGTGACACACGAAGTAACAGAATCTATATGTTGTTCACCAGAAAGGTACTGAAATGTGAGTGAAGAGCAGAAGTTGGTTGTATTTTATACTGTGCGTACTCAGATCCACCTTTCTACTCTTTACAGACTCGTGTTGCACAACCAAAGATTACATAAGGAGAAAATGAGATCAAATCTGCCTGTCTCGTGGCTGTCAGCTCCTTTTAGACGATAGAGGCAGGCTGTAAGGACTGGTTGTGCCATCTGGACTGTATAATTTCAACTAATAAAAGAAATATGCTGTCTTCTTCACATTTTGCCTTCAGGTCTCCTTCCCAGTATACAGGCAAGAAAATTTCAGATAGATAAGAAATGGAAATAAGTAATTGCTGTCATTTTGTTCTATGAAAAAAAGTCTGCTGGCAGCGTGTTGTCGATGGACTCAGCCTGTCAAATGTCATCTTTAAGCAACAGGAGGCTCTGTCATTTTTTCAGATCTCTTTGCAAGAAGCTTTTCCACGCAGTGGTATGAAGTGGAAAGGCACCTTTTGTTTGAGAGAAAAGAGCAGTCCGTTCCCTCCAAGAACAATTGAAATGATGAGTGGTGAGCTGATGTCTGATAGTGAGCACTTTGGACATGATGCTTTCTTTTCTTGTATATCCTATGGTTTCCCACTGCCTCACATCCTCATCCATGATCTTGCTTTGGCTTTTAATGGAGAAGGCCCTTACGCCTTTGGTTGCTTCCCATCAGTCTTCGAAAATGAACTCCAGTGCTAAGCAGAATTTTAGTTTGAACTACTGCAAAAAGAGACAGGTAGGAATTCCCAGCACTGGTACGTAGGCCTGAAATGGATTCCATGTGCATGGTTAAACATGTGGCTTTAATTCTGTGGATCAGTGCTGTGTTGCCTTTATAGCCTGGGAAAGTGACGCCTGACATCATAGTTTTCTGCCACTGTCTGTTGCACAAAACTCAAAGTAGCTAAGCATCTTGTGGTGCAAATATACAGTGCACTGGCTTTGACAGTGGAGTTGGTTAAGGAGACGTCATTTTTAACCCACATCTTAACAGTGGTCTCACTTGTACCCTGGCCCACGGGGAATTGCTGGTGAACAAGGGTGAGAATGAGGGGCTGGGGAAGGGAAGAGTCAGCATTTTGGGATAGCATTGCTGGCAGCACATTGTGTAACCTCACTCTCACCGTGTGTTCTTTGCAGGCCAGGAATTTTTTTACCAGTAAGCATGGCAGGAGGAAGGTGGTGACTCAAACTCCCATCATCATAACAGAATCAGTCACGCAGGGGCACCAGTCAACATGCTGCTGTGAAAAAAGCACCCCACGGTAAATTAAGGTCGCAAGAAGGGAGTGTTAACCTGAGACTAACAGCGGTGAGGAGCTCTCATTAAATCTGGGTCAGCTACAGCAAGATTTGTGCTGAGTGGTCTTTGCCAAACCCCTGGGTCCTCACGGTTGTTGAGTAAGGTGCAGTGCTCCTTTCCTTCACTTGACCGCTGCCCTCTGCTCCAGAAGGAGTTGCTCCTAATTTAGACTAGCACCTGTTTAATTTCTGCTGGGTGCTTCCTGGTGGAGGGCCCTGCTGCTTAGCAATGCCAGCCAATATTACAAGTTTTCCAGCACATCTGCAGATTTTGTTTGCTAACTTGGTAAAGTCACAGCAGGCTCTGCCTGAGTTGTGCCTGAGACTGCACAGTCCCCACAGTTAGATGGTCCTCCAAAGCAGCAATAGGTCTTGGAATCAGTATGTATTTTCAGACATACGTGCACCTGAAAGTAACACAGGAGTATTTAGTGTCACACTCATATTGGCTGTAGCTTCTAGAAGGGCTACACATTAATGTGCAACAGGACATAATCTTGTTTACTCAGTGTGACAAAGAATAGAACTGAGCTGTGTATTTCCTTCACACAGCCCTAGCGAGTGTTTGGATACAGTACATTTAATATTATTTAAACTCTTCCTGTTGATATTTTTTTGTATCTGCTGTTGATTTTGGCAGAGAGTTGTAAACAAATTCCTTGCCTGAATTGCTTATAGGCGAATACTGCACGCTTTAATGAGGTTCTTAATCTAACTTGTCACTCTGTGTACATCAAACAGTTTCTTCCCGGCCCTTTATCTAATTTTCTTCATCTCTGATGTTCTGTTCCTTCTCATTCTGTTCACAATCCCTTTATCTTTTCTTCAGGGACGTGCAGCTCAAAAGTGTTTATTTTGACAATATTCCTCAGTGATCTCTCCACAGATGAATAATGCCTTCGGTGCACATCCAGTGATGCTCCTACAATAAAAGCCTTATCATAGGAGGGAATTTGGCCCTTTGGCTTTTCAGTGGAGTAAATTAACACATTAAAAAGGAGCAGATATAGAAAAGCTTGCCTAAAATGTAATCGCAATTTCTCTCGGTAAACATTGGGTGAACCAGGGTTTCCAAATCATCATTTGCAAATCAATGAGCAGAGCTGTCCGCAAGCCTGCAGGCAGACAGTTATACAAATTCCCTTTGTAGTGCTGCCTTATTTTACTTTTCAAAAGGCTTAAAGCGATTCTGTGAACTGAAACGTGTTGGTGCCCTAAAACAGAGTTTGTTTTCTAGAAGCTCAACATCACTCTGTTCCTTTAGTAGGATAACATGTGGCACAAAAAGCTGCACTCATCCCATAAAACAGGGATGTTGTAGCACGCCGTTGGAGATTCTGATGCTAAGAAGGCTGTGAGGATGGTTTTGCAGTAATGACTGGCAGATCTGTCCCTGTTCACGCTGCCTTTCCATAGTGCCACAGGTCGCATCCTCATGAGGGACTGAAAGAGCTCTGCTGGAAAGAGCTGCTCACAAAGTTTGGTAGCTGCATGATTGAATACTGTTACTGTGGACTCAGATGGCGTCATGGGGAACCAGACTTTCTAGGTTTGTGCTCCCTTTGGATAAACAAAGAAGTAAGGGGGACTTTCAGCAAGCCGGAGGTCTCTACAAGTGCTGAGTGTTAGAACTCCTTTTTTACCTCTCAATATTGGATCCTGAGGAATTCTAGCTGGTTTCCCCATGCTGACACATTGCTCTCCTGCACCTGTATTTGCAGGCTTTTCCTTTTTCTAGAGAGGCACGTGCTCACCAGTAAAATAACTTTACTTGGCAAATAAGGACGGCCCATGACAGAACAGCAGTCACCTTTACTAGAATGAAGTGCTGACAGCTCTCAGGTATTTCAGATGCTCTTAGTTTTATTACTAGAAGACAAGAATTATACATATAAAGCTTGTGCTAATCTTACTACAGATGCTGTGCTACTTTATGAACCTGTGCTGCTGCTGTTCTTCATATGAAATATACCTTCTGGGGTTCTGCTCTGGAAGTGTTCAGAGTTAAATGTGCAGGTATTCTTTCTGTTCTCGCACAGGATTCGCACAGCTCTCTCACTCTGTTGGTGTTTTGCACTGAGTGATGGCCCAGTAATGATGCCCGTGTATTGGATGATAATGCATTTCTATGTTGTTTGCATTCAACTGCCTAGAAATTTTAGATTCCTCCTTTCAGTAAGGGCATGTTCATCCACACTGGCAATGGAAAGACTGGAATTAGCATCCCGAAAGTGATTAATGGAAGCAGCACAGTGCTTTGCTAAGTAAGTTGCTTTAGAAAGAGGACATAATTTAGGAAAAAATATGCTTACATTTGTTAGGGGGAAAAAAAAGTTCACTTTATAAACTGGTCACATCTATAGCAGCAACTGGAAAATTGCTCTCTATGTTGTTTCCCCCCCTTGGATGTGACTCAGCTGCTCAAACTGTGGTGAGGGCAGACTCTGACTCCATCATCACGCACAGATGATTAAAAAGCAATAGTCTCATAACTTCAAGCTACCTTTATAGTCACATGGGATGCTTGCAGTGCCGTCTGTTCCCCACATTTGTCCCTATAATTGTGTTTTCTGCTGAGGTTTTAGATTTTAGCATTAAAATCAAGCTAATTTTAAAGCTTACAGATTGGGTAGGAGTTGTTCGGGCTTTTCTTTCCTTAAGCTTGTCTTGAACATTGGGCTCTTATGTAAGCAGTCAGCTCCTGGCCCTGTCCCATGCTGCATCAGGACTTGGTGTTAGGCCTGACCATACAGACCTCCCTGTTCAGGTGGCGCCACTTTGCTGTTAGGGAGCTCGCTGTTGATAGCTTTCTTATTGCACCTGGATTTTGCATCTTTCAATACATCTTGGGGCCAGTCTGTTATTAGGTCAACCTTAAAAATATATATCCAGAAAATTCTCGTCAGGCAATTGAAATAATTACACTAAAATCAAGGTTCATGCATATTAGAAGTCAGGAGGGAGTCCAAGAACAAAGACGAGGGTGCCGTGTAAGTGTCAGGAACAGGAAAGTTGCTCAGCAACTCAATTAAGTTGGGCCATAGAGTTTTGCTAAGTAAAAAATCAGTGAGGTTCCATTTCATTTCTCACTGTATTTATAGGAAGATTTGGTGTGCTGTTGTGTAGGCTGAATAGGAACAGGTGCCATGTATTGTAACTTGGACATATAGCTCAAAGTTACTGTTACAAGCACTGTAACAGTGTTGTCTTTAAAAGCTGAGTGTGGAATGTGATTCTGGAGCCATTGCATTCAGTGACACTATGACAGGTTTGTTTTTTCCATCAGCCTGAGGCTCTGTGACAACAGCACTGGTTATGCTCCTTGATTATGAAGCACGTGTCTGTGAGGGTGAATTCCTCTTTGGCATCACTGCAAATCCCTTCTTGCAGGCCATAGATCCTTTTTAGCAACTTAGCAATATGGGTTACTGGGATTTCATCATTGTAGCTTAAGATTGTTGACATTTATCCATCTGTAACTTTCTCTTGTTTCAAGCTTACACAGGTTTTTCCATATGGGGACTCTCAAGAAAGCTGGTAAAACCTTTGTCAGTGAATTAAAGTGTGTTAAATCCCTGCGTATATGATGTTCTCGTTTCAAAGTAGGGTGGCCTTTAATTCAGGTTGCATAATCCTCAGGGGGAGGATTTGTCATGTTGCACGGTTCAAGGTTGTTGGTGAATTGAAGGCACTGAGTGGGTTTCTGGCCGAGGCACTGGAGAACATCTGCAGAGGGATTCTCCTTTCTGTATTCTCAGGGTAGTGGTTACAGCATACAGCACGGCACTTCTCATAGCTGCCTCCTTGAGCTGTAGTCACAAAGCTCAGCACCTGCGCGCCACAGGCCTCATTTCTGAACAAGTCAGTCCTCTTTTTTACTACAGTGGTTTTCAGCCCTCTGTGAATAACTGACAGCTGCATAATGAATCTAAGTTTCCTGGGCTTGTTGTGGATGCCTGGGACTGTATGCTAAGTGATGCTTTAGTGGTATAGCAGAGCAAGATGTTAAGAGCATGATATAAGTATGCCAGTATAATCAGGTTTATTTTTACAGTGCCCATCACAGCTGTGCCTGTTCCTCAGTGAGAAAATAATCACCCTTTCTCTTTTTCTTCTTCATTTCTGTCTGCCTGGATCTGGAGGACAAGCGCCCATTTTAGCGTTCATGCAAGCAGCCACCACGTACAGAAACATGCACACAGTATATTTGCTATGGATGGGTTTATCACTAAGCAGTGCCACCGTTACATGCTCACTGTCATTCTGCCATATAACTGTGCATGTCCTCCCTGTGTGATCTTTCCCACCCTCTGTTGCCACCAGTCAGAGGACACTGCTGCAAAGGTGTACGTGGAAGCTTAGAAAAGAACCTGCAGAACTGAAGCCGCTGGGATACAGCTCTCCTAGTACTGAAGAAATAGCGCCTTCCAAAGGCAGAGATTGGGACCTGTGGTTCAGTTAAGTTTGTAGAACCTCCAGGCGTTTGCCTTGCACATAAGAAGATAACTCTGCATTATACTTGCACAATATTCAGCCCAAAGCCCAGACAAAAGAACGTTAAAGTCAAAGGAGTGCAGAAACAGACACCAAACCACAAGTGAAAACAAGCTCCCTTTAGAGGTCTGGAGATGCACCAGCACCCAAGCAAGGCAGCGGTTCCATGCTGGGGAATGACAGCAGGGTGATTTCTGGGCAGAGAATGAACATCCTGCTTGGCATCCCTCAGAGTGAGTAATGCATTTCCATACTTGGTAGACTGGTGGTCATTGGTTTTGTTGCGTTATGTTTGTCCACACCGACTGTTTCTTTCCTGTGCAGCTTTATTTATTTCATTATGATGACATTTTCACCCATTTATTTCAGGTTAGGGATTAATCCAAAGCCTTGTGTCACTGGAAATCTCACTTCTGTTGTCCCTCCATCATGCCATAGGTGCACATCTCATGTTTTCTTCTCAACAGGCTTCCCAGAAATCAGGCATTACTGGCATGAACACTTACTTCTGCGCAGGGGCTTAGAAAGAAGCAAGGATTTTGCCTATACCTCTCTCACATTAAAAGGGGAATCGAAAGTGTCAGTCAGGGAAAAAGCTGACCTTATCCATTAAACATGCCCTGGCATTCCTTGATGTTACTACTGTGATTATACGAGGCATTTAGCAAACAAAACACTGCTAATAGTTGTCCTTGTTTTAAAGAATAATACTGAGTAACTGAACCTGCACAAGATTTCCTATTCATAGATATGGAGTTTCCCAAAGAAACAAGGTCTGTGAGAAGCAAACCTTATTCGGTGGGTTACTGGAAAATATGTATTGAGAACCATAAATACTGGAGCTTTGTTCATATCTTCTTACTATCTATAAAGTGTACAGTTCTCTACTTGTGACTGAAGCTATTTCAAATAAAACAAATCTCGTACTCAGTGACATGAAAATAAGGCCAGCTGGAGATGAGATACGTGGTATAAAGAAGGCATACAGACCTGCCCTGCACAGCAGGATTCCCACTATTAGGAGTAGGTTTAATTTATGACTTAACATTTTCCAAAGGTACATATGCTAATCTATGTGCTCTACACACACACGTTGCACAGTCTTAAGATTCTATTAGTCTTAGCTACAGAATAATCCATCTTCCTTTCCACTGTCCACACTGACAGAACAAAATAATTGTTTAAATTGTCTTTGAGGTAATAATTGCAGGTTATCCATAAGACTATCATTTGATGCCTCTTCTAAAACCATTCTGAACAACTGAAATCTGTATGTGGACAAGTTAAAAAAGAAACTCTCTTAAATGGTCTTCACATGAGTGTCTGTATTTAAGGTGTCCAACTGTGTGTCCTTCCTTTTGGCAGCCAGTCCATCTATACCAACATCATTACAAGACTGGGGCTCCTGTGTCTCCTTTTTGAACAGTTTCTTACACTTAACAGCAGGGCAACAAGGGAAGAAGTACCTGTGGGGGACATTTTGCAATTGATACACCTGAACACATTCAAGGCTGGGCTGAACCTGGCTCTGGGCAGCCTGGGCTGGTGGCTGGCAACCCTGCCTGTGGCAGGGGGGTTGAAACTAGATGATCTTTGAGGTCCCTTTAGATAAAGGCCCTTGGCCCTTCTATGATTTACCTTTAGCAGTATCTCAGCAAGACCACACTTCTGACATGGTACATTTCTGAAAGTTCCTAGCAGACACTGAGCTTCACAACGCTGTTCTCATCCAGCAAGTGAGGGGCTGAAAGATCCACTGTTTGAGAGCAGCTGCAGATATACCTGTTTTAGCATTTGTTGGGACTGTATCTGCCTGTGAAACACACCTTTGTTTCTGACTGGTTTACTCCAACTTCTGCAAGCAGAAAAAACTCTTCCTAAAGCCTCCACTATGTTACAGTTGTGTGCACAAGAAGTCTTGTTCTGTTTTGAGTACTTACGCATCTCCCTTTGGTTTCAACCTATGTGACGTTTCAGGTAAAACTGCAGGAATGTGCTTTTTTGAAGTAAATCTTTTGTAAAGAAACTCTTTGGAATTCTGGAGTTATGTGTTTATTTACTGATATATACAACAACCGATTTCTTCTTTTTTACATTATTTATGTCACAGAGGTTCCACTGTCAATACAGAACGTTGTATAGAAAGATTAAACTTCATCTGTTGGAAACAACCATGTCTTACCATACCTAAGGTTAGAAATGCCTTAATAAATCACCTATGCAGAACACAGAGGTTTTCCAGATTAGGTATTTCAACTCCTTATGGAATTTTTACCTTTAATGCTAATATGAATTTCAACCACAAAGTATAACCTTCAAAAGCTACTGTATGAGACCCAGCTTCACCAGCTCTGTACAAGCAGCAGGAAAATGAAGATGACAATGAGATCCTTAACAAACAGTGGCCATGCAGAGACCCACATATTTGCTATCTTAGGTCCCTCCTGTTGGACCAGCACATACGAGTTCCCGCTACCTCAATACTGCTACCAGTTCCAGCTATCTGTTAAGGACTACGTTTTTGGCATACTCATTCATACAATAATAGTCTGAAAGGTGGTGAGAGAAGCCAGAGATAGGGTTTCTGAAAGACAAGAGCAAAGAACAGCTTAGGCTGAAAGAATCCATTTGACAATCCCAACAATCCCCCAAGCTTCAAGTGACGATGGGAAAGGAGAAAAGATGGCCCCCATCTCTCCAATCTATGCAGATAATTCAAAAGTTCCCGACTTCAGCTCCACTGACCCTTGGCACAGATCATTTTAGAAATGAACCATTTTAGAATCTCAGAAGCTTTCATTAATGGGAGAGTCACAAGTTCTTCTGTTGGGAAAAATACATTAGAGTAAACAGTTATCTTTGCATTTTGGCAACGGCAGTTAGCAGCGAACGAAGGGGGCTGCAATGTACTTAATGCATCCTGGAAAGAGAACTGAGGAAAATGAGCCTCATGTCAACTGTCTGTTTTCTAGGAATCCACCCCTCCCTAAAACTGGTGAAGCTCCCAAGCTGAACGAAATCACTTGGCTAGAACAACCTTCCCAGCTTGATTTGTACATGAGATACTCAGCCTGCATGACCTACCGCATCACACGTTTCTATTGGCACATGTGGTTGTACAAAAAGATTGATACACAGATAGTTAGCTGAGTTATCTTGTCCAGTGCTTGTGATACAGAAGTTATAAACAGTACTTTGATTTTGATATGCAAGTAAAAACACTTTTTAAGATTATTGCACTAGATTGTTATGTGACCTCAAAATTAATCATCATTTTCATATTCTCGGTTAGTTGGAAAAAAAAAAACAGAAACCAACATAAAAGCCCCTAATTTCTGGTGCACTGAGTCACATCATAAACTTCCTACATGTCTGCCAGTTCCACAGACATTAGTTACTAATCCTTTTTTGCTGTATTTTTGGGACCAGCACACATATTTCATGCCTTATTTTCTGATCTCATCTAATTTCTGTAATTATCTGCAACTGTTAACAAATAGCCAGGACTAATTAGCACCTCTGTGTTGGCAATAGTTTTATCAGAATATCTAAGTTAAAGAGCACATCTTGTTCATTTTAGCTTTAACAACAGGTACCCCCATTTAACTTTTGAAGAAACAGTTTAAGTAAAAGAGCAAACACTTTTACTAAGCCTGACTACTTTCATTGGGAAACCAGAGCTGCTGCATTTTCCCCCAGGTCCTGGGCTTGTTGATGTTCTGACCTATGATTTTCATTTCATTGTCTATTGGAGGTTCTTTGCAGAATCCCAATTTTATTCAAAGAAGCTGGTCTTCAAATTACAACTCTTCCTCGCTAGAAACAAACAATTACTAATTAAGAACGCTGGACAAACCTCTGAGGTGATTTTCTAAAACAAATAAATAACACATTTCTGTTTCAGAGGGGGAGGAAAGCTGAAGGAAAGAAGAGTCAGATGAACAAGAAGAGTATTAGTTTGAAGGCTGCTGCTAAGCTGCTGTATGAGGTATCACATAAGTCCTATGAGCACTTCCTGGCACCCCAGATGTTGCCAAGGAGATCAAGACCTCAAGACTGAGCTGTTCAGACTCTTTGGCACCACACTGTCACCCTGCATTAGTATCATTTTCTCCTACTGGCACTGCAAAGGAATACGAACCTGTTTGCTGTGTGTCACAGGTATCGCAAGCAGTCCTAACAACTGGTCACTGTGTTAGGAGGGCACTTCTGCTTACTGGAAGGTCAGAAGAGATCAAGGTCAAAATCCAGACTTGATCTAGGGATTCAATCTTAAACTGGAAGCATAGTATTGTCACACTCATGGTTTTCTTGGTATTTCTCCTGCTGATACAAGGAGAATTTAACTGCCAATACAAAGTCAAACAGTTCCAAAGGACTTGCTGAGAAGCCTATGGTGTGTTGGTAGGCCACCCTTGGGGAACAGCTGAGGACCTTGCTTCAGATCACAGCGCTAGGATTTACAAATGCCCCCCTCTACTGTGGCAAGTGTCCTCATTAACACAGGCTGCCTCTGTCCCTAGTTTCCATGAGAAAAGCCTGAGACAGTGCTTGACAAGTTCCTTACTGAGATTTATAAACTGACTTAGCAACCCCTGAGTCCAAAAACAATCTTTTTAGGGGCAAGTCTTCCCTTTAGCATTGCTGCTTTCCAGCTGAAACAGCGCTCAGATTTGCTGGGTCACATCTGACAACAGGAACCTTACGCTTCCTCTGCTGTGCTTAGAAAATAGAACTGCTAGGCCAGTGAGCATCTAAAATGCTGCTTTACTGCTATTCCTTAGTTACGGGGGTCTAGTTCTTAGTTTACTATCAATCACCTATTCTCCTTTCAAAAAACATCATGTCAAAATACGCTGTTAGCAAATTTATGAAATTAGGGCTGTGTCTCCCTTTCTGTTTGTCAAGAGGTTTCCATGTTACATGCATGGCTATTGAGTTTACCACTCTAGTATTTGGGCCATTACTAATGCAGTACCCACAAGTTAAAAGATACAATCTACATTTTTGTGCCTTAATTCTCAGTGCTGGCTCAAGGCCAGGTCAGTCTACTCAGACAGTACAGACACTGATCACCAATAGATCAATAGGAACATTCTCATCCGCAAAGACTGGCTTGGACAGAAACGCTGCCTATCAGGTCCTGTGTGCTGTAGCTGTGCAGCCAGGACTCCCAGCAAAAACAACACAGGCCCTCCTTAGAGACAGAGGTCAAACTACTGCCACAGTGAAGAGAAAACGAGCATTGAAAGTACAGATAGATAGATAAATAAATAAATAGATAAATAAACAAATGCAAGTCTTCAAAATAATTTTAAAAGATAAAAATTTCTAGTAGCAAAGTGTATCAAACATGTTTCCTCTATTATTTTCTCTCTCCCGCTGTCACTAACTTATTCCTTAATTCCTACAGTAGGAATTCTTTATGAATAACATACACACTGTGAACACCTGATTGCAATTGTAACCTGGAAAAAATCAACCAATGAAAACAAAAGCAAAAGAGATGCCTCTGAATTTGATCAATTTTCATAACTGATAACATACTGATTTTCTTTTTTTTTTTTGAGAATGGAGATTGTTTACTCTTGAACATGAAAAAATAAGAACTGCTTGTTCAGAAATTGAAAAGGAATAAAAACACAAATACATGAATGGAATGACCTGCTTCAATGGTCCCTAAAAGCAATGACAAAGCGCTGCCAGCAAAGCAGCAACAAGCTGACAGGCACTGCATGAAAGAGCACTGGCTTCCAGTTCAGGTAGATGATGTGACTGTTACTGTGGGAATGAAGTTAGTGCAAGGAGAATAAAGGATACCATTCTTTAGGAACAAAACCCACACAAATTGACAGTTTATGACCTTTAGTGTTACCACTTAGACGGCATCCGCATATTGTCACTATTACTCAAGTCCTTTTGTGTTGCGCTTTCTCAGCGTGCCTGTTTCATCTGAATCACTGGCTTTTTGCTTTTTCAGTGCTGCATTTTCATTGTCAAACTCCACGGACAGGTCCTCTGGGGTTGCCTCCTCTGCTTCGCTGCAGCTCTCAGAATGAAATACAGCATTTTCCGCTATTATAGCGGGATCATCCTCCTCCTCATAACAATAACAGCATTCCTCAGTGCTTTGGCTGTGTTGAAGGTCCCTCTCCCCTTCACTGATGCCAGCTACCTCATCTTTTTTCTGCACTGAATCATGACTGTCCCTTCTCACGGTGAGATCAGATAGCAGGACTTCATTGCACAGGTACTCCTCATCTTCCATGCCCTCCATTCTTTCTGCCAGTTCTTCTGCAGAGGGCTGGCTCAGATCCGGATAATCTACAAGGATCGTGTCTTGTTTGCGCTTAAAGCAATCGGAATTATCATAGATGGGATACGTCTCTTCTGGGTAACCTTAGGAATAAAGTGACAAGCAGCTTGAAACATTAACAGCATATAAAAGTAGTGCTAATTTCAGTGATGGATGCAGAAGTGTTAGAACAACTGTTCTTAGCACTGACAGCATAATTGGCATCTACTTAAGGCTACGTATTTGCGGCAGCATTTAATATCACAGCAAGAATATGCAAACCACGACTTCTTGGAAGATGATGACAAAACTCTGATTTTCAGGGAGCCAGGATTTCAACCTAGACTTCCTAGAGCGAGTATTTAAGCCCTGCTAAAAGCTATGGGAGCTAACAGGTGAAAACTGGGTGTCTTTAAATACACCCATTTTTGTTCCTGTCTGTAGCATGATTCATGCTTTACAGACTTTTCATTTAGAAAAAAAAAAACATTATTTATAAAGCTGGATAACAGATATGAGTCAATGGCTTTGTACCAAACATGCATCATGAGCTTGACTTCAGAAAACAGAGCTTCAGGCAGCTGTTTATGCTTTATATTAGGAAACATTGCTTCCTAAGGAGCAAGGAATTAGGTCTGCATAAAGATGCATTTAGAATTCTGAAAGCAAACAGCTCAACTAGGATGTCTTGAAAATACATCTCTGAAACAAGTTAACAATGAGGAAGGGAAAGGACATTATAATTAAAGATCTTTAACAGACAGGCTTGCTGAAGTTGTCTTTTACAATATCGCAGCAAACAAATCAAAAGTAAAAACTTTAAGTTTTCCAAATTGATCCTGATTTCTAAGGGCTCTACAATTTTCTATGAAATCTAGCCCAGCAAAGAAAGGGAAAGATGAACCTACAGCAGCCAAGACCCAGCAGCCAATGAAGTGTATGTGAATATTCATATGCCACTTCTGGCAGCTGACAGCGCAGACTTTACGCTAAAGGAAATACCAGCTGCTTTAGAATATTCTTTTTCCTGTTGTGGTTGGGAAAACAAAGCACCTCTTGCAAAGCTTTGAACATTGCTTTCTGAAAAAGAGAGATGAAGTTCAATTTTGAAAGGAATTCAGACTGCAAGTAAGCCTCGCTCAGATTTCCTCATCAGGGTTACATTAAGAAAGGCTCTTGCTTACCTTCCCAGTCCTCCATGTAAGGAGCTTCTTCAGCTTCTTTCTCAGGAGAGATGCCATCTATGAATTTGCCTTCCTTCATAACCCTAGTAATCTCTCGGAGTTGCTGAAGTAACCTTTTTTCCTGGTCTGTTGTAACATTTTGAGCCCTGGTAGAAAACATCAGACAACAGAATTCAGTCCACAATTATTGCAGATTGCTTACAGAGTTTGGGCACAACCGTCTGGCTGAGTAAGACAGCTGGAGGAAACCTAGATGCGGTGTGATCCCCATTCTTGTAGTCTGTGCTTCAACTCAGTTTATAAAGGTTTATTCCGTTATCTAGAAAGCCTGCAAACTTCAACAAGTCAAGGCAGACAGATTGAGACAGCATTCCATGGTACAGAAGACGCTACAAAAACTCCCTGTCTTTTTTAAAAGAAGCACTGTAAGGAAACTCAATTCAGAACCTAAGCTATACTTAAATAACGTGGGCCTGTTCAAAACGTCTCCCACAGGCACTAGTCTCAATAGTCTAATGCTGTCCTATGACTCTTAATGATACTAGATTTGCAAGGCCTCAATTAAGAAGCCAGTTGGACAGATATTGAACGAATCCAACAATGATGCTGATTGAGCGCAAGTGGAAGAGAAGGAAGGTATAAAACTGCTAAGAAGGTGTTACAGTTAATTTCAACTTACCCTTTAGAATCAAAGAGGGAGATGACAGACTTTTATCAGATTAAAAGCAACCTAATTCTGACTAGTTTTACATTGCTGATTCTTGTGATTACTACCAGTGATAACAGAATTATTCCAAACTGATTACTACTCCTCAGGTGATGCAATTACTGTTACAACAAAGTGATTCCAACAGATAAGATTATGTAGTCGCTACATGCTATTTTCTCTTAAAAAAGAAAATCTCATGAAAATCTTATCGCAAAAAGAAGTATTTGGAGAGTGGTGACCTGGGCTCTAGTAAGTCACTCAGTGGGTTATACACTGGCTGTCCTTTGGGGGAAAATGGTTCCGAGTGGTTTTGCTTAATCCTTTGTTTCATGTTGTTCTTGAGAGGATGTTTGATCTCCCTCTAAGTACCAATCCAAGCGCCTCAGGGGACAGGCATTACTCTGGCTCACTTTTGAATCCTGCCATTTTAAATAGGATCTACAACCTCTAGTTGTTCAGAGTGGCTCTCACCATGCACAGAACGCCCACCTGCAATCAGAGATCATCTCCAACATTACACAGCTGCTCGGTGACTCAGGGGTGAGATGGAGAGAGAGCACTGATTAATGATTTTGGACTTAAGATGCCAAATATCTACATAAACCTTGTAACAAGTGCCCAAATTCTGAAAAGCCTGCAGCGTCCATTCTTCAGTTTTTCCTCTTATTAATCTTTCTGAATAGATCAGCACCTTAAACAGACACTTTCTGCTACACACAGAAGAATGATGATGACACGATAGCTACTCCACTAAGGCAGCAGTGCCATACTGGTATAAAGACAAAGATCAGCATCATGCTGCTGGTTTGTTTTGCGCACGGTTACAAACACCACTGCACACTAACAGAACGGAACTCAGGAGCCACCAGCAGCTATCCAGATACAAACTGACTGGCTGAGATGAAGATTGAAGTGTCAGAAATCTTGTCCTTGCCACTTCTCTGTGCTTCCCCTAAGAGGCACTTGGCCCTCAATTTGTAGAGCTGATACAGCCCCAACCCTACACAGGGGTTACAGTTTCTTCCATCAAGCTGTGTGGCACTTTGCTGCACAGAACAAGTGAAGGTGTGAGACAGCATCTTCTCAAAAGCCTGGGTTATGCAGATGTACAATTCAAAACGCAAATTAACTGGCACATGAAAAGAAATGGTTTCATCAGCTAGCTGCCTTTGACAGAAGCTGTAATAGAACTGCCAAACTAATCCTCCTTTTCTAGACAGAAGTGTATGTAATTTGAATATATATCACCTGGATAAAAACAGACAGATCTGTCTGTTTAGCACAGTGCAGAGATATGCCAGCACAAATAATAGGATCCATCAACGCAGCTGCATAACAGTGGCATTTCATATCAGAATTCTTAATATGCTGGATATCCCCAACTGAAAGAAGTACTTTCTTACTGCAACACAAGGTCTCCGTGAGCATTTGAAAGATTCATTCCCACTCTAGATATCTTACCTAAAACATAAGCTTTCCTTTAACAGGGAGAAATCAAAGTCCATGCATTATTTCTACTTCATTTAAGGTCTCCAGGAAGATTTAACCTAGGATGCTTGCAATGTATGAGATGTCTGGCTGCCTGCATACAGGAGATTTACCAGGGTACAATGTACTTCTGAACACTGACAGGACAGATGCAAGAAGTTTACAGTTTAAGTCATTGGTTTTGCTCTGTACATACCTTCAACAGGGCTACAGTGTCATTGCTTACATAAAACAAAAAGTAATCACTAACTGGTATAGCAAAGGTTTCTTATTCCTAAACTGAAGCAGAATATTTCCTACTGAGCTATTTTGACTGTACTGAGTATCTGCAATCTGACAATAACACATCAGACATGTCAACTGCTTTATCTTTTTGCTTCATTATCTCAAAATAATCACTACTTAAAATGCACTATAGCCCCCAAACTGTATCCCACGGAGTACCACCTCTTTCCCTCAAAAGCTTCAAAGCTTGGGCATATCTGACAAACAGCTATTTGCTCCATCAAGAGGTGCCTTCCTCTGTCTTTTGAAGAGCAGCTACATACAAAATTCAGTACAAGATTCCATTTCCAATTTCCCCTGAGGTCCTCAGATCCACGTATACAAACAGTTTGGGTGAACAAAGAAGGGAATCACTACTAAATACAGGCTCTGGACTGTTCACTCATTTCATCAGTAAAAAATATCCTGAGTGTTTGAGAGGCATACAAGCCCGATTCCGGCAGCCTAAAGGTAAGTATAAAACACTGCACTAGCTCTCCAAACAGAGGTGAGTCAAATAGTATCCTGTTTCACTAACAGACACAAGGCAGCTTAGGGGCTCTCCCACTGAAACTCTGCCTAACTCAGGTATGCTGAGCACCTCACATTGCTGAGAACACCGCAGCTGCAACAGATATCCTGGTGCAAAGCAGACAAAATTACTCATAGAAGATACAATTTGCAGCAAGCTGAATATTACAGGCAAGTTCAACACAGAATTGTTCCAACAGAATGGTCTAAAATACAAGTACAGACTGATCAAGAAAGAGTTATCACGTTACAAGCTATCTTTTCTGCTTGCAGACTGCCTTGATATTTGTGGTATTTCATTTCTCAGAAGCTGCAGTTATGCAATGCCAAGCTGATGTCTTGCTACACCTCTTAGAAAAAGTATTAACTTGTTAGCAATGTTTCCTTCTAACACAGACTATTCCTCTCAAATTCACAGCAAACATTAATAAACATAATATATGTTTAGACTCTGACCTTACCACTCGCTTCTCTTACATTTCTAAGCACATGTATGCATTTACTGGTTATGGAGTGGAACCAATTATACATCATCATCATTTCTACCTTTAAACATCTAATTTATGGAAATTCTAACAGACATTTACACAGATTATCAAAGCAATTCTATTTAAAAAAAATAAATCCATAGCACTAGAAAATACCAGAAAACCAATGTTTCTTTTGGGAATCATTCAGAAAATTATTCAGTGACATAAAGCAGGTTGTTTGATATACTTTAAATATAGGCATTTTCAGTTCAAACATAGCTGTTATTATCCTCCAAATAACGCACTATTCAAAATGGGGAGGATAAGGACGGTGGTTCTTCTGTTTAGAGAACATGAAGTTGGAAAGAATTAATTATTATATAAACATAGGCCTCGAGAAGAAAAGCCTGCAGAACAAAAAAACGCCATGCTCAAAATGAAATTTCTACACTCTGAAGTAGAATTGATAATGCTATGTTTACATAATCGACATAAGAAAATCCAATTTCTAATCAGAAAAATAACTGCTCCTTAAAATGCTGTAGTTTGAAACATACCTGTCACAGTGAGGGCCTACTCTGTGGATTAACTTCTCCATAGCTTCTTCAGTCTCTCTCAGCTTTTCCTGAAGTTGGGTGAGCTCATAGTCAGCTGTAAAAGAAACAAAATCCCAAGATCTGTCAGTAGGAGCTTTTAAAACCTTTGTCTCTTAATCACAGGTAACAAAGTCATGGTAAGGAAACCAAAACACACAGCTTAAAGAGTTCAACACATTTTTCTTGGTCTAACAGCAAAGAGCATTGCCAATGGTAATGGGACATACAGAAACCACCTTCTTTCAACAGCTCATCTCAATAAGCAGAGTGAGTTAGGAATTGTCAGTGCCCTGGAGATTAAAGGAATGGGAATATGCAATTTACACACACACACACACACACACACACACACATATATATATATATATTTTTTTTTTCCTAAGGGAACCATAGTGGTTTACTGTCTACTGCAAAATTAATAGTTTTCATGGAATTTATCTGATAAGTCCTTGGGAACAGAGACAAAATGTCACTCAAGCACTTCAATGAGATTTTAGAAACCATATCTTTGTCAAATAGAATAACCACCATGGGATTGGTGGCACCTGACACTGCACAGGTGTGGGAGGGTAGGCAGGCCACGCATCCATCAGGCTCCCTGGGATGCACATCAGCTAACCATATGATGTCCAGAGAGCAAAGAACTGTTTTAGAAGAAGGCATAATCACAGAGAAAATGTCAGCAGTACAATAACAGACACACATGCACGTATCTGGGAACATCCATACTGTCTCTAATTTAGTCAAAAGAGTTAAGAGTAATGATGGTGTTTTGTAGCTGAGAATTTCAGCTGTTCCATCAGACAGTGTTATTGTGCTCTTTGTATCCCTTGCATTTTCCATAGAAATAAATGGGAGGCATTACTTTCAGAGCAACCTGCCCAAGACAGTTTCCTTACTCGCTGCAGCCCAGGCAAGCCCAAAGGTTGGACATTTCATTAAGAGAAAAAGATTAGTTACCATTGTTAGTAATTAATTTCTAAGCACGAGGCATTACAAGTGCACAGAAAACAACCCGTATTACTGAACGTGTTCAGTAATACCAGACTTTATATAAGTTAATTACAGCCATGTGAAGAGCATTAGCATACTGTTAGCATTTTCTATAAACTCTCAAACACTTTGCTTTCCTATTTCAATTTAGCCAGCTAAACACAACGTATTTAAACACCAATAGGGTAACTAATATCTAATAAATGTCTACAAAACAGTTGAATCTGTTAACTCACTTATACTTAGCTACAATTATAGAAATATTCAAGAATCCTGTCTGCCTTCTTTATATTAAGGTTGCTAATAACTTAAGCAGCACAAACAGGGAATGGAAAAGATAGGGAAGAGGCTGCTAATGGCTGAGAATACACATATTCGAAAAGAAAGAAATGAAGATAGCTTTCAAGGATGTGTTATTACTGGAATATTACACATGAGCATCCTCTTATCTATTTGCTAATTGTTGGTTACATTAGCTTGGCAGCAAATAGCTCCAAGGCCGCTATTATATATTCTCGTCAGCCAGATGAGATTAGAAAGCAATGGGGCAGTAATTCACTTTAACACAGACTCTTCTGGCTTGCTCCTCAAGCAGTGGAACGACAGCTTTATAGCACATGCAGAACCTGAAGAACTCGGTGAGACTACAACTCTACAGAGTCAGTGGCTACTCAAATGCAACTTAGAAATAAACAGCACTTACTGATTTTCCTCTTCAAGTTTCCAGGTGCAGCAGGAGGGCATTTCCGTTCTCCAGGGGTAGTTTTTCCCTTGGAAGCCAGCTGATAAGTGAAAAAAGCCAACCCCTCGATGAGTTACAGCAATAGCGATATATAAGGCCCAAAGGCAAGGAGGTAAAGGACAGAAAAGTAAAATTATGCTAGGAACTATTCACAGAAAAACACTGCCAGCAGCAAAAACAGACAACCATGAAAGATGCCGAGGAGATGTTCTCAGCTGAAAATTCCTAAAAGACACTTGGAACAAATTTTATTTTGAAGCATAAAGAAAGCATAACTTCATTTTAGAATATTTCTCTGTTGCAGGAAAGGGCCTGATTATTCTGCATATACAAGGGAAGAAATTCTTGTTTTGAAATGTGAAAAGTGAAAGGTTCTGAAAGATTTGTAAGTGACCCCACTTGACTCTTGTGTTTTCTGCCACTCATTCCTTACCAACACTGTATGTGTAGCAACAATACCAACTGGCTCTGCACCACTGCTGCAGGCTCCCGATTTCTTTCCTCTTCTCCCTGTTTGATCAGCAAACCCAATTCACCCTGTTCTTGCCCTGGGACTCTCCTTCTCTCTGGAGCGGACTCAACTGTCTGAACATCAATCTGTCTGCCTTAAACCCCTGCTCAAAGGAAAAGAAAACAAAACCAATCTGCAAGACTTTGTCCCCTTCCTCCTTCCACAGCAGCTGGCTGTAATCACCTACATGCATGGCACATCTGCGTCACAAAAAGCTTCAAGTTCAAATCACGTGCAAAGCATTTGGTTGGGATTACGGCTGTACTTTCAGCCAGCACCTAAGCTAGGTTAGTTCCAGCGTGGTCACCACCACCTTACAACTCCCATTCTCCACCAACAGGAATTCAATAATGGTACTCCATCTCTCCCACTTTAAATGCACAGTGCAATCCATGTTGTGTACAGTATGTACAATATACAGTGCTTTATAAAGTATACTGTACAGTGTACATACTATATAAAAGCATCTGTACATTCAAAATTAATCTAACACGACAAGACATACATATTTTCCAGCAGGAAAAAGAAAATCCTTTATAACTTGCTCATGTCAGAGGCCAATGGAGGATCACAGCAACACTTTGCTGTACTCAGTTACAGACCTTGCAATGGCAAAAACAAATAAAACTAAAAATACACACCCACCTTCCACATACCAGTCAAAGGTTCATCTTAAGTATATCTTTGATCAAGGCCAAGATGAGACCTGATACGGAAATGGGACTAACATTCTTGTTTTGAGTATTTTTAGTTCATACATTCTTGACTTTTCAATTTTCTTACCTTAAATAAAATATACAGGATATACAAGAAGATGCCAAATCCATATATAGGGATGATTTGCCCCACAAGACCTCTCCCAGTCCCACCAGCGCTTCCACCACCTCCTCCAGCTTTGGCCTTGGCGACTGCTTCAGCAAGGTGAGACCTTGGGAAAGGAGGGGCAGCTCGGCTGTCAGGAGTCCCCTGGTAATGCATCCTTGGTGGAAAGCGACCGAGCTTCCCTGCAATAAAATACAGCAGTCATTTTTCTTCTATTGCTTTTCACCTTTTTACATGCAGTCCAAAAATCAAACAGGTACAGTTCGTCTCTTTTCTCTACTTTTATTATAAATGCATCACCAATTATGAGAAGCTGCAAGACCGTAAGTAATATCTGCAGGCTCGATCTTCAGTCTAACTAGCTGAACTCCTGTAAGTACCCACCTGCAGGTTTCTTTCCGGAAGCAAGACAACAGAAAATTACATCACGTTAACATTTGTTCTTGCTAGGAAACACTATCATAGCTAAATTCCCAAGCATAGAAAATTGCAATAAACTTATTAGGAAATGATATCAATAATTTGTGAAGTCCCGCTATTAAAACGTTTTTCTTCTAGGCAATGACATGGATTTTTTGACTGCTAGGGCTTTAATGAAACCACACAGACGTGCCCCACTGGCCAGAATGCTCTCAGACTAACTCAGCCTTCACTCTGAGGAAGCTGTTACAGTGCATTTGACTTGCAGTGAATTACTCAAAGTATATCAAGGAAACCAAAGCATCTTATTTACAAGAAATTCCCACTGATACAGCAGAAATTTAACCTTTGTAAAACATTCTACATTCATGTCAATATTCTTTATTCATTAAAAAAAGTGAGAGAGAATGGAGAAAATAATTGTTAAAGGTGAATCTGTACTTAAATGAATTAATTTGAGGCCAAAATAATACACTTTAGTCATTTGATAGTCAAATAATTCTGAAGGAAGTTTAATGGCTTCTAGCGTTAGGTCCTTCTTGTTGATTTTGAACTTTTATAATGATCTCCTTTATAGACGTTCTCTATTGTGAAGAGCCCATACAAACTGTACAGGAAATCAATGGCACATGCAAGTTGCCATGCGTGAAAAAAGCTGCCAAATATGCGGTATATAAACAGGAACATGCAGACAGCAGCATCCAGGTGTCAATGACACGACCTAACTCGTGCCATTACAAGATTCTAATGGCCTAACACAGTGGTAGGTGGCATGGCTGCTTAACATACATAGTATAATGTCAGAACCTCTTAGGCCTTCATCTTTCAGCAATATAAAGACTCAGCTGAACATCGAAAAGCTTAAACACAACTAAAGTAAACCTACCACAACAACCAGACAGCTGATAACACTCCAACCATCCAAAAGAAAACTGGCTTGCACTGTGTTCTCTTGGTACTCCAGCACAACACTGCACAATCACAGCAAATTACTGTAATATGCGTTGAACTATTGTAGGGAAAAAGAACAGCTTTCTTCTTGGAATACCAATTTGTAGGGTACCATGTCTAACATTCCCTTTGAATAGACCACTTCCAAGCTGTTTTAATGAAAAGTCCCCTGATAACAGGCATTTCCAACAAGTGGCAGTAACTTTAATAAAGTCTTATTCAGAAACATTTTTCCCCAAGGACTGCATTAAGTATTTTATTAACTTCAGGAGTGATGCTATTCAAGTCCCCAAAGCTTTTGGCAGGTAGCGGCAGTTAGCGGGTCACTCAAGAGGACAGCTAATGACAAGAGATACGAACTGTTCAATCAAGATTTATTCTTCCACTCAAAAACAACTTCAGGTGAAATAAAGTTTGGTCTGCAGGGAAGGTGTAATGACATTCTTGCTATCAAATTGAAAATAAAGACAATAAATTCTAGTCTGAAGCTGACCAAATGAGATGAGGCATTACATCCTCAGCCAAAGTCAGGGGCCGAAGCCAATGAAGGGATGAGACGAGTGCTCTTCTGATCCACGGACACAGCAACCTGGGAGGCATGGATATCTCTGACACCATGCAGGAAACAATTTGAGCTCTCTTCTGATGCTGGAGAGAACGTTTATGCTATCTACTTCAAGCACTGAACTAAGGCTGATCAGTCACTGTATAACAGCAACGATTAAAGCAGGCTGTGCCAGAACAGGTGACATCATCATAAATCAGGCACATGTCACCAAAACAATAACCTGGAGTGTTTATTTTCAGTTGGCTGTTGGTTTTTGATGGGGAAGGCTTGCTTTGACTTGTGACTCAATACTCATCACCAAGTCTACATGCCGCATGGTGGGCGCTTGTGGGTAGCAGCACCTGAGAATGATGCATTCGACGTGCTGCCAAAAAGTTAGCTATGATCTAGGTTTCTCATGTTTGAGATTATGTAATGGTACTACAGACCTGTAGAACTGCAGCGTGCCTGAGCCTCAATTCCTTGAGAACAAGAACACACAGCAACCACTGAAGGGTAGCTATAGTATAGCACTCACACACAGGCTCAATGTAGGTACCTATTCAGCAGTAATGTCAGCCCTTAAGTGTTTGCAAAGTTACCCTGGCCACAGGAAGCCAATGATGCCACCAAGAGCAGAGCTAGCTGAGAATCACTACTGGGGGATGCAGAAGATGAAGTCAGCAAAACTGGAGACCCTGCAGGTTAGATTCTAGAACACAAACGGATGATTCTGTATGCTTCCGTCAGCCCTCCAGCTTGCGGGCTTCTTCCCTGCCAAGGCCTGGGGTTGCGATAGCAGGCTACTTTCGTGAGATGCCTTGGTGAGCAAAACCCGAAGAGAAAGGCAACGGGCATAAAACAAACGAGACGCACTCGCGTAAACTGACACCTCCGGCACAGAACACGCGGAGAGACGGAAACGGGAACCAACTCAACCTTCGGCACCGCACGCATCTCTCAGGTGAGCGCAGGGGGGCGGACGCGGCCCGGCAGCGGAGGGCAAAGGGAAGGACGGCCGCACCGCGTCCCGCTACCGTGCGGCGGAGCATCCCGACGCGCAGCGCCGCGGTGAGCGCAGAGCCTCCGGAGCGGCCCGACTACGGCCCAGCGCAGCGGGCGGCGGCCTCTTACCCTCGGGCGGCGCGGGCGCAGCGAGCGGCGCGGCCCCGGGCTCCTGCCTGCCGCCGCCTCCCCGAGACAAGAAGGTCCGCGGCAGAAGGAAGGAGACGCAGAGCACCAGGCAGGAGACCACGGCCACCCTGCGGAACGTCGAGGGCGCCATGGCGGCCCTCCAGCCGCCGGGCAGCCGTTACGGACCGTTAGGCACCCGTTGGGCTCCGCGCAGGCGCGCGCGTGCGTCGGGCAGGAAGCTGCGGGGAGCGAGGCCGCCGGGGTGGGATGCAGCATCGCGGTCCGGCCGCTCATCTCAGAGCTCCCGTGCTTCCAACGAGGGCTCCTTTCGGCTCTGACCTCATATGCAATCATCCCCTGCCTTGCAGCGTGCGATGAGGGACGGTCCAGAGCGCATTTCAAACGAATTCAGCGCCCCGTGACGACCCTGCGAAGTGTAGTCGTTATAAACGTGCGTGCGTTTTCAAGACACAGCTTGGGATTTGCGTAACGGCAGTGCACTTGTGTGGGTCCACCCTGAAGCCTCCTTCCCTGTGCAGTAGGAATAACACAGCAAACCGAAGTTGCTGCTTGCGCTCATTCATTTGCACGAACTTAAGCAGAAAAAAACAACAACAAAAACCTGCCAGTCACATCAAATTAAATGATACGGTTTTGTATTTCCATTCTATTTATATTATGCTATATTACTGTAACTGAATTAGACTATATTCCATGGGGTCTGGGCTGTGACTACTGAATTTAACGAGCTTTATGCAAGAGTTCCCTTTAATTAGGCTCGAGCTGAGAGAAGAACTGCTCTGACTGGCACTGCAGACCACTACAGCAGCAAAATACCACACGGTCTTAAATTACTACAGAAGAGATATCCATCGTCTGGACAACTGGGACCGGACAGATGATTCCAGTAATTGTTCTTATTGAACAGCTTGGCCCTGAGGACCTAGCAGCCCCTGGATGGGTTCCCACTCACCATTATTGGATTAACCTGGCTGGACCATCTCCTTCCACAGCTCTGCAGCCAGTCAGTCTCTCACCAGCTCTCAGGTTCCTCATAAGGGAGCTCCTGGCGTTCCCCACTGCTGCTCCTGGAAATAAAAGCTGATAGTCTCAGTTCAGTGCCTCACTGTGCTTGTTTCCTAACCTTGCCACCAGCTGTTGGTGCTTAAAGAGGCAAAGTGAGCAGGTAGAGACACTGAAACAAGCCTTGCCCTGATCATAAACGTGTGATGAAGCCAACAAATAATAAACTCTATCTGTGATAAAAAATGCTTTGCTGTTCTCTCATTATCACCACAAGCAGCTGCTTTGATCTCTTCATTGAGACAAAAGCTTTCTTGGTAATCATGCAGTCATCAGCATGACCAGATGCTGAAGTTATCCTCCTCTTGTTCCATTTTGACTCCAGGGATGCACAGAAATGACAACGAGCACTGAGAACAGCATCACAACCCGAGCCTTTGAGGTGTTAGCTGCAGCTGCTAAAGAATGGTTTCACCATTAGAAGTGCCAAGTATTGTCAGGGCAGTTGATTCAAAACAAAGATATCTGGGGGCTTCCTTCTCTTTCAGTGATGAGGTTTGGATGAAATACATTGCCTTTCTGCTCTCATCTTGTTCCTAGAAGGGTCACTGGAAGAAAGAAACAAATGCTGATGGCTATTTTCCCAGTATATTTACCTACACCATTTAAATCCAAGGAGCAATAGAGAAGCTGATGGCCTGAAATTTACTTTCCATATGAACTCACTGGCTTTCTAAGCCCAACACTGTAGTTGGCCCATGGCCCCATCAAGAAGCCAACAGCAGCTCAAAGCTAGAGCAAGGAATTTAATATTGGGACTATACGTAGAGACTCCTTGTGAAGTATTAAGTCATCAAGTTATGTTAAAAATAGAAAACAAAAAGGAAGACTTCATATATCCAATTTTTTTTCCATAGCCAAATACAGAGCCCTTGCACTGAAAGCTTAGGTCATCTTCAGAAGCTAGAACCAGTTTAACATGTGTAGGTGAAAGTATGCACAAAGGGATGCTAGTGGGATCCACAATCTGCAGCTTAATACATGAATACTGAACTATGAATGATAAACAATACTCCACCATTCTGAAAAACTGGAAAGGCATGAAGGCTTAAGGATGATTGTTAATAGTTTAGTGAAGAGAAAATTAGTGTGAAAGAAGATGAATTAATCATTTTAAGCCTGTCTTCTTTTTTGTCTGCTCATTCTTGACTGGCCACATATAAATTACTATAAAAATGAACAACCCTTGAAATGAATATAAGTTAGGAACAAGTTAATCCAACAAACAAGTTGCTTAAGAGCCTCCTCATATGTCTAGCCCTTGCCAAAATACCTGTCATCACTGGTTCTCTCCCCTAGCTTTGGAAGATGTCTACAAATGTCTCTCATTACAGAGTTTCTTAGTAATAAAGTCCAAATGCTGCAGTCTTAGATAAATTCAAACACCAGTCTAGAAGCTTTTTTTCTGAGGAAAAGTGTAATGCTCTGGCAATTTCCAAACATACAGATTCACTGTATAGCAAGCAGATATCGATGGGTAAATGAGACCCATGCTAATTACTGGGAAAACTTCCCTGGAATGCTGTGCTTGCTAGCATCCAGGGGATTTTAGTGCACAGCTCAAGCTACCTAGCTGGTAGACTGTTGTAGTTGCTAAGTCAGTACTATCCCTAAGTGACAAAAAATGGACCACGTCCCGTGTGCTTTCTGTGGTAGTATTGGAGCTTCACAAGTAGTCTGGAACAAGGATGTTGTTCCTTGTCTTCATTGCATGAGCAAATAACATACCTCCATGCTGTTGACTAGAGGCTGGCATGTTTTCCAGTTCCATGATGCATTTATGATCACACAAGGTGACAACTGGGATGGCTCACACCTTGGCTGTCAGTCCTTGTGATGAGGAACACATTAAAGGGGATGAATTTACCTGTGGTCCAGGTGGTGCCCTGCAGAGGGAAGACCCTTTCCCCACATCCTTCTTGCTGACATTAATCAGCAGAAAGAAATCTCAAGTTTGAATTCTTTGGGCCATCCTGTCACACACACACACACACACACACACAATAAGGGAGGTAGTCCTCTGTTCCAATTAATTAAACAAACTGATATAAATTCCCTTCTTAAACTGTACTTTGCATATCCATAATCTCTGCACTACATTTTATGTATACTTTACCCTTGGGTAAAAATTTGTGAGCATATAAGTGCTTTCTCATATAATCTTGCTAAAGCACGCTCTTGCCTATAAATATTCATACCAATGCCAAAACATTTGCAAGCTTTCCCCAAAGGTGAAATATGTGTAATGTACTTTGCCTTCTGGGTATAAATATTATCCAATACATTTTGGTTAATATGAATACACTAATTATTCTTGTAACCCTTTTTAAAAGGGTCATCCTCATGATGTGAATTTTTTAAAAATGTAATTACAGTAATTGGATACTTAATCTAATTAAAATTGGCTTTATCTTTAATGGAAATTTTTCTAAAGAGGCAGAATGACAATTGACTTTCTGATAATCACTGTTTTCTTTCAGCTAGAGGATGCATTTAGTACATACAGAAGGAACTACAGAACATGGCCTCTTTACTACATTCTTGCCACCTTAAGAGCCAGTTAAATGCTAATCATATCCATTACCTGGCAAAACTTTCACTTTCCTTGTAAATAAAAGTTCTGAGTGTTGATTTCATCGTTGTTCAGATACACTTAATTTAAGAATTATTTGCAGTGCTGACTACTATACAAAGCCTACCTTGAGAAGTATGCAGTATAGGTGATGGAGTGTACCTCGCTAAGCATGTTTCTTTAGGTGGCTGTAGGCAGTCAGGTATGTGATGAGCTCCACTGCCTTCAGGGGATGCATCTGCATGGACCGCAGCACCGGTGCATGTAAATTGAAAAATACCATTTTCTGATGCTGTTGAATGGAAAAATCAAGAAGGATGAAACAACAGAAGAGCGAGGGCCTGTGTAAGGATAGAACTGGAGAAGTTAATGGTGCTCATTTCAGATATTGATGACATAAATGCTTATATCTGAGACATTTTTATGGAGTAGTAGGAAATAGGTACTTCTAAGGTGTAATTCATCTGATCATGGCTGATCTACTTTCAGACCTGATAGATCGCACAGTATTTTCTCCCCTTGATGATAAAGGGTACCCAGGGTGCCTTGTCCAGAGATAGATGGGCATTCTGCAAGATACTGGTATTGAGTCAGATGAACGCCACCAACTGAGAAGAAACGTAAAACCCTGTTGCTGGAGCACATCTATTCACTCAGAAAGCAGAAGAGGCGATGCTAGTATTAGAAGCCAAGGGAGATTCAAATTTTTGCTTTCTGTGTCTCCGAAGATTGAGAAACCCAAGTGAAAATTAAGTTGAAAGAGCTAAATAAAATTGCCCTGAGAAAAAATGACAGAGGAAAATCCTTGATGAGCTTGGTGGTTTTGGAGTGTCCTTGTGACATAGCTCAAAACTGGGGAGTAGCTCCCCTGATAAACTCAAATGCAAATCTGGCAACATAATAGAAAAGGTAATTCCTGTGAGTAACTGTGAGTTTGCCCATCTCTGGTGTTGTAACAGGGATGGCACTGACAGCAGAGGTACTTTGTCACCTGACTCATGAGCTCTTCTTGTACAGTTTGATCCAGTCAGCAGGCTGAGCTAACTGAGCACGGTGACTACCATTACCTGAAGAACACGGCTTCACACTGCAATATCTGGAAGCAAATCCTTTTTAAAGCTGTTGTACCTTTCAGGGTCTTTGCTTCCAGGAAAAGGCATTACTGGAAGCCAAGAAAGAGAGAAAGCTTCTAAGAAAATCAATCAACTATTTTGTAAGCTCAGCTTTTCAGCTGAGTGTTCCTCATAGGCTGATGTGTCTTCACGACTGAAGACAGCAAGACATATCACTGAGGAACCAATCACTGTTTACAAAGAGGGATAATAATCTACAGCAAGTTTCAGCACCAATCTGTATACAGTGTAAGTGAAAAGAGGCTTCTAAGTCTGTTCATAAGATTTATGTATTGAGAAAAAACACGAGTTTGGAGTGAAATTATCACCAATGAACAGAAACATTTTGCTTAAAGGTATCAGAAATGCATGGGCTCAGAACACCATCAGAAGTATGAAGGAAAGCTTCTAGCTTTGTTTGAAAACTACTGATGCTCTAGAACTGAAGACTTCAGCTTCTTAAGAAAGTTTGCTACGTCAAAGAAGTTGATGTTTTGAATTTGGACATAAAACATTCCCTTTCCTATCTGTTTTATCATAAAGTGTTATCTTTGGGTGAGAAACAACCGAATCAAGAAATGATATCATCTGGTGGCCTTCACTAAGTTTAAAGCTCTCAGATTAGAATTAATTGGGAAGGCAGCAATGATCCATTCAGGATCTCCAACAGGGAGAACTTCTGGTGAAAAGAAAGTGATAGGTAAGCAGTCTGTACCTGCAATGCACAGTTTGAATTTGGTGAGATTCTGTTGCAGTTACAGGTACTGAACGCATTCCTAGTGATGGCAGTATTTCAGAAACATTTCAGGCGGAGAAAAGGAAGCTGTTGTAATGATCAGCAGTATGAGCTGTCGCAGTTTCAGAGCCAAAGACCCTTATGCTGTGGGGCCACCGGTGGCTTTGAATAAAGAAGAAATGAGGGAATAATGGCTTGCTAGAAAAATCTGGGCTCCTTAGAAATTAGTTTTTGGACCGCTGTAGGAATTCCTGGTTCTATTTAAAGGTTGGTTCAAACTACTCTTCTCACAGTAGCTCATAACTGAGGAATCTTGGCAGATGCCTATCTGAAAGCTTAGAAAAGTAGAAACAATTTGGTTTTGCTATCTGTCTTGGGCAAGAACCCTGCATTGTTGATGTGTGCTGCAGACAGACTTATTGGGAAGCTGATATCAAACACTGTCCTGAGCACAAGAGAAAAGCTGCTGGGGGGAGCATAAAACGTTCTGAAGGAAAAGAAAAATCCTGTTTCTTCTTCTCTTTGTAGACATACAGTTCAGCAGTACAAGTTGCAGAGACTGCAAGGAAACTGACCTTGGTATGTATCACAGGAGAAATTTTCTTGTCTAAGAGAAAGCTTGAAAATTAAAGAAGAGTTATTTGCAGAAATATGAATAAAGAAGAGTTATTGCAGAAATATTTGCAGAAATATGAAAGCTGAGTACCAGAACTGAAGTAAACTCAGGGGAGTTGTGCTTGGCATCGGGGAGGTCCTCCAGTGGCACTGCTCTAGTAAGCTGGTGGACAGTGAATGCTGTCTGGAGTGACACTCCAGACCACGGGATCATCTAGCTGTTCTCACCATCACCATTTGATGAGAATAGCATGCAACGTTCCAAACATCACATCCATTTTTGCTCCTTAGCAAAATCCTTGGAAAACAAAGAGGAATGCAGCCATCTCTAACATCAGAACCAGACATCACAGCAACACCTAACCCCCTATATTTAAGGGGCTGTTGGCTTTTGTACTTAACTTCTTGCTCTTGAAAAGTTTCCTTCATCTCAAGGTGAAAATGTTTAATGCACAACTTCCGTTTCTCCAGAAGATGGCAGTGCCACTACAGAAAACAGTGAAGCAATTGTACTCCTAAGGTGACAGTTCCACTGTTTGCCAGCTCAGAACTCATATATAACAAGTTTTGATTATTATTTTTTTCAAATAAACAATCAGATAATTATGCTTCTGTGACTGTCAAAAGCAATAACAGTAGCACTCATTACAACTTTAAAGCGTGTCTTGTTTCCCAAGGGCTCACAACGAAGTTTAATTTATCTGAATGGAAACAGGATACGTAATTAGGCAGCAGTTCATTTCTACCACATATAGTGTTTGCTATAATTAATTTTTGCTACACGTGTTCACACTGAATGTTGAACTGCCCTCCTAACATTCACCTCATATACCTCTACCTTGGCAGGCACAGGTGTTGCAAGAGTTGCAGTGGAAAGTAAGTAGGTGTTAAATGCTGACTTCAATCCAAGGAAATTGCTTAACACATCTGGTGGCACACTGAAGATAAGGGGAAAAAAAAACAAGCAAACAGATGCACTGAAAATTAGTACAGACTCCAGCACTGCACCAGATGCAATGGTATGGTAACTACATTGCAAAATAAATTGCAGTATGCTAACTGGAACATATAAGCTAGATTCATGCTTTCACAAACTGTGTGAGCTGATGCCTTTAACTTTCAGGTTGGGCTTAATTTCTGTTTATTTTTGTCACAATATTTTTCAAGGAATTTGTGTTATGATTACATGTCATTTGCTAAAAATAACAGATCAATGAAAAGATGCAGAACTTACTGTGCTTCTCTTTCCATTCATTTATTATATTTTTAAGTCTTTCATTGAGGGGGAAAAAAAAAGAAGGTCTATTCACACTAGAAAGGCTACCTACCAGTTCAGTGAGAAGTAGGCAAGCAAAGAGTTATTCTACACCCTGCTAACACATTCACATAAAACTCATCCAATTTTGTTAAGACCTTTTGTGGAGAATCAAAAGTTAGTGAAGATTGTATTGTAATTCCTGACCTGAAAGTCACACAGCTGGATTCAAGTAGGCCAGAAATGTGTGCTTTTCAGAAACACCTTGTGGATTTTTATATTTTTTTTAAAGCTATGAAAGTTTTAAAGCTGACCCTGCCCTGTGTACCGACAGCTGAGTTGCTAGTAGGAACTCATGACAGAAGACAATTGATAGCAACTGTCAGATAGTCAGCAGAAGGAAAGAACCACCTCGTTCCATCAGTTTTAGCCTCCATGTTTCCCTTGCAATGGGGAAAAAGTTACGTGCTGCTCATTGGATCTGAAAGATCTCGTTTTGTGAGGGGTGATCAAGATTTAAGTACACTGGAGGAAAATAATTGGCTGCTTGATCCAACAGCACCTTTTGAAGTCAGTGTAAAAGTGTTCATTAGCATCAATGAGATTCAGATTAGATCCTTATTTCACAGTCAGCGGTATTATGGCATAATTGGCTGGTCAACAGAGGTTGAAACTGGGAAAAGTGCAGAGTCTGGAACAACATGTCAGCCCAGAGCTGGGCAGTACACAGGGAAAGGTGTATTTCTTTCAACTGCTTCAGCAATGGAACTGTGCCGAGAAACCTTCATGTATATTGTCAACATGGCTGGAAAATACACTGGACCAAAACTGGTTTTTATTTACATGTGTGCAGCCCACACCTGCACCACTCTACTGATTTCAACACTATGGAAATGTACCTAAGAGGTGAAAACCTATTCCATCGCGTTAAGAACAAATTCTTTCCTGGATCATCTTTCACAAACCATATGAATTCATTGTAAACCAAGTCACTAATAATCCTGGCTGCTAGACCACCGGCGGCAGCACTCCAAGGTTCTTTATGGCCTTACAAACCTGCACATTATATCATTTACATAGCTCCTAGATGGACTGACAGCTGTCAAGCCAGAAAGTACCATGGCAAAAAATTCAGATATTGCTTACTGTTGCATACATTTGTAGCATTTGGAATAATGTAGCTTTTCTGGAGAAAACAGTTGGCCCAGATGGCCAAGCAATTACACTGGAAATATTTGAAATTCAAAATCAATTAAAAAAGAATTCAGACACGTAACGAAAGGAAACAAAACGGTGCTATGTAATCATCTCCTTATAATTATGACTGTATCTGATCTTAACCCAAATTTCAACTAAGATACAAGATGGAAAATTTACTACTGCATAGTAACATTTTATATACCAGTTACTTTTAGTTCTGAGTGCTGATGACTACGGTGAAGTAACTGTTAATGGCACACGGCATTACGTATGTGATAAAAACATCAGAAACCATCAGAAAATTCATATTCTCTTACTATATTACAAAACATATAAATAAGATATTTATCTAATAACCTTTCAAATACAACATTCAACATTTTATATAGCGTACAGGAGGAATAGAATGGGTCATCGCTAAGAACTAATCAAAAAAACTCAGGTCCTGTGCCTGATAATATCCATTATTATGGGGAGAAAAATGAAAAAGAAGAAAACATGTGAACTTCTTGCTCAGCAGCACTCCAGCCAGCCTCGTGAAGGCCATCACATATCTCTGTGCTGTTGGGTAACAAAACAGCTAAGCAGGGCTTGAAAACTACAAGCCTGCAATGCCATCCTGTCCTATATCCACACACAACACCAACCAAGCTCTCAGGAACCTTGTTATTTCCAGGACAGCTACTTTTCGTGTGTACTTGCTTAATTCATATAGTCTCTGTGCCTTTATCACTGTTTGGTTGTGCCCTTCCATTGACACACTCTACCAGGACTTAAGTTATGGATCCCTTTTCATATGTTTAAAACTTGGGTGAGGCCTCTGGGCAAACAAATATTGATTCTGCTGATACATTATCCCCTCTGTTGAGGAAAGGACTGACATATATGTCTTGCTGTAAGAAGTCCCACTGTCAAATTGTAAGAGCTTCCAGTAGAAGCACCACAGCAGCATATGAATGGAGGGCTTGGCAAAAAGGATAGAAAGAGTGTCTCTTCATTTTCAATGAAAAAGACTGAGAAGATATTCAAGATTAAATAATCTTTGAAATTGCTGCTGTGGGGACTGTTAATACAGAGTTCCCATTAGAAATCTCTCAGGAGATCTTGTAAGATTAAATAAAATTAGCCCAAAGGCCCGAATTCTACCTCCACATCAGGCATCATGCACTGAAATGAAAAAGCCCTTGAACAAGATCAAATTCAGAGACAACTTGGATAAGGTCTGAATGTGTGGGATCGGGGACTCAGATACAAGACAAGTGCTGACTGAGCCAGGAAAGAACAATTTCCCCATGCTTGCCATACCTGTGCAGCCATCCTCAAAAGCCCCATGTGTCCTACAGGCTCCATAGAGCTCCCGGCCCAGATGTCCTTCAGCTGGCAGTTTTGCCCACATCCATGGTTATACCCTGAAAACTGTGGAGAGAAAATGCATTAAGCCAATCCTGTGAGGACCAAAGCGCCCGCCAAACTTTTTATTTCAGTCTTTGCTGCATGCATTTGATAAAGCCTGGGCATTGCCAAGTGCCTGCACCTGCAAACAATTCCACTGAGCCCTTGGCGCTGCTGGTGGGACTTGGAGCTCAGCAGCCTCTGCTGGTCCATTAACTCCATGGGATGTTTAGTACAGAGCTAAAATTTATTCAACTGCAACACGTGGTGAATAGAAAGCACAATACAGATATTAGGGTTGCACTTGGTAGCAACATTCAGCAATATGCCGTTTACCAGGGTAGGTATGAATGTTAGTTAAACTACATCAGAAGTAGCTGCAGGGAGAGAGACCTCATTACACGGCTACAAAGCAGAGTTTTAAGCAGGCTTTTCCCTTTAAGACTTCTTAAGAATATTTCTGCAAATTACCTTTTTTTCTCTCTTAAGAGATCTAAATATTAGCCCCATTTTCTTTCAGTAACTGATCAGTTGTCTGATAACGTACAAGGCAGGTGAATGGTTGAAAACAAGCACTTCCAGGCAGTAACTCAAAAAAATCCTAAAGTGCAGACCCATAAAGTTAGGGAAGTGCCCATCTCCCTACAAATACAGAAATAAAAACAAAGTCTGTGTTAGTGAGTCACCTGTGTTGTAGTTCGTGGTAGCATCACAAGTAGTGAGAGGCAGGTGCCACCACAACCTTGATGGTGGTCTGGCCCACTGTGCTGGTACATAGCCCAGGCCATGATGTAACTTCCCCATCATCCCTATACATCCATCAATAAGGGACGGTTTATAGATTGAAATGGAGGATAATGGGAGGATGGTAATTTAAATCACAGTACTTAATTCCTAACATCCCCTTACTTTCCTAATTGCTAAAATACTTAACACTGATTTTATCAATAGTCCATGATAAATAAAATTACTCCATATCTGCTCCTTAGTTAATTAATTATGGGCAGAAAAAAAAAATATATATATATAATGAAGCCAAAAGTAGATGGAGGACACAAACTTCTGTTTGAGTCAAAGATGCAACTGCCATCAGTGCAGTTACGCTAATACCATGGAGCCTGCATATTTCTGGGGTGCTTTATTCGCTTTATTCGTAAAGTACAAGCAAGAGGGAAATTAGGCTACAATCCAGAACCAGCCCTTCTTTCGAGCTTTAGGAGCAAAGAAGGTAAACTGCAGCTCAGAGCTATTGTAACCACTGCCAGTTGGAGGAAAATTCCACTGTTGTAGGCCTACAGCTGAATAAGTAAAACTACAAGATTAAAATTTATATATATATATATATATAAATTCATATTTATATATATATATATATATATATATATAATTCTTGAGAAAATAGCTGAACAAGTATATTAAGAAAAGGGATCTGAAGTTGGTTTTACTAGAACAGGTTGCCCAAGGATGTTGTGGATACCCCCCATCCCTGGAGGCACTCAAGGCCAGGCTGGATGTGGCTCTGAGTAGCCTGATCTGGTGGTTGACGGCCCTGCACATGGTAGGGGGGTTGAAACTAGATGATCATTGTAGTCCTTTTCAACCCAGGCCATTCTATGATTCCATGATTGTGTGGTTCTATGGTACATAAAACTGTTTTTACCACAGAAGAAAACTGAATCACCCACTAGAACCGAACAATGTAAATTTTAGATTTGCAGCTCATTTACTATCTCTAGTGAAACTCAAAATCCAGTTTTTGCTTCTTGCAGATTGTTCTTCTGAGGGAGAAGGGGGTGGGGGGGTGGGGAGGGTGTTGGAGGCAAACAAATAAAAAGCATCAATTTTTCTTTTCTCCAGTCTCTGCAGACCTTCCATAGGCATTGTTACATGTCTTCTCCCTCTCCTTGAAGACAAAAGTGAGGATGCTTTCAGCCAAAAACTCTGTTACTAATGCTATTGTTTGTCCCATTTCTCCCCGCACCCTACACTTACCTCTCTAGTTCCATGTGATGATTTATTACCAAAGAGTGTATTTTCCATTATAAGAAAGGAAGAGGGGGCAGGCAGAGTACCAAACAAACTCCAGTGGCTGTATTCAAAGTGTAATGCTTCTTATCACAAATAATTTAAAAAATGCAAGAACCCCAATTTGCAGCTAGGAGGCCCACTTGAGGGATCAGTTAAAATTTACTCCTTTATACACATGCCAACTTTGACTTCAAAAAGACTTTATTCCCAAGGATAAACAACCCAATATTTGTGTAATATAATTAAGTGAAGGCATCTTTAAATGTCATACCAGCTTGTGCCATGCTTTAAATTGTTATGCATCAACAGAATTTAACGAGATGGCCAAGGATCCTGCTTCCTGCGTGAATGCGATAAGCCACAAATACTGTATAGCTCTTTAATAGATTGCCAAAATAAAGCATTTTGTATGCAAATTATTCATGGAGTGGCAAAGCTAATATAGTGCCAAAATTACGCCCACCGGTCCTCTGCAATTAGTAGTTAAGTTGAAGTATCTTCAAACTGCAGAATTTCTTTCAGTGTTTCCCAATACTTGAAACATCTTTTCATATATTTAAATATGAAATAGCAGCTTTTATTTTGCTTTTAAGGTTCAGGGTACGCATGTGCTATAGCAGAGGGTTGGCAGCCAGGATCTAATCAGAAGAACTGCACAGAGGCTACACCGGAAATCAATGCACAAGTCCAGAGACTTGCAGGAAAGTTGGAGGGGAAAAAAAAAGCTTTTCCTTCCATGGAAGTTACTTAGTGGCCCATGCCACTAAAATAAAGCACGCGAGCCTCATTACATCGGGATGAAAAAAACCCTAATGAACACAGCAAAGAATAAAAGATAAGCATCTGAATCCTGGCTTGGGGATGGCTCACAGAGCCACCCGTGCACGGTACCCTTTAGTACTTGCAGAAACCTCCCCGTCTGAGGGACAACTCTGAACCTTTAGCAGTTCTGTGAGGAAACATCCTTGGGTGCACCAGGCGGAGGAACCACTCACACAAAATCTACTACCAGAAAAAGCACTTAACCTCCAACACAGCTGGAAGAGACCATGTAAGGCTGGAGAGGAATTTGTGTAGACAGGGAAAAGAACTGCTCCTTGACAGAGAACTCTTTGGAAGAACTTACACTAGCTGTTAAGTATTCAGGCAACTTTTCCACTCTTGAGTATCATTTAGAGCACCATGTGGAGATGAAGCAACAGACAGGCAGGTGGGTCCTGCAGGTCACGTCCATGTGTTGCAGTGTTAACGCCGACTGTATTTTTCATTTACAATCTAATCATGAGAAAAGTATAGTGCGTGCCAGGGGCCTGTGACAGTGATTTAAAGAGGCTGTGTCAAGCAGCCTGGACCTGAATGCCCTTTCTTGGTTAGCCTGGAAATTTACGACAAACTAAACAAAAACAGCAACTCTGATTGCAGACTATTTTATAGAATATTGTGGAATTCTGTGAACAACTGCATTCAGTCCAGTGTACTCCAAGCGCTGCAATTAACCTAGGCAGAATGGCGGGATTAAACACAACAGCCCCCCTTTCTGTACTCTGGTAGAGATGAATAGCAAGAAAACTGCAGTCCCTTGGAGAACAAGTGAAAGCAGCTACTACCATTACTGGTGCTGCTCTTGCATTCTGCCTTTTTCGTGTTGCTGGTTTGAATGCTTGGCTAGCTGCGGTGAGTCTTTCTGCAACGTACCCAAAGGAAGGCATGAGGAGCGCATGGCTCCAGCATCTCTGCCCGTGGCTTTACCAAGCGAACCTTGCGCCGTCGGGACGACTTGGCACAGCCTATTGGTCAGGGTCCCACACTGAGAACTTGTCATCAATTTTGTAAAAGAATAAAAAAAATTTTTTAAATGGCAACCAATGAAAATCAATCTTCTGATGCTCCGCTGCCTTAAATACCAGTAGAGCAAACAAACAGCCCTGAACAATACAGCAGAAACCATATATCAATTACCCTAAATGCTCAAGCATTTTTACTTCACAGCCTGCAACATCCACATGTAGTATCCGCACCCACTGTGCTGGGGTGATAATGGTGCCGCATTGTTCCTGGGCGCCTGGCGGCGAGATAAGGACTGCCTGCACTTAGATGATAATGAAAGTGGGCAGACTTAACATTGTGATTTGAAAATTTCTTGGGTCTCAGAAAAAGGTTCTATTAAGCCCACTGACCCCAATTGAATATTAATTAGCTAATTAACAGATTTATTGTTCCACGCAATTTCTGGAGAGGCAATTTTTTTTTCAAGTGCCATTATTTTTTTAAATTATTTTTTGCATTGTGTATAATTGAATCTTTGCAGCTGCCAGCATCTTCTGCATGATTTGGCAAAAAAAAGAAAGAAAAAGCACTTATAGCTTTACCTTCTTTTTTTTTCCAGACCCAAACGTTTCCAATCGCTTTAGTTACTGCTTGGGGAGGGAGTGGGAAAGAGGCAGCTGATTTATGTCGCAGTCTACAGATTTATTTATTCTTAAAAGCTTAACTTTAAAACGTCCACACTTGCTAAAAATTCTGGGCCTATCTTTTAGCCTGAGGTTACTACACAGGGCGCTATTATTCCTGATACAGAAACCGAGGTCTGCTTCCCCATCTCACTATACACCATTTTCAACGCTGCACATCTTTCCTCTCTTCTTATCTGCCCGTCCTTTGGCTTTTCCCCCACACAACCTCTTCCTGCCACCACCAGGCAGCCTGGCTCTATCCTTCCTGCAGCACACTCTTTGCATGAACCAACACAAATCTTTTCTTCCAGCAACTTTTTTTTTGTCTCCGCAGGTGAATCCTGAGAATGCAAAGCGTTTTTCTAAATGCTGAATTATTGGTAAAAAAGAGATAGGATGTTATTTCACCGTATGGATGATTTCATCCAAGTTGGTTTTGCACAGACCTTCTTAAGAGCTTCATGCTGAAGTGCACAATAACCCACAGTGTTCACCCACGTGATGCTGTTATTAGGGCAGGTAGTCCACTGCAGATTTCTTACATATCCTATATGGCATAATATCTTTTCCTCAAGAATCAAGCTATCTCTTAAATAGACTGTTATTTTTCTAGTACCGTCCAAAGACACTAACATAAGCAGTCCTTAATGCTCCAGAATTAACAATGAAGATATCCTTATAGCTTTTATTGGAGTATTTTGATGGATAACACCATTATCCCATCAGAAGTAGAAAAGAGATAAATAGTCTTGTGTTACAGAGCAGAAAGTATGGCATTTATGTGGTATAAGAGAACATGAAGATCTCTTAAATCCACATTTTTTCTTTTTTGATGAAGCTGCAGGTGCTCAATGAAATAATTAATCAGTATTTTCTAAACAGTTCGTACTTCAACAGCTCACTGTTGTGCTGGAAACTTCGGTGACTAAAAACACTCTGCTAATTTAAGGAAATGCTGTGCTACAAAATTAAGCAAATTAAAATATATCAGGGATCTCTTTCCAGTGTTACAGGTGAGAATGGCCCAGGTTGTCACAATGACAGAGAAATAGCATTTCTTCATATCCCACATTTGTGAGATGCATTGCTTCATTCAACATCCAGAACAGAGATAAGCAATCCAGAAGAAGACAAGCCATAAGAGACAAATCTGGACCCTGCTTACAAGTTTTATCAGTTATGGAGAGCAACAGTGCTTGTGTCCAGACAGTTTTGTCCATCACAGAGAGAAAACTGAACCAAAGTGTCCACATCTGGGTCTAGTTCTCTTATTCCCAACATTTTGCCCAAGACTCAGATAATACATTTGGATATTGATACCTACACAAGACCTCAATGAAGTTCATTAAGAGTTCCACGCAGTGTTCTTCACAAGAATGGCCTGGGAGAATCAAGGTGTTTTAATGAAGTGCTGCTGACGTGGCCTTCTTTTTATTTGTTCTTTTTTTTACCTTTTTCACAGCTTTATCCTCTTCTGAAATACACCAGCCAGGAAGAGACTGTTTAAACCACCTGATATTTTACTTTAAAATTTTAGATGAAATATTACTTGGGCTTCAAGGGAAAATGAAGAAAAACACCAAGAGATGTGATTTCTACTTACATATAAAACTATAAGGAATAGGGAAGGAGAAGCATAAAGCTTGCACTAGGATTACAGAGATATGTGAACTATGTCAGTAAAGAGCCTGGACTAGACTCATCAAAAGGTTGGTGGATATTATTTCATATTGACTCTGACCTTCTACTCTAATGTAATTACTAGGAACAATTTAAATAACTTTTTTTTTTTTTTTCCACGAGGAAAAAAAAAATAAAGAAAGCATTTTCCATTGCTTAAAACTGGAAAACAAAATGTTTGATTGAGGTCATCTTGACATCCATTAGTGTGATAAATGAAGTGGAATTCAAGGCTGCTCCATTATCAAGGTTCATTTTCGTTGTTCAGATCTGGTTTCTCCCCCCTCTCCTTTTTTTCCTTTTTTTTATGTAACAACATGGCCTCAGACTCAAGGCTGATTACAATAATTACATTTTCTACCCATAATAGTACAAATGATTCAAAGAGTTATTCAGAATGTTTCAATGTCAGCACTTAGATAAATGCTCGTTCTTTCCTAGGGATTGCATTTTTTATGCAGAAGGTTAGTTAGGAGCAGCAATAACGGTATAGCTGTCAGAAAGCCGAGAATTTACGTGCCCAGTAACTACATTCACAATTGTTTGGTACTCGGCATGGCAACAAGACTGAATGGGATACTAGATAATTTATAACTGCTCCCCAATACAAGAAGAACAATTATATTGTGTGCAGTATAAAATGGCCATTATTTAGCTCAATTTTTAAAAATTATTTGAACAAAATGCCTATCCTTTGCAGGGCTATTTTCTTCTCACCTCTAATTAGATACCCGAGGAATACAGGATCTATAAATTTTAGCCAACAAATATATTTATGGAATTTTAATTTGCTACCTGTATACTTCTGCCATAAACCCTGCGAGCCTTCTTCAGAAGGTTTTTAATCTTAAAGGGAGAAAATAAAAGAGAGTAGAAAGAAAAATTAAAAGGAAAGTGAAAGAACGCAATAGTTGTACCACAGCTAGCTGCCATTTTTCTGGAGAGCAGTCAGACCCAGACTGTACGTCTCTCCTCTCACACCGTTAAATTACTACTGCATGTTTTATGAGGACAAGTTTGCTGCAGCAGACTTGACAAATTGCTTCTCCTTGCAGGGAAGAGCCTCGAGCAGACCAGGGTCCACAGGAGCCTCTAGCGCTTGGCCAGAAGCCTCAGTCCCCAGCCTTCCCTTTCGCTTTCATAATGAGTGGATCAAACTGCTGTGTAGGAAATCTTTTTATCAAAATCATCCACGTAGGAACTTCAGAATGCCACAGTAAATAATAAAACACCCCAAACCAGTCCATGACATAAATGACTGCCCTTTTTCCTTTGGGAACAGCCTAAGAAGAAAGGTTTCATAGCAGCACACTGCACCTGACTGCAATTTTGGTAGTATGAAGTTCTCTGAGAAACACATTTTAGTCTGGAGTGCGAAACTGATTTCCATTCCACAGAGCAGGGGGTCCCTTATCTTCATTTTCTTTCAAAGTATTTCAGGGGCAAGCAAAACACATAACTGATAATGAATCTGAGGTAAGTTAGGTTTCACCAGTCTTTGCACAATTTCCATGTAAATTACAGAATTTAGCTAGGGAAGAGACAAATAGATGTTGGGAAGTTTAGACTTGTTCATATTTGGGCCCTGTTAAAGACACTGTCAAGAATACCCCCAGTTGGAAGGGACCCACACAGATCATTAAGTCCAACACCTGCCTCCACATAAGTCTACCCAAAATCTAAATCTTATGCCTGAAAGCATTGTCCAAATGCTCCTTGAACTCCAGCACCTTTGTGCCCTAAGGACCTGTTCCATGCCCACCTCCCTCTGGTGCAGAACCTTTCCCTTTCCTGACACAGCTCCCTGCACTTCCCTTGAGCTTCATCACTGTCACCTGAGAGCAGAGCTCAGCATTGCCCCTCCACTCCCTGTGGGGAGCTGCAGCCACCATGAGGCCTCCCCTCAGCTCCTCCACTCTGGGCTGAACAGAGACCCCAGCAACCTCACATACATCCTACCTTCTAGATCTTTGATCATCTTCACAGCCCCCATTGGTTCTCTAATAGTTTTATGTCCTTCTTAAATCAAGGTGTCCCAGCCTTCAACTCTGTCAGACCTCCTTGCAAGACTTTTCTACCCTCAAGGAAGTCAGCAACTCCCCCTAATTCATCATCATTCACAAATCTACTTAGTATGCATTGAAGTCTTGAGTCCAGATCATTTATAAGGACATTAAAGAGAACTGACTGCCTTGCCAGCCATGCTGAACCCCACCTGCTGGATCCCCACCTGATGTAACCTCATTTACCATAACCCTCTGAGCCTAACCCAATAGCCAGTTTACCCATTAAGTTTTGCTCAGAAGTATGCCGGACATTCTGTCCAGTTGGACCCTGTGAGAAGCAGTATCAAAAGCTTTGCTGACATCCAAAAAAATTAAAACAGCTGGCTTCCTCTGATCAACTGAATAGGTAAACTTGTCATAAAAGGAGATTAATTTTCTTAAACAGGATTTTCCCCTCACAAACCTGTGTCGGCTGTGACCAATGATGATATCATCATTCAGGTCTTTTTCAGTAACTCTCAGAACAGTCTTCTCCATAATTTTAGGAGGTACTGAAGCAAGACTGACAGGCCTGTAATTACTGAAGTCTTCTTTTACTCTTCTTGAAAACTGGGACAACACTTACATTGCGAACACCTAAATTTTGCCAATTTTGAAAGGAAATTTACTGTGCTATTATGAAGGTAGGCTTTCAATTAAAGTCTAAAATTAGGCTTTCTTCTCTTGAATGAGACCTTAAAATACCCAAAGTATATTAATCTAATCTAGTCCAAGACTCAGTAGCTTCCATCAACATAGAGCCAAGTGGCAACACATTTCATTAACCTTCCCTTGGGAAGGAGGAGACTATGCCATATTCAGATCTCAAAAGCATTTAGCAGAAAAGAAACGTTGATTTAGAAAGCTCTGCACAGTAGTAGTCATTACAGCAATGACTCACACCCTCTGAGGATGATAAAAAGGAGATCATGGTGTAAGAGGCACCCCTGGAGAAGGAGGGATTGGAGGCAGTTTGGTGGCTTGGGATCTCTGCAGTGTATCTGAAGAGATATTTGAGGGATATGCCACTAGTTCAGTGTTGCATACCAACACTAGAAATGGACTGTCCAAACCTACCTCTGATACCAGGCACCTTTACAATTGCAGACAGTAAGCTGTGATAAAGTGCAAAGATGTACATAAGGATTTCACATGATCGAACCTGCATCTGTCTCACTGTGAATCCAGTCACATATCTTCTAATGGGATATAACAGATATATAGGATATAAGAGAAACTTGTGACTAAGCAGTCCGAAGAGAAGCTGCAGCAGTGCCCTTCCAGCATTTTAGCAAGAACATGCAACAGAAGTTCCCACCTGCCCTGTCCTTAGTATAGTCCAAGGGTATGGACACGGGAGAGCACTGGGATGAGAGGCTGCGCTGAATGCAATTAATTTGTATCTCCATTTAAATAAAACCCTCTCATAGTCATGGCTGGGGAGGAGACAGCGCCACTTGGCAAACAAAATTGTATTAAGTGCACTCCACTAGAAATGTTTATACTTTGTCCCTGAGAAATGTTTATGCTGGAGTACAGTATTTAGCTTATCAATTTGAAGATGAATGACGTTGAGAGGACTACAGAGGTTTTCTTATTTCAGAAGCATTTGTTAAGTGCTCAGCATTTGCTGTGGCTCCAAATTCAGGGTAAGCCATCTTCATCTAGAAGTGAGCAGAGAAGAACAGAGTGTGCTGGTAGGGACCCTCCAGCAAATGCCCAAAAGATCAATGAATGCTTGGGGGAAATTCTACCTTCCAGATTAAATTCTTTCTTCTCAGACTCTCCTGGTGCTTAATTGCTTTCAGGAGGCTAAAATTTTGGGTTGTACAAGTGCTAACAGTGGGGTTAGGGCGCCTTGTAAACCTGCTTGCATGAACTATGTGAGTCCTTTGCCTCCTACTCAATGCAAACATCCATGCATTTGAGGTCACGCTCAAGTTTTATGTTTTATACTATATTTTATATAATCTTTCTTATATTCCTTGAGAGAAACCATACAGGCCTTCCCAAGATGATCGCTTCACCAGGATTCTCAAGCTATTGCAAAAAGATGAAGGAGCAGTGTACTTTGAGATATATCTCCACAGAAAAAAGAAAAGAAAAAAAGCCTTAAATGTTATTTCTACATCCACTGTAGGGAAGAGAATCACTAAATAAAAAACAAGGGTAGGAGCAGAAAGGGAAGGAGCACTGCTCAGCATAACCTCCATCCATAACATCATATTTGATCTTTTTGAGGTTCCCAGAGAGACAAAGAGAGAGGTGAGGTATGAACTCAGGAATAAGTGTGCACTTCGTATCCTGATCATATGATGAATGCTAACGTTTTACCAATGTATCTTCAAAAGGTTTAGCAAGGGAAAAACCTGCCTGAAATCCATAGCTCAGGTGCCAGACAAGAGATGATTTTCTATGATTAGAGACATAAAGGAAAAAAAAAAAGCCACGCAGGTGCAACCACTACATGCTTCCTCACCCACCAAGACAAAGTGTGAAGGAGAGGTGACCTGGTATGGGTGGCAAGACAAGAGAGATTTAGCAGCCAAGTGGTGAGGAGGAGGAAGAGGAAAGGCACAGCTCCTTATCACATCCTTAGCACCAGGCATAACATCAGTCTCCATTACTGCTTCTATACCTCATATTTCTCCACACACTCAGGAGCTTTGCTTTACAATAGACCTGGGTGCATAAATCACCTTGGGAGCAGTAGCATTGCAGTTAATAAAGAAAATCATGCATACACAGCATGAGAAATGTGCCAGACATCTAAAATACATGGAAAACTCCACAACTCGTGGTCACAAGCATTAAATGAGGTTCTAAAGCTTGTCACCTGCTTCAGCACGTGTCAAGAGCAGAGGTGTTGCAAGACTAAAGGAGAACGGTTTGTGAAGGTGGGGTGCAATTTATCACATTCTGGTAAATTCATCACATTATGTTGGACAAACTTGCAGCAAAAATAGCCAGTGATGGCATGAGTGTTTTAAAGGAGGCAGCTACTCAAAAACTGCCCTGTATTAGAAATAGAAAAGAATTGTCATTCATTTGGTCTCCTTCCACCGGAAGTGGGCAAAAAAGAAGAGTGCTTGGATAAAAGCAGCTTATCTCGGCACAGGATTTATGCAGAAGATCATATAGACGTATGAAATCCTAATGCCAGCAATTTCAATCTCTTATTTTCAAAATTAGGCAACAACGTTCAAACATCAGTGTCGCTTTTAAGGTCTCTCTACTCTTCTCAGCATTGCAAACAATCAGAGTTGTTATTCTCCACCCATAACAAAGGAGGAAATTCCTTCATACCGCATTGTAATCGTGCAGGCACCAGGTAGATAGGCAGAAAGATAAATGACTGCACTCCTGCTCAGACACAAGTTTCTCAACAGCTAGCACTAATGTAAAGGGGAAAATAAACACCTACATATGGAGGAGAGAGGGATTTTTAAGAAGTAATCCTAAAGAGTTGCATCAGATCTGAGATGGCTGTGTTGAAGCACTTTGGAGACATTAAGTAATGAGCTCATTCTTCCATAATGAAAACAGGGCAGAGAAAAGGATTCATTTAGTAAAATGCAGGGAATTGCTGTGCTGACCCCAGACACAAACAAAATACAAAACAGCGATGCCAATCTGCATTAACTCCATCTGAGTCACCCAAATTCATAACAGTGTAAGCCAGGCTGTCCTTACAAAGTCTACAGCCAAGTTATAAGTGCAAGAGATCTGAACTGTGGGACCAACATCCAGGCTGATGCACATCCACGTCACCCTACTGAGAACAGAGAACTACTGCATCTAGGAGATCTTGGTCCAAAGGATGCATAACTTTTTTTCCCAGTTATTTAATTTAGATAAATTGTACCTCATTGTCATAATTAACCTGCTTACTATCTTTAAATTAGCAGAGAAGGCAGACCCTGGTAGTGGTTTTTGCTCCTAGTGATGAGCCTTTGTGAACATGACAAAGCTCAGGAGATCCTAAGCCTCCTCTGCTAATGAACTGACTGTGACAAACAGTGAACTGTGGACATGGTGTAAAAGTTCTTTTCAATGCATCCATGAGGGCCATCACCTGCACATCTTAAGGGGCTCCCAAAACAGAAAACTGCAGGCATCTGAGAGAGGTTCTTGTTTTAGATGTGGCTGTTTAAAGTTTCTTGTGCTACTATCTAACCCAATCTAGCTCAGCTTATTCATGTATTTGGGCTTTCCTCATGGTGGGAGCAGTAGGACATGGTGTACCCAAAGGAGGAAGCGTGCTCTGGGGCTACTGAGCATGACTGTGCAGTTTTCCAACTACTCAGAAGCTTGCATTGTGCCAACAACCATGCGCCAACACCACCCATACTCAGAAACCCCCGTTATCTTCATGACAAACCCACCAGCCCACCACCATACACATGAGGAGCCCCAAACCCAAACTATTCTGACTAAATTGCCCCTTTACGGATGTCTCCTGCTCACAAGAGTGGCAATTGCGCAGTCCCTGATGTTGCATAGAGGCAAGATTTATGTGGTAAGGGGGGCTAAACGCTAGCGCATAGGTTTGAGCAACTGGATACTGTCGGATTTATACTCCATTTGGGATGATAATGAGGTGGTTAATACAGAAATACAAGACAGTAATAAACCATTGACTTTTATAGATCTCTGTGTGGGTCTGAATCATCACTTGGAGAGCAGGAGATCAGTGATATACAGCAGCAGCTCATCCCATTCTCCTGCTACCACCTGGGTGAGCGCAGCCCAGCAATTCCCCTCTGCAGCACATGAGACTATGCATAAATCCTGCGGTGCTGCGGGGAATGTGGTTATCGGGCAGTGCTTTGTTAATGGAATAGGGATCAACTAATCTCAATTAAAAGCATGTTCTTCTTACGTAGATATCCCTTTTCCTCCACACAAGTTCTGCTCGTTCTTAAACCCCTTAATTATATTGAAAAGGCAGGCTAGTGGCTCAAGACAGATTTCACTGCTGGCTTAAAGCTAAAAGGAGGGGAAAAATCCTGTTTTCTGATGGGTGAGAAGGAGTATTAACTGACCTGTCTTCAGTCCGCATAAAGTAATCTGAACTTGCATTAAAGTCATAATTTAAAAAATAAATAAATCATGCAAACACAAAAGATGCATGAAAATTTATAGGAGTTCAAGAAAAGAAGTAGAACAAAGTCATGGCAGAAGTAGTCTCTCAAGGAAGGTTTATCCACACACTGCAGACCCACCACAACAGCCTGTTGGCAGTAGGTGGGCAGATGGACCAGATCATCTCAGAGATCTTTCCCAACCTTAATGATTCTGTGCTTCCATGAAAGGTGGAACACCTGGTAATGGAGAGCTGTCCTTATGAGCAGTGGGGCAGCACTGTGCTCTCCCAAACTCTCCCCTTGCATATGGGTGGCTGGGAAACCCAGCAGCCACAGTGCCCACACATCATACAGCTGGTGTTAATCCACCCCTTCCCCAACTCTCCTGGCACAAGCACTCCCACAATGGCTGCTTGAGTGCCAGAACCCCCTTCCTCCTGCAGGCTACCAACTTATTTGACTCCACCAGGGGTACAGTAGATTAGGATTTATACTATGGAAGAAAAGAGATAAAATGTTAGAGGAAATGGCCCAGAAATGCTGAAATAGAAATGAAGGGCTGAAATAATTCACCAGCACTTTATGCAGTGGCATAGATATAAGAAATACTAGTTTGTTTTTTTATTGAGAATCCTTTTTCTTCCCCAGAAAATTGTTTATGCAGAATCTCCTGAGAAGCTTCATTTTTTATTTATATATCCATATATATGAGTGGTGGTAATTTGAAGCCCTCCAAACAATCACCTGTAAATTATTATATTCCTAAGCAGCCATATACACCCACGAGTCAGTCCCAGGACACTGAAGCTGTATGTGAAAAGTCCTATTTATCCCACTCCAGGCACAGAAGGAAATTTGCTCCATTCTATGAGGAAATCTCTCATTAACGCATGTAGTTAATTGAATATAGAAGAGAGCTCTTCAGAAGGCCGAGGATGACTGGACATTAATCTGCTAAGCGGCATGATTTACCACACAATGATACCCACATCCATCCCTTCCACCAAGGGCACAGATTTATCCCCTGCGCCAAGCTGAGCAAAACTCAAGATATTTCTTTCTCAGCACATGTACATCTGGATGCAGCATGGAGAGGCTCTGCTTGTAGAGCTGGATGGCAGCAGCAAGAAAAATGTGCAAAACATAAGAGAAAGGCAAAGCGATGGGGGAAGGTGGTTGCAGGATGGAGAGGACAAAGCTCCACAGCTATGGCAGCACTGTATGAGCAACTGTATGGGCAAGCTTAGCTCCCAGCCCTGCACCAGGGACTGGATGCCCTCTGTCTCCTGCCATGTGCCCGACAGTGATGAATCTTAATCTAAAAGGCCAATGGAATTTATTGTCCTCCATTAGTCTGATACAATGCAATTTATTTTTCAACAGCTTCTCTCATGCAAAAGCATTGCAAAATGATTCACAACAAATCACAGACTCCTCATGCAAATTTGGGCAGCTCATATTCAGTCTGTTTGTAGTAGTGAGAGCTGCCCCACTGGCTGGAGCGCAGCTCAGGAAGTTAATTATCTGCTGAAGGGGTAATTGCATTTTGTTGCAGAGAACTGGCAATTGGTACAGGGTAAATACAGGGAGCAATAAGCATAGGTAGAGCCAAAGGGAAGACTGGGGGGTTATGGACACTGTATAATTGACAAAAATAAAGTGGTATGGTTAGAAAGAAGGAATTGGAAATAAATGAAAAATGCTTACCTGTGTAGGTTCACAGGAAAACTTCAAAATGAACAGCCTCCAGAAAGAGATCCTTCCCTAGCCACAGTCAGCCCTTAAATGGGGTCTAGGAGAGGTGCAGCCAGGATCCACCCCTTCTAGTCACAAAGCTGAATTGCCTTCACCTGTGCTCCAGCAGCTGGCTCACTGCTTGCCTCTGGTGGTCAATCAGAGGTTCAGGCTGTGATTCAACAGTTCCCATACAGGCACAAACCAATGATAAGGTGAGGTGAATCATGAATGCTAACACTGAGGTGTTTGGGAGGAAACCACTGACATTGCAGGGAGACAACATGAGGCCTGGAGGATGGGAGAGATGCAGGGACTGCATGGGGATGAGCCAAATCCTATGGGTTAGGATCTATCCTAATGCATTTCCACAAACTTGAGCAATTTCTCAAACTCCCAACACCAGTTTGCTTGTAGAACCTTTCTCCCTGAGCCGGCGTTAGGAGAACTTCATGCTAACCTGATGGATGGGCTAAATGAGCACCTCCCACCAACACCGCTGACTGAGCATCTCTCCTGCCTGTTGGATCAGTTGTGCTGCTGGCAGATCTCATTCTCACAAAACCAAGGCAATTCTTCTGGAGTTACTGCATAGAAAGCTCACCCAGCTCCTGTTCCAGCTCCCCCATTTATTAGTGCCCAGAGGCTGCAAGTGACCAGTGCCGCAGCCCTTTGTGAAGCTGAGGAAGGATTTTTTCCTCCCATCCTACTCATTAGTCCTAGAAGTTTTTTGTAATTTTATCCAGCAGTTCAATAATTGTGGTACTTCAGCCATTTCTGAAATGGACAACAACTCTGAGAGAAGAGGACTTAATAGAAAGCTCATTCCTTATTTAAAAGCCAGAATAAAGTTATCTGGGGAGAAATTAAATTGTGTCAGCGTAAAGCCAGGAAAGCAGAGGAGCATGGGGGCCTTGGGGCACCCTGGCTGTGCACATCCTTGGGCTGCACGAGGTTTTTCCAGAGACACTATTTCAATGCAGATGCTCCCAAAAGCAGAGCATCCCCCACAGTTAATCCTATACAAGTTGATTTTTATTTTTTTTTATGCTCAAAAAGAAACAGCTTGTGCTGTGCCAGAAATAAATGTTTTCTTTCTGATTATTCTCATTGTTGAACCTTCATAAAGTGGAGAAGCCAGCGGAAAAGTATGTCAGACTGCTGTCTGCTAAGGGGTTAACATTTGTAAGATGAATGCTGCAAGAACTTTTTTGGTATTTTTAATTAAAAAATATATTTCTGGAGCAAAAACACAAGCAATAAAGAGTGTTTGCCTGTTGGGAGGCTTGTTTTGTAATGCGGTATGAATAACCAGCTGACAATCCCGTTTTGTGTTTTCTCTTCGTATGGCCAATGGCCAAGAGCCAGCCAACTTTATTGTCCTTGAAATGTCATGATTTTGAGTATGCACAGAATCCTTAACTGCCCAAATTACTGCATAACATTCCTTTTTATTATATGGCAACAATGTGATCCTGGGCTCAAAGACTTACTAGTTAAGAAGATTATGTGTTTTCCTTTTTCTGTTTTGTTAAAGTGCCAAGTCTTGCATTTTTGGCATCTTCTAAAGAATAAAATGTCTTCTGAAATATTCTCTCAGAGCACAGAAGTTACCTCAGAGGAGCTCAGAAATACAGCGCTTTTCAATACTTTCTCATTTACTCAGAAGTTCAGACGCATTTCTTTTCCTCAAAAGCTTCCAATTTTTTCCTCTTTGTGCATATTGACAGCAAAAAAAAAAAAAAAAAAAAAAAAAAAAAAAAAAAAAAAAAAAAAGATTGTCCTTCATAACTTTGCATGGCGTTACTCTGAAGCTAATTTATCTCTCTTTCCCCCTTTCTAAGCGCTGCGAGCAGGAATAGGCCCGTTCGCCTCACAGACCTGGCTGTGCTGTGCTGTGCTGCCAGGACACAGCGTATTGGTTGTGCAACAGGCCGAGTTATGGGACCAGTGGCACTAGCACTGGATCTGCCCATTGCCATACTAAAGCATGCACAGTCCAGCAGGGAAAACTGATGTCTAGGGTTCAGCGACATTCCTCAGAGGGCTGAGGATCAGCAGCACAGAAGAATAACTGCATGTATTGGCACAGGTTGACCTGCTGGAGAGGAGCTCTGCAGGGAGGGAGCTGTATGTCCTGATGGACAACAGGTGGCCATGAACCAGCAGTGTGCCCCTGTGGCCAAAAAGGACAATGGTATCCTGGGGAACATAAAAAAGAGTGTGGCCAGCAGACTGGATTGGGTGATCCTCCTGCTCTACTTGGCCCTGGTGAGGCCACAGCTGGAGTGCTGTGTACCATCCTGGGCTCCCAAGTTCAAGAAAGACAGGGATCTCCTAGAAAGAGTCCAGTGGAGGGCCACAAAAATGACGAGGGGCCTGGACTGTCTCCTGTATGAGGAAAGGCTGAGAGACCTGGGGCTGTTCAGCCTGGAGAAGTCTGAGCGGGAATCAGCAATACTTAAAAGCATCTGCAGTGTGGGAGTCAAGAGGATGAGGCCTGGCTCTTTTCAGTGGTGCCCAGCAACAGAACAAGGGGCAATGGGCACAAACTGGCACACAGGAAGTTCCATCTGAACATGAGGAAAAAACGCTTTACTGTGAGGGTGACAGAGCAGTGGAACAGGCTGCCCACAGGTTGTGGAGTCTCCTCTCCTACCTGTGCAACCTGCTGTGGGGAACCTGCTTTGGCAGGGGGTTGGACTCAATGATCTCCTCAGGTCCCTTCCAACCCCTACAATTCTGTGATTGTATGATTTCCATCCTAAAGCCATTTCCTGTATAGGCTGACAACCAGGGTAAAGTGTTGTCTATGGCTCAGCTGTATTCCTGGAAGAGCTGCTGTATTCCGCTGAATACAGCATTTCCAGGACGTGCTCCTTCCCCCATGCCCCGTATTGGGGCAATGCCCCCACCCCATGCCCCCAGCCACGCACAGCAGAACAAAGCAGCATGAGTGAGCTCTGCTTGGAGACAGGAAACAGCCTGTGAGCCAACAGAAGTGGGCTGAAATGCAAATATAGCATTTCTTGTAAAGTAAATTAAGCTAACAACGCGGTAACAAAACGCTGTTAATATTAGATTAACTTGTTTGGCAAGATATGAAATCAGAGGAGCTGGGTTGTCGATAGTGGAGTGTTCAATAACGCTAATGCTGCTCGGGGAAGTATAACATCCCTCTGAAACACAGATGCACGGGCACAAAAATTAAGACTGGAGGAAGAGCCAGAATCTGAGCAGCAATTACACCAGCATTAAAGATGGATAGAGAGGAAGGTTGAGATTTTTGATTGCCTTTAAATACTGCCTTGTTTTTAATCTCAGAACCAGGCTGTGCTATGATCAGCCATTAGCTGATCCCAGATTTTAATATTTGCAGTACAAACTTAAAATAATGCTTTGATCTGAGCTAAGGAGGTAAATGGCACCTAATTCAGAGGCTGAAGCCAGCTGTGTGCGTATGGGATGGGCTGCGGAGTGACAGGGACCTGAGCAGAGGAGTCACCCACAGCCACATCCCCAGTGCTGGCACTGAGACAGAGGCGTAAATGTCACACAGAACGGCAGTGGTCACTAAACTGATTAAGCAGTGGTTATCTTTAGCAGTAAAAAGGCTATCTGCTAATACTAAGTGATTAGAGCCTAAAATGCCATTTACTCTGCTCTGATTCCTTGAATGAATATTTATGCCAAGTGATGACTATAACACCATCAAAAGGTTCTCCTGCTCTGTTCTTTAGAGTGGAAGTGATTATTCAACAGCAGGTCTGCGCTCCAGCACTTGTTTCTATTAAGCAAATTTGCAGCGTTCAGACAAAAAATCCTGATTGCATCGTCCTCCTGGGAGTTATATTTTTAAAGAACTCGCACTCCCAAGCACTCCCAAGGGCACGTGCTGCTGCAGGTGGGCCATGTCCGCAGCACAAGGACAGGAGAGGGTGACAGGGATGCTGCATAATTTCTCCACTGTATTTTGTGTGAGCCAACTCAACATTTCACTGAACCTTTCAGGATAGAGGGGATGGGCAACGGTGCTATGTGCTCTGTTTTCATGTCACCAGCCCTAACTTCCTTTGCACCACATCACCGTGCCGTCAGTGCCATAGAAGCCACTGAGATGTGATCTCAGTAGAGCTGTTTCAACTCACCTGTCCCACTCACCACTCTCACCACTCCATGAGCCATTCTTTTCTCCTGCACTGTCTTCTGCTCCTCTCCGCCCCCCTCCTTGTTGTTGGTTGGCTCAATCTGTTACACTGCTGCACACCAAGAATAAATAAAAACAACAAACCACGTGACTCCACCACGTCCCTGTGCAGCCTCTTAATGTGTGGGACCCCCTGCTTCATTCACTCAGGTCCCAGGGATGTCTGTATGTACGTTTAAAACCTGCTTATCATCAAACCTAGGAAATACAGCCTTTTACCGCATTAACAAACCACAGCTAAGATGACCAGGAAACATTCATAATTTTTAATTCACACCAGTAATAAAATTGCATTACATTTTTCATAAAATAAATGTTCCAGTTTATATACAGAAAACAGACTGTACAGAGCCCTCCCCCAGACCCCGGAAACTCACAAACATACAGGCAATGCAGTGCTCAGCTAAGCAGGCACAACTGTACATCTAAAATTGTAACTGCTTTGTGTTGGGGGTGGGGGGAAAGTACTACAATGTATATAGTCCTCTCTGGACCAGAATTAAAAAAATATTGCAGGCAAGCTGACAGACGGCTGGCTGCTGGCACGGCCGGGCGCCCATCCACAGTGCTCCAGCGAAGCAGGGATCGCTATTGAACCTGGGACTCGAAGCTCCCATTCAGCTGCCCTTCCTCATAGTCCATCTGACACAAGATCATGTTGTTCTTCAGGAAAAACTTGTCTCCCACACAGAACCTGGAAGACAGAAAGAATTAACTGTGTTTCATTATGCACAGGAGTTTTGGCACTGGGTGATTTTATCATGGAAGGAAAGGACACGCTGCTTGGAGCAGAGGGCAGCCGGGGCAGACAGGGGCTGAGGCAGCTGAGCGGGATATCCCTGCAGTACAGAGCCTGTGTGGGGCCTGTGCTGGTCCCGTGCTTCCCCAGCTCCCCCCGGTAAGGCAGTATTTGCACTCATTTCCAGGCAAGGACTGGCTATTAAGTCCTTCCTCACCCCCTTGTGTACAGTGCTGAACAACAAATAGAAATTTCCTGATGGCTGGGCTCCTAACCTTTATCTTCATTGAGCGAAGGGCACCGCTCTCCATATACCATGTAAATTGTTCTGTTTGTATTGAAGTTGACAGAGAGGCTCGTGATATTTAACAATTTTATTTGACCATTAAGGTCAAAAAAGTTCCACATATAATATTGGAGAGGTGTAAATTGACAGCCCATAGCTTTTTCACCCTGCCTGCTTGCTGAGGAGTTGGAAGCTCATCTTTTCTTCTTAAGATAACAAATAATGCCCTTTGAGCATGGTTCAGGGGATGCAGTGTCCACCACACCAATGGGATGAGGACATTGCAGAGCCCACCACAGTCCCAAGTGCCGGATCCCACCCTCATGGCTGGAGGGGGCTCTGAGCCTGCTCCTTTCTCTCTCTCTGCTTTACTAATTCTGAAATCCATCTATTTTTTTTCTGCATTAAAAAGCTAAAAATCAATCTCACTCTGAATTAACAGCTTTTAAGCTGAGAGCTGTGCTGCGTACACACTCCTTAAAGCCACATGCCCCACCAGCAGGTCAGTCCCTCTAAGAACAGGCCCAGCTGACTGCATTCTGCTGCTCCTCATTACTCTGAGCCTAACAGAAGCCTCCAAAGAGAAATGTAGAAGTGACTCTTGCCCCCACACCCCCTGGCTGCCTCTCTCCAAACCTAGTTGTGTGTTGAGGAGCTGGGGGTGTGCATGGCAGTGTCCTGGGAGACGGGATGGTTGCATAGGGAAGGGTGTGCCTCCTGGTACCTGCAAGCACCGGATTTGGAGAACGAGGCTAATGAAAACACGGCGTGCTCTGTATCAATATTAGATTTTGCACAGATGCATTTAACGCTCTGTACACAGATACGGCCTAAGGAAGCTGGAAGAGAACTAAAGGAGGGGAGCCTTCACCACCAAACCCTTTTATAGCTGGAGAAGGAGGTGGGTGCCCCATCCCAAAGGTGCTTGGGCACCCACCTCTGCAGCTCTGACTCCACACTGACCTAAACTCGTGGTTCTAGCTTCAGCTTCCTGTGCTGCTGTTACATGAATGCTTCTACACCGCCCTTTGGGGCCGGAATCTCTAAAGGATAAGCCATAAAAGTCTGTAGGGCGAGATCTAAAAGAACACAGCTCCCAGTCGGGAAATGAAACCTCGTCCACACTGTGCCTTAGTAGTAGGGATGCGAGAGTAAAGTGAGGTTTGGCGACAAACCCTCACCCTCGGGGCTCCTTGTATAGCTGCCAGCTGGGACCGCGGGCAGGAACGGTCCCGGAGCCGCTAGAGGTCAGTGCTGCCCGCCGCCGCCGCGCCGGGAGCCGGACACGGGCAGCAGCCGGCCGCTCCGCCTCGGTGCTGTGCAGGGCCGTAACGGAGCCCGTGTCAGTGCGTGCAATAATCGCGTCCTTACCGCTGGTTGCAGAGCTGACAGGCGAAACAGTCCAAATGGTAAACATTATCTCTGGCCCTCATCACCATCTCAAAGGCAGGGATCAGCTTACTGCAGGCAGCGCAATTCCCGGTGGTACCAAAGAGCCTGCCAAAGAAGCACGATCATTAGAAGCCATTTTAATTAAATGGTGGAAGGACTAATTAAGTGTAATTAGCGGTATCAAATACTGTATTGCACCAATAAATAGAAGTCGCGGTCTCCATTTCGCTGACCAACCAGTGTGCTGGAGCTCGGGCTAAAGCTGCCTGCTGAGCAGGCTGCGATCATCGAGACGAAAACTTCATTTGGACTGCACGCCCAGGGCTAATTTGCTGTCTAATGAAGAAAAGCATTAAACACTCGCAGCACAATTTTGGGGCTCACAAAATTTCAGTCAAAAGCCTCTCCTTGCCCCTGCGGCTCTGCCAGCCCAGCAGGCAGCACCGTTGTGCTGCCGGGGAAGAACCTTGCTCACTCACTGCTGAAAACACAGAAGCACACTTTTTCCCTGGTGATGAGTACAGCAGCAGTTTGCAAAGCTTCTGGAGGAGGGCAAGCCCTGCTCCCTGGTTGTGCATCCCTCCCGGGAATGGCTCAGCCCTATACCAAGCCCTGACCAGCGTGCTTTGCTTTTCCACTTCAGCTCCCCGGCCCTTGAGGACAGCCCCTCAGCACTGGAGGCTCTGCCATTTCCATCTTGTCTTTCACTATCAGTCTCTCCAGATGTCTGCTGCTGTTACAGCTCCCACCGGGGACTCAGCCAAGACAGCACAGTCCTCCCCCCGGCCCCATCTCTGAGCCATCCCCGCCAACCCACAGAATCACCGCCGCACAGACCAGCCATGGCGCCAATCGACAGACCGACAGCACCAGGTCAGTGTGTATGTGGTCAGCTGCTTTGCTCTGGGGATGACAAATACTCTCAGAGTGAGGTGGGATGGCCACTGCACCCCTGTTAGCCCTGTGTGTGCCACGCGCTGCTGCCCACAGACAGATGCAGGCTCCCGGCTCGTTTCAAGCCATTGGTTCTGGCCAATTCCACAACGCACAGACCAGGAAAATCTATAACCAATTTCTAAACATGCAATTTGCCAAGCTGATCAATATTAATTATTACTGGCCAGTAATTGTGAACTACAACACTCAGCAATGTTATAGAAACCTTCACATAACTCCCACCCACACTGTGCCGTGCAACCAAAGCAAGTTTGCTCCCAAGCCAGAGGAAAGGCTGCCCTTGTTTGTCAGGTACCAGCGGACTTTTATCCCACCTGGAGGAAGAAGCCCAAGAGAGTCTTAAATCACAGAATGGCTTAGGTTAGAGGGGACCTCAAAGATCATCTGTTTCTAACCCCCTGCCATGGGCAGGGCTGCATCCTCACCGGCTCAGGCTGCCCAGGACCCATCCCGCCTGGTCTAGAGCACCTACAGAAATGGGGCATCCACAGCTTCTCTGGGCAGCTGTGCCAGTGCCTCGCCATCCTCTGAGTAAAGAGCTCCTTCCTAACATCCAAACCAAATCTTCCCTCATTTAGTTTCAAGCCATTCCTCTTTGTCCTGTCAACCTCAGACTGTGTAAAAAGTTGGTCCCTCTCTCGCCTGTAAGCTCCTTGAAGCAGCAGCATGTTTTCCCTGAAACTTAAACAATGCAAACCAAAAGGAAGCACTTGAACTACTGGCATAGAGCCAGAAGTTGGACTCTATGATCCTTACAGGTCCTTTCCAATTTGGGACATTCTATGATGCCACGCTGCAGGATGGAAAAGTTGCAATGGGAGTAGTCCATACTCTTCCCCTGAGACTCCATCATTTGAGACTGAAGGAGAATGGAAAACCCCTGCTCTACAGTTCCAGCAGCCGCCTTGCCCTGCCAAACTCAGGCCATGCAACCTACTGTGGGAGCTCCTTCCTTCCCATGGGCCAGCACTGCAGCAGCGGGCTGGGAAACGCCGTGCCGAGACGCACCCGGCTCTGCACCCTGCAGTGCTCGGCCCCCATCCAGCACTGTCCACAAATCAGGCTCAGCACAGCCCCCTGCCCCCTCCCCTGCACGAGTGCCTCCCTTCAGCACGGCAAGACCTGGCGGCTTTGTGGGGTTTTGTCACTGTCACAAAACCAGGCGTGTGTTTTTAGAGCTCCCAAGTCACAGCAAACTCAAAAAAAATGAGCCCAATCCATTAGGCGGGGAGACTGGGAGGTTAATCCTAGATTTGCTCTGTGCCCGGCGCTGCTACTAGCACAAGTGTAAAATATCCATTATTCATTAGCATCACCGTTGTGTGGAGCTCAATCTAGATTAAACAAAATAAAGGGGCCCCAGACAGCACCATTTGCATTGTTAAGCAGGCGCTTTTCTTCAGCCTTCAAATAGGAGACTTTTCTAAATGGAAATGATGGGGAAATTTGGACAGATGTTCACTTAACTATTTAAACAGTTAGCTTAAGAAACATGAAAAATGTATTTGGCATCATGTTCACCTGTCTCTTTTCAGGGGGCTGGGGGTGCACCAATTGTTAAACAGCTCTGACTGTTTGCATAAGATCTACAGCTTATGTTCAGTCCGGCTGAAACCGCGTCGTCTCCCGATGTCTACACAGCCCCGATGCACAGCCAGCCCATGTGCAGATCTTTTCCTCTTCTAGCAAGTTTCACAACCCTCCGTCCCTGCCCTTCCCAACCGGTGAGCATTTCACACTTATTCCAGCACTCCCTGATTGGAATCTGCTTCCCAGAGAGCCATTTAGAGCGCTGTGTATTCAGCACGCTTCTAAAAATACGCTGTGGTTTGTAGCTCAATGAGCAAGAAATGAACATTTTTTTTTAATCTCCTCGAAGAAAAGCAAAATGAACGTGGACTTTTGCCTTTCTTTTTTTTGCTTGCTTGTGACAAACCTGCCACCTCTGACCCCTTCTTACCCAGCACCAACTGGAGCTGAAACCCGAGGTGGGGAAAGCCTAGCGTTGCAGGAGGAGGGAGTGCATGGAACCCCTCCATCGTGAGCCCCATCTGTGGGTAAATTCCAAATAACCCCACACGAACAAACTGATCTGCAGCCTGTCCCCCAGGCACCTTCACAACAGATGTGATGCACTCTCACACACTCACACGCACAAAGTTCAAGAGCTTCAGAAAAAATCTGTCAGGAGATGCTCAGCATCTACTTACCAGCTTGGTGCCAATGGCTTAAAAGAAGCTGGAAATATAGAAAGGTTTCGCTCTGGAGCTGTTTTGCTGCTTCTAAAAGCACCATTTATATATATATATATATTTAAATCTCCCTTTTTGAAGTTAAAAGGCAACAATTTTAAAGCACAGATTTATTCCCCTTTATGTAACAAGAAGACCTAGCCAGCTTGTAAATAAGCACAGACTATGCAGATTTAAAATTTAACACAATTAAACTTTTACCCTGTGGTAGTAATTATGTTTAATGGCTCTTAGCCTGAACTTAACCACGTCTATTGTTGTCAGCCAGTCTAAAAGCAGGAGTTTGTCCAAGGACAATTTTCTGTAGTTTATAGGCACACTAAAAACCTCGCTACACACTGTTCTCATTGGCTGCTGATGTCAGTGTGCATAGTAAAAATTAAAGCTAATTGGCATACAGGAGCAGCAGTGAATGCAAATGAATTAATGGGAAATGAGGGGAGCACTCTTGGAAGCAGCATGCAACGACTGAAGGGTGCTTTTTTAGGTGAAGTCTTGTTTGCGCTCCAGAGTAGCCTCCTGCATGATAACCCAGACTTCACCAGCTCTGAGAATACAACTTGATTCCAAGCATACTAAAGTCATTGGCACCCTGCAGGTCTGGGAGGGGGGACAGGGGCTGGGGGAAACAGAATGGCAGAGTCCATACTGCAGGAAAACGGGAAAGAATGCCTCATAAAATGACTTTAAGTTTGGCACCTCTTTACAGACTTTTTTCCTTCTCAAGCCAAATCGTGCCACTAGGCTGAACTGGGAACTCGGTTATCTACTTCTGTCAGCTCTAGAAACAGCAATCTGTGCTACAAGGAGGGAGTCCCTGCTCCTTATCCTTCCTCTGGCCTGGTGGCTGCTATCTAGTAGCTGACCATCAAGAAAGAGGGAGAACATCTTCCCTTGGTACAGAGAGAAAATGTTGGAGCTGCTGACTTCAATAAAGGAAACAAAGAACAGGAATGAGTATAGACAAATGAAAATAATGAATGGTACACAATGGATGGGTTGGGACTTTCCTTTTTTTTTTTACATTTCTTTCTTAAGTAACACAAGTTCAAAGTTCAACTGCTGGGTTGAGACTGAAAATTCCCCCAAAACAATAGGCTTTGTCAACAAAAAAGCTAACAATTATGAACTGAAAAAAGGTCTAAACACTAATCTACAAAGAAGTACCTACCTTTTTTTTTACATGTAAGTATCATAGAATCATCAAGGCTGGAAAAGACCACTAAGATCATCTAATCTAACCACCAACCCAAACCCACCATGCCCACTATCCATGTCCCTCAGGGCCACAGCTCCACATTACTTGAACACCTCCAGGGACAGTGACTCCACCACCTCCCTGAGCACCCTATGCCACCACCTCACCACTCTTCTGGAGAAGAAATTTTTTCTAATATCCAGCCTGAACCTCCCCTGGTGCAACCTGACATCATTCCCTCTCATCCCATCACTGTTACTTAAGTACAAGGCAGACCCAAAACTCAGTGCTAGAAAAGGAGGATTTCCCACCTTACAATTTGAAACAGACCAACAAGTAGCCATTAGCAGCTCACAATTAATATTTTTTCTCTGAGGATACTGAAAATATGCTGAGCCACAGCCTGACTAGACCAGAGTACTGAACACGCCAGTAATTGCAGGGAAGTCTGAACATCACTTGACAAGATGAAAAAGACCAACCTTAAAAGCAAGCTTGGGGATCCCAAATTTCCTGTAATCAGAATTTGTGTAACACTCAGCAAAAGCCCTGACAAGGGGCACTTCAGCACAGTACATACACATAAGCTGGGACACCCTCCTCTCCAAGACATCGCTGCCAATGCCGCAGGGGATGTCATGTCAGAGGGGGCAGAGGAGGTGCCTTTTGATTCTAATGAAGCTGGTCAAGCTGTCCTCCTGTGATGCCTTCAGGTTTGGCCCTGAGGAACTTCCATCTTGCATGCCCAAGGGTTTGTCATTCATGGGCAGCGTAATGGGAGGACCTGAACCACTCAGTATCACAGCCCTCTGGCTGTGTGACCACACTAGCTCTGAGATCACTGGGCATAAACTTCAAGGTTGCTCAAGGGCATATGTTTCCAGCTGAAGAATGCATATGGATGTTCACTTATTTTTCCTCCTTTTGTCTCTTCCTCTGTATTCTCATAACAATATTAGCAGTGGGGCTGGGACTGCTAACAGGTAGAAGTTCTTGTCTTCCTCCCCTGTCCACCTTTCTTTGGCAGAACTGATGCCACTGACCCTAAAACCAATCTTGGCTGCTCCTACACTACTGAACACCTGGGGTACAGCATCCTCGTAGGGGAGTTTGAAATCAGCAGTCAGCAAACTGCAAGTTTCAAAGCCCAAGAGGCGTGTCAGCATTCCACAGCTGGGAAGTAATATTCCCCAAAAGCTTTTCACCTCACTGAGAGGTTGTGGAGGGGGAAGAAAAAAAAAGCAAGCAAGCAAACAAACCAAGCATTGCTTGTTTATCCTGAAAAGCATGGGCTGTGAGAAACTCCTGGACCAGCTACCATGGAAAAAAAAAAAAATAAAAATCTGTGCTTTAACATCACAAAGCAGAGCAATGCTTATAAGACACATTGTATTTGGAGCCTAATTAATCCTCCTTAATCTGTACAGACACCAAGCGCACAAGTGAGGGTGCCCTACGTAGCTTACAAGTCGCTCACTGTTGTGATGCAAGAGCAGCACTTCAGTTTAGCAACACTGTGGGCTCTGGGCAGACAGCACATGTTCACCACGCTGCACTGACACCTCCCACAGTAGAGCTGGGGAGCGTTTTATTGCACCAGGAGCAACACCTGAAGCTGCATGCAGCCCCTGATCTGCACATGATGCCATGTCCCCGAGCAGCCTCCTCGACAGCATTTGCTTATCAGAAATAATTAGAGGTAGGAACGCTGGAACCGTGATTATGAAACAAATGGTAAATCTATTTGCTCAGATGAAATGTATCGAAAGCTACATCTCGGCACAGCTGGAGACTGAGGAGATACCGCAAGGGTAACAACTCGAGATCCAATTTCATCTTTCATGATTAAAAAATGAGCAAGAAAGTGTTTTATGAAATGTGAAGGTTAACAAATGTTCCTTCGCAAGCAATGATGACAGTTTATCTTTTGAAACAAATGATCAGGCCATAGTCTGCCAGCGACTCCTGAAATACAGCAGATAGGCTTCCCCAAGAAGCGTTCCTGTATGTAAGTGCCTACACCTTGGTGCCCCTGTGCTGAAGAAAGGGGAATGCTGCCCAGCACTGGGGGGGGTCATGGCATAGGAAGGAGCTGGCTTACTGCAGGTGTGTAGGCCAAGCACAGGGTGTGGAAAGCACACTGTATGTAGAGCAAAGCTCATGATTCTGAACTGGATGCTTAGCTGGGGGGCAAACAGTCTATAAAGAGACAAAGAAACAGCAGTGTTCTCCTGACCATTACACAACAGCATTTCTTTTGGACTTCAGATTAGAAAGATGCAGATATTTACATTTATGGGCTCCAAATCAGTCCAACCTTTAATTTTTTCAAGCGATGGTCCATGTTCTAAGTAGCAGCATAATATGTGACACTGCTATTATTCACAGAGAGGTAGTCAGTTCCTTTGGCTGTCCTCCGAAGTACTCGCTTCTAGGTATGAGCACAGTGTGAGGTACAAAACCTTATTCTTAGCAGTAAGTTCTGCTAAAATTTGACGAGTAGAACAAATATCCTGAGTTGTTTAGCGAGGTGAAAAAGCTGTGGGTTGAGGCTCTGAGACTATTAAAGGGAAGGAATTAAATATGATGGAAGTGGGTAATTCTCCAAGAAGAAAAATTCAAATTACCAGGACTGACAGTAGAGAGGATGGTGACAGCAACTTTAGTTCCTTCTATTCATAGAACTAATAGCTAAAATTGAGAAAGAAAGAAATACAACATGCAGAAGACAACAGGAGATGTTTTAAGGTAAAAAACTGTTTTATACTTCCATAAAATATGGGAGTGTATGGCACTGACCCTTGTTGCTGAATGTGCTCCACAGCAGCAGGAGGACAGAACCTAGCGGTGCAGCAGAAACCTATAAGTGAGCATTGACTTGAGTTTGCTCATTAGCAAGAGCACAACCCATCACAGCTGCAAAGCTGTCCAAACACCTGAATGCAAGCCAATCACTGTGTTGCAGAACTGATGCTCCTCCTTCTGACCCAACTCTTGGTCAAATTTGCTAGGCTGTGACAATTACAACCCACCTCCCAGCAGCAACAGCTAAGGTAGAATACTTGTAGTGATCAAAAGTGCTCTAACAGACTGCATTAAGATAGGAGAAAAATACTTAAAGGATGTGGAATGCTTCTTGGGGTCTGCAATCCTGGCTTTATTCCTACCTTGAGCACAGAATTCTGGTGTGTCCCAAGAAGCCTTGCCACCCATGGCCCTGATAGAAGATCATGGATTACATTTTTCTTCTTCCAAGCAGCATTCTCAGGATAAGCCACGGAAAAAAAAAAGAGATGCCCCACAACTGCAGCGACAAAAAAGTTCTTCTAAGTTTAACAACATCAATAGTGCTCTATTTTGGCACTCTAATGCGTCTGATTTGATGATACACATTATTTTTGTTATGAAACTAGAGCAAACCAAAATCAATATGGGGCTCGTTAAACGGATGAGACACAAAGTAGCTTGTGGGTCTTGAAAAGCGAATGTAAATGGACTCACTGCCCAGCTGAAGAATTTCTAGTAGTATTCTGTGACTCCTGGAGCAACACTGAGTATCTTCCAGCTCAGATTTAAAAAAATACATTGTATATCAAGTGCACTTACAACAAAGTCTGGAGAAGAGATAAATAATGAAGAGGAGGATGACTGATGGAGAGACCAGGACTGCTTGGCAGGCTGGGTGCAAAGAAGGTATGTGTTTTAATAAGACCATCTATAAAGAAACACTCCAGAAACTAATGCAGCCTATACCTTGTGGAAGGAAAACTATTCCTAGAAGAAGCTCTTCTGAAAGACTTAGGGGGTCCCTGTGAACGCATTCCAACTGTGAGCAAAAGTCCTTATGTCAGAAGGATGTTTTTTGTATGTTGCCTCAAAGAAAGAGAAATGGCAGCTCCCAAATGGCAGCTATTAGATATCTGTCTTCTATTTGGCTCAGTTTCTTGTTTTAAAGAGAGAAACTTGCTTGTGAAAGTTTTGCTGAGAAAATATTCACAAAAGATTTTCAGGAATATATGGAAGACTTGATCATTAACTACCTAGGCACCCTCTGCACACTGAAGGTTAGCCAGCAATGCAGCTCCTGTTCTGAAACCAGCATGGTGGTTTATGTTGTGCTGACTGAGTTAGCTCAAGAAATATCAGTCCTTTAGGAAAAAAACACAACATATTAGCTGGAGACCAAGTACACTCCTCCAGATGAAAAACGAAGCAAAACTTGGGGGGTTTGCAGTGCGACCCTTGTACGAATGTTTGCATTAGGGCTGCTGCCATATTAAAATTCATTTATTAGAATTAGTTTGTAAAAATAACAAACCATACACACCAGGCAAAAAAAATGCTCTGTTGTTACACACTGCAGACACATACTGACAGGGTAGCTCCAACTCAGGAGTTGGTCCCTGCAGACCTCCTCAAGAACAAAAAAAATTCTGAAGTTGATCTGTAATTTTGGAGTGTTTGGCTCTGTTTACTTAGCAAAGAGACAAGAGTCCCACGGGAGGAGCCTTACTGAATACAAGCACCAGAAGTCTATCTAAAAGCAAGCAGTGGAAGCAAAAAGGAAAAGGTAAAAGCCTGGTCAGACCACGGAATCACAGCGTGTCAGTCAAGGCAGGAGCATAACATCATAGATAGTAAGGAAGAATTAAAGGTCCCCTCTTTACTTTCTCTGAAAGCACTTCTTGCTTTTGTTGGGGTGAAACAGTAGAGTTAAGTCATGTCCCTCTTCCTAACTTGACTTAAAAACAGGATGATACCTCCCTGACTATGCAATACATGAAGTGCAAACCAGAGGCCATGCACAGACAGGGAAGGACCTTCAGCCTTTCTGTGGCAGGGCCAATCGTGCACGCGTACACTTTTACATAGTAGGGGCTAGAAAGGCAAACAGCTGGCAGCGAACTGAGGCGCTTGGGAAGAGCCCACACTACGTTCCTCTATTTACCTCAGGTAATCTCTGCGGCAAAGGATGAGATTTGCTTTTGTGTAAAGGGTTGATCCAACCTCTCCAAGACGACAGTCGCAGCAGGCGCACTTCAGGCAGTCTTCGTGCCAGTACTTATCCAGGGCCTTCAGCAGGTACCGGTCCTTGATCTTCCGGTTGCAACCAGCACAGCCCTTCTGCTTCCCCTTGGGTTGTACGGATAACATCGGCACACCTGCAACACAACCAGACAGCGGGGTTACAAGGTGTTCAGACAGCTTGAACAGGTTTCCTGCACTTGGGGCAGTGCTGGGAGCAGCAGTGAAATCAGTGATCAGAGGAACTTCGTTTGCTGTTGCAGAGTAGGTAGGAACATGATGCCTGCAGGAGCATGGGTTTTTCCCCAAAGGCAGGGCTGACAAAAAGCAATGCACTTTTGATTATTATTATGTACCAACATTTTGCAGCAGAACCAACCCACAGCAATTCTAACGTTTGTTTTTCCTTCATTAGCAGTGCCCTTGCATCGTTAATTGCCCATGACAGATCAGAAGGGCCAAGCGCGTGCACCCCTGCCCTGAGCCATCTAACACCTTGCCTGGATGTAGCTGCAGGGAAAGGAGAGGTGTGGGTGCAAAGCTGGGGCACGCCACTGGTTCTCCTCCTTCGTAATCCCCACTGGAGACACAGGTTTAACCAACACAAAGCAGATGAGAGGGGTCGTGGTGGCTGGGTTGGCAGCATCACTGGTTGTATGCTCTTACCCGAAGTTCCTGTAGCAAGCTGGATGTCCCAGAAAGTAACAGCTTGATAATGGAAATATTAACAGTCCCTTGGCCCAAGCAGAACAAGCCAGTGCTACTGCAGTAAGTGACATTTGCTGCTTTCCTTAAAAGCCAGGGTGACCTGGTGGTGGTGGCTAATGCGCAGCCCATGTAAAACCCACTGCTCGTACAGTAATAATTGCTTTGTCAGAGCTGCGAGCAGACGACAATAGCACTTAAGACACCTCCACGCCAACGGCGAGGCATCGATCTGGTTGTTATCAAAGTGGTCCCAGCAGCACGGAGACGGGTCAAGTAACATTGGAGAACTCTCCAGACTTAAAGAGCCCTCCTGCTCGTCACTGCAGCACCGGCAAAGTCAACACCAGCAAATTTCTGATGTCAGTGGCGAATACGCAATAATGAAGTGAAAACTTAAACCTGTTTTTGAGCAGCACACGTGCAATCCAGGACAACACAAATGGGGATTTCAAAATGCTGGTTCTGGGTAACTGGAGCCCATTGAGCTCTCCTGCCTCTCCGCCATTTCGGTTCCCTGCTCCTCCAAGCACTCCATTGTCTTAGGAGAGGCTTCCGCCAAGAAGGGGAATGTACCACTTTGATTTTCTTCTAATAACTAGCAAAGGAACAGATATATATATTTTTAAACAGTACCTTAAGCAAGGAAAAAAGCAATGTATTTGGTCAGCGTTCAGCAGGGGGCTTTCTAATGAAAAAAGGTACCATTTCAGAGATCATATGATGTTCAAAGCTGCTATTCCCACTCAGATAATAACGAGCAAGGTCAGCCTCTGCTGGTCAGGTTCAGTGTTTTGAAATTACATCCTGGTCTGTGAGGTTCCCTGCGCCGGCCCAGCGCCGCGGAGCACACACACACCGGGCCGAGCGGCGGCTGCAATTAGCTGGTGAGCTGACACAGCAGGCAAGGCGTGAAACAAAATTTCAAAAACTGCCAAACTCCATCAGCACGGGCTCCTCGCACACCTGCCATGTCATTTCCAAGCAACAAGAGAGCAGCATCTCAGAAGCTTAACCCCTTTCGCAGTCGGAGGTGTGTGGAAAAAGGGCACGGCCAGCACTGAACCCCGGTTTCCTCCTCCCGCCTCCTTCCAGGAAACCCCGAACAGGCCGGGCTTTGCAGGCAGAAGCCACCACCTGCAGAGCTTCTCATCCTTTCTGGAAATTTCCCCACTGCAAAACCACAACGCTGCTTTGTTCCTCTGCACAGATTTTTTTCCACCAAGATCCCCCGATCAGTAAGGTAACACGGGGCCCTAACCAGGAGGAAGGGCTCACCCCAGCCACATGCACCCAGAAGGCAAAGAGCAGCAGTGCAGAGCTAGGAAAATGAACAGACGGGCACTCATCCACTGACATACACAACGATGGGGAATGCTGACTGGACACTACATTCCAAAAGGACCCTCCGGTTGCACTCCATGGTGCTCACCCTCCATCGCTATCTTTGCTTAAGAGCGGTGGATGAAGCCTTTCTATACTTGGCTGCCTATGCTCCCTTCTTTGCCCTTTACAACTTAATAGACTTGCTGCTGGTTAATACAAAACAAAACCTGTTCTGAGTGCTCAGAGCTCCAATGCACATTAAAAAATTATAGACGCCACCTCTGGACATACTGAAATTTATGGCTGTGTCTAAAGAGGCTGTTATTGCAGTCAGTAATCTAAACTTTACCTCTGTTCACAGGCGGGCAAACCAGCTGTAATCAGCCCGTATCTTCTCAGCTGGGGTCTTCCTGCAAAATTATTCTTCTGGCTTTGTAAGACAAGCATCCACTAAGCACACCTCCAAGTTTTACTAGCCTGTTTTACTGACATTTCTATTCAACATGGCAATCAGTTGCAACTCCTCTAAGGGCACTGCCCATAAAGCCTTGTTTCCAAGACAGCCCCTCAACCTTTCCTATAGATGGAGGGCCTTCTAAAATCAGTTATCTGCGATGGTCCTAAGGCATACATCTCTGCAGCGCGCTGATCTGCATGAGAGCAGAACACATGGAAGCTTACCACCTGATTTCTTGAATGCAACTGTAAAGGTTAATTGGTCTGGAAGAGCGATGTGGGACCGCTGGCTAATGATAGGTGCCTGGAGGCTTTGCAGCCTTGCTGTTCTTTCTGCAGGCAAGTGCAGAGCAGGTGACACCAGCAGGACTTCTCAGCCCACTTTGGCACTGAGGGGCTGCAGGAAGCACTGCCACCACTGCCTCTGTGGGATGGGATGGAGAGCAGCGAGCAGCGCCCAGGAGTTCAGCTGCAGGAAGACCTCCTCCAGCTCCCCCAGGAGCCGGCCGAGTCCTCCATTTGCCATTTATGACAGCTAATTAGTTATTCTATTCCAAATCTTTGCTTTAAATAAAAGAACTAATTATACACAAAGGTCAGTCCCCCACCTCCTGTGAAGCACACATAATTGGCTTATTTCCCCAACACCGTGTGTATGTTTCACACAATGCTTTCGGGCAGATGGCTTTAACTCTTTCCCTCAGCAAGTTTTCTCTCTTTTGTTCTGGTCTGGGTTTTTGTTTGTTTGCTTGTTGCTTAAAGTTTCCTTCTCATTAGCTACCTCTCCCATAAAAGCTTGCTCAAAAGCAAAGCAGAGAACTAACGAGCAATTTACAGAACTTACAGAAGTGATCCTTGCAGGGATGCGGCATGCCAGCACTAAGAGCAATTCTGTTTCCACGACTGGTGTTTTGGGAGCTGGGCACTCGAGCCTAGGTTTCAGAGTTCCACTTGAGAGAAAAATGTTTATTTCTAGCACAACGTCCTGTAAATGAGCTGACCTCCTTTTGCCTACTAACAACAGCAAAAAAAAAAACACCCCAGCATTTGGCTGCAAAAGATGAAAAAGTAACTGAAGAGTAGGAGTAATCTTATTAACTCCTGTCTCATCACAATAAATAAGCTGCAGTCTTGTGTCTTTTATCAGAGGATCTGGTATCATTTAAAAGCTTTAGAGCCCTGCATCACCCATTTAAGTAAATGCAGACAGCCGCTGCCAAAGAGATGCAGTGAATTTTCATTCCCTTAAAAAGAAGCTCCCTTTGTGTTCCCAGTGTCGTATTACTCACCTTCTAAGAATATTAGGCCCTGTGAAAGAAGGCAAACCATGCACTTCCCCTGAATCAAGCACGCTGTCCCGGGTGCCTTCACCAAAGGATGATGGCCAGCAAGGTGAAGCTCATCATGTCATCAGTACATCCAATTAAAATGTTACCTTTGGAACACCGAGTACCTGCAACTAACTGCTCACAAACTGCTCACAAACGAGCCTTCCACCATTCATCAAAATTACTCAATGAGTAACCACAATCTTTTTTCATTTCCAGTCTCACGGTGCAATATATAGTAGGTGATTTCTACAGTGGCTTTAGTAATTCATTTGTGGTATTCTTTCTTCTGTCTCATTATTGAATAAATTCTCCAAGCAAGGCAAAAAAACAAAACAAAACAAAACAAAAACACATAACAAAATACAAAAAACAGTTGGTGAGTGTGCTTAATAGGAGAAGCAATGTTTTGATCAGCAGTTTTGCTTAGATTATGCTATAATCCTCCTCTCAGTAGCATCACAATTTTGGGGCTCTCCAGTTCTGAATGAGCCTGGATAAAAAAGCACACTGTAGGATTTCATTTCCTCAAGGGCTTACCTCCTGCTCCAGCCTCACTATGGACAGACCCTGTTTTCACGTCCTTTGCTCTGTGATATCCCAAATAGCATCACTGGATTCACATCACTGGAATCTGTACCAAAGCAGATCCCTGATTCGGGTCACAAGGCTCAGGGTTAGGATCTAAATTTCTGTTTTCCTCCAGAGTTCTGAGACTTCCAGGGCTTGGTTTAAGTCTCTCCATTGCAGAGCTGCTCTCACCTGAGGACAACCTGTCGCTCTGAGGGAACACAAGGCAGCAGGATGAACGCAACTCCTGTTGCAGAAGTTTCTATAAATCATTCCTGTAAGCAACATTTTCCCTGTGCTCGCAAAATACACCTGTTTGAGGTTTAATTTTTCACAATTGGCATGTGCCCAAAGCTTATTCTTAGCACATGTCATGTTTCAGTAAAATCTATTTTTACTGTTTGAAGCCCTGAGAACAGTGAAAAAAAGGAACGTGAAGATTTCTTGTACCTTAAACCTCCACCATTTAGCACTCTACAATGTAGCAAAGGTCCTGATTTTTGGCAGCCAGCTCCCTCACTCAGTTGCTGTAGTAGAAAGAAGTCCGGCAGCAGAGAGTGTCCCCCCAAACCACTTGCCTAGGGGAAGAGTAACATCACAGATGAGAGTGTGTTCACTGGTGATGATGAGCCTGAACCTCTTCCCACACTCTTCACTACTCCACTGCTTTGAAGGTGACCACTAAGGAGACACCGAGGTCCCAGCATTCCCCTTCATGGAGTTTAGGTGTCAAAGCAAACCAGCAGATGATGAGTCTCTGAGCCAAATGATCACAAACGTAAGAAGCAAAAAAGTCAATTATTTCCATGCACACATGGAATACCCCACAATGCTGACCTTCCGGGTAAAAGACATTGTTTAACGCACTGCTATCGAGGTTCCAGTAGATATGCAAAGACGTGCAATGTAGCAGAGCTCAGGCTTAGCAGGGAGACATTAACATCACCCTGACAGATTCGGTACACTGTAGTTGTGAATATTTTAAGGAGAATAGAACTATATCATTGCACAATCATCATCATCTTTTCTTCTGCCTCTTTGCAGACATACACAATGTCAACCTAAGCTTTCGGCAACCTTAATAGAATTTCAGTGCCCACTGCCAAATGGCCATTTGATGTTCTGCTCTGTGTACACTGATGAAGCAATCTGTCACAGCCCTTAATGCAGGCAATGATGACTATCCAATCTAAAGCTTTCGCAGGCTTAGAGAAATTTCTCAAGACTTTTGGAGCCTGTAATCATTTGTGCAATACCACAAAAGAATTTGGAATCCTGGCGCTCTGTCTTTAATGAAATATGAATATACTCCTTTAAATGTTTCTAGAAGAAGCCCTACTCAGGCCAAAAAGCATATTTTACACAGTCAATCACTAGAAAGTTTTGCTGGCAACTCTGAACTAGCAAATGCTGTGGTGGTCGCAAGCCATTCTATGAGAACGTATTGGCCACCCACCCAAACTCACCACAGAGCCAAACAATGATGCTCATATGCCCCGCACAAGATTAGCACAGCTGCACCTTTACCTCTATAAATGCACCGGGACTAAACAGTTATTGGCATATTTTCTTCAGTTCCAGGAGATGAGGAAAGATAAGTAAGGAACACAGAGAGGGTCCCTGCACTTAATGCAGTCCAAGTTAGGGAGACAACTGCTGCCAACCTTCGGGTAACCATGAAATACACCTCCCTAATGACTCAGAAAGATGCGGTTATCCTGGAAACATGGGCTCCTCTCCCTTTCCTAGCGACAGCAAACCGACCCGTTTGCTATTAAAAGTTGAAAGGAGCAGGGCAGGAAGGAAAGCTATTTCCTTCTCTTGTTGAAAGGAAAAAACACAACACACAGCCTTTTCCAGCACCATTTGCATGCTGAGCTGTCAGACCATGCACTTTCCATTAAAGAGATAGCATCCCTTTTCATAAGTCCATTTGGGATCCATTTTAGTGTTATCTAAAAATCAAATCTACATGGTAATCCTTTTAATGTACTCTTGACTTTTAAAAACAGCTTTATGTTCCTTCAGGAAATGTTTTAAGCCATTACTCAGTAATTACTACTCACCCATGAAAACACTGATCTTTTACAATATATAATCAGTTTGCTGTCTTAAAAAATAAAGCAGACTGGAATTTTTTCTCATGATAGCAGTGGAGAAAAACCAAGTAGCAAAGAGCATCCTTCCTCCCCCAGTATTTCGAAGCAGTATGCTTTCCCTGCAGTTTAAGTCCAGAACGGGTGCCAAACACCATTCAGACCTGCACAGAGAGCACTGAATTTATCTGGATGACACCTGCAGCTGACACAGCAACGTCCAGCCAATCTTCAAGGGCCTGAATAGTCTTTGCACCAGGTCCTAAAGGTTGCACTCCATCCCCTCCAAACTCCCTGTATACTTACAGCAGGGCTCAAGAGGGATGGCACCCCAACCTGACCTTAACTTCCCTCTACAGCACAGCCAGAATGGGGACAAGGGCATGTTCTGCCCAGCCACGGGTCCATCTTTCCCTAACACCATGGAGACAGAGAATACAACAGAAGCAGAGGCTAAAGACCTACAGTGCTGCTGTTCTTCTCGTTACTGAGGTCTAGATTTAGCCTCACTGAGCTGCAGCTTGCTCCCAATAGCTTTTAATCTACCCCATTTCACTACTACAATTAAGACAGAGAAACTCTGCTAATTGCTTTCATTCACAGGGAGAGGTATGCAGATCCCAGTACAGTGCTGTTTGTTAAACATCTGTATAGCTGAAGTTGCCCATTCCCCATGCCTTAAACCAAATTTTGTTGTTCACAACCAACAAAGTCAGCCCTCACCATCCACAACTGCCATTAACATTACCCTTCTTTACAAGGAACTACACTGATAAGAATTAAAAGTGGTTCCTTGGCTTCAGCTGTTGTATACTTTGTGGTGATACACAGATGGGAGCTGAGCACTACTACCCCGAACAGTGGAAAAGACCCAAGTAAAGGGAAAAGATTGCACAACATCTTTCTTTTGTTTCTTTTTGTGAAATGCCCCAGGAAGGCTTGGAAAACCCTGCTGTAATTCACCATATATTCCAGAGTAAAGTGAGCTCTAAAGGGTTTGGGGCAAGTCAGTGTGACATTTAGTTTGCACTAAAGCATCTTAGAAGTCATATGAAATATAGCGTAACAGAGCATATTCTACCCTATTAAGCATTCAGGAGCCCGGCATCGCAGTATTCAGAATACGGATGAGAAGTTGGAATTGCACAAGACATTCCTCCTCTTATGGCTGACCGCTGAGTTGAATTCAAGCTGATCCTAAGGGAGTCATTTTCATTAACCTGAAGTAGCTCTCTAATCCTATTCCTTGAATTTCAGACCACCACCACTACAAGAATTTATGACCTGCTGCCTGCACCTTGCATAGCACTCACACTTTACTCTTTCCCTGCTCTCCTGGATCATTACCACCTCTCCGTGCAGCAACCGATTCTCTTAAAGTGGAAGTCTGCTCTTCAGTGCACTTACCTATGCTCCATTTAACTCTCACCAACATACACGAAGACCCTGATGGCTACACCTGGTTTAAAGCAGTGAAAAAAATCACACGGCCTAGCCCAGTGTGCAGAACCAAGGGCTTCCTGGAGGGTTCTTCCTGAAGCCCAAAGAGGACACGTGCCTACGATCTGCCTCAAGCCTCAGCTGAAGAGAACTCCCAAGCCATCGACTAAAATCCTAACCTGCTGGCCAAGAAGCTGTCTGAGCAGCCTGTCCTCCGCCCTGGCTTGGTGGGATTCTTGCTAGGTTGGCTTGGTTGTCCTCCACCTCACCATGAGATTCCTGACTGCTGAAATGAACTCCTTCACCGAACTAATGAAACAAGGAGTCTGAAGTGCTTTGCAATCCTTTTTAGAAAAGCCTGTACCTCCAGATGAGACTCAATTTCACAGCATCAGGGAACTGTGTGCCAATGCACTGTACTGGAACACCGGGGCTAGCAGGAGCAGCAGACAACAATGCTAACATCAGGGTTATTTTAGATTAGAGCACTTCCAAATCAATTTTGGATTTAAACTTTTAAATGCACTCTCCAGAAAGAATCTGCACTGACTGAGTATTTCCAAGACTAATTTTCTAAGCTTGAGTAAAGCTCATTGTTATCTAAGGAAAAAAACACCACTAACCCTTGCTACAAAGGCTGGGTCATAGCTCAAAAATTAAGAGAACCGTGCTGCAAAGGAATAAACTACCTAAGAAAATGTCCATAAAACTGCAGATAAAAACCCACCATTGATACCACTAGGAAGAGAAGTTTAACTGAGACCAGAAGTTATCATGATATTTGGGACCCAGGGCGCTTTTCCATGAATGGGTACTGCTGCAGGGGAAAGATGAAAGAAACAAACATCCACAGGTGGACAGCAGAACTTGGCCACAGCAGAAACCCTGTGGAATTAAGATGGAGCCACAGCACTCTGCAAAAAGAAAGTTGTTGTGATGAGAGAAGGGAGCGTGTAAGACAGATGGGAGAGCTGAGGTTAAAGTTCAGACCAAAAGCAATTAAGACGGGTGAGAGTGCCCTGCAACTTGACACGGGTTTGCTTTGTATTCAGAACTTTTCACTAGCATTAAGCATCTTAACTTGTGTATAGAGAGATTATAATTAAAACCTGACAAGCTTAAATTAGCCATTTATAAAAGGTTCACCAGAAAGCTTTTAAAGTAGACTAAACATATCTATTAAAATGGAAGAAAGAAGAAAAAAAAAAAACCAACAAAAAACAGAGGCATTTTCAGTTACAATAGTTTTCCTTTCCAGATATCTCAAAAGATTAGACAAATTTAAAGCCAAAGTACTGTGATTGTCCAAAGCCACTTAAAGGGGGGAGAGGGAGAACGTGTGGCAATTAGGAAAACATGAAAAAAATCCTTTATTTAAGGATTCATTCTTCGGATGAACACAAGCAGTCCAGAAACCTCAGAGATCCTAATTTCCCTTTAGGACCTTGAATGCTTCAAGGCACAATTCTCCAACGCCAAAGAAAGATGTTGGGCTGCCAAAAGGCTGGAGAGCAGCTGGAGATCTGCCTTTCCCCACTGCCCATGAGAGTGGAGGGTGCATCTTCACCCCACACTGGCTGTTTGGATTCATTTCAGGCATTTCAGTGCTACACAATTCTCCCATGAGTTCAAGAAACTGAAACTAAAGAAAATTTGCTCTTCATCGATTTGTGTGCTGGCATCAAACAACGCCAGGTAATGTATTCCCCCTCCAAAAGAAAGAAAGAAAAAAGCCACTATTATTTTGATATTTCAAGATGTTCACAGACTGTAAATATCTGGAAGCCAGGTTTGCGAGAATATCACAGAATTGCAGGGGTTGGAAGGGACCTCAAGAGATCATTGAGTCCAACCCCCTGCTAAAGCAGATACCCGACAACGGTTCACACAGGTAAGCATCCAGATGGGTCCTGAATATCTCCACAGAAGGAGACTCCAGCAGCTTTGTAGGAAACATGCTCCAGTGCTCCATCACCCTTACTACTGCAAGGAAGTTCTGCATGTTAGTAAGGAACTTCCTATGCTCAACTTGAACTTAGGCTATTACTCTTTATCCTACCACTACACACCGCTGAGAAGAGCCTGGCCTCATCCATTAGTCTCCCACAGTATAAGTAACTAAGGACAAATTAAGTGCAAACCCCACCGTATTAATTCCAAAACATACTAGATTCCTTCTTTTTATGCCTCTTTTTTTCATAAAGCAAATGCAGTCCTCAAGGAATGCAGTCCCACTGGGCATCCAGCAGGGAGGGAACTGGACAGCAATGGTTTTCCAGAGCACACTGCCAGCCCTGCCATGTGCAGCCTGCTCTCCGCACACCTTTCTGCAGAAACAGCTACAAACATTTGCTCATTGACCTAGAGAGCTTCTCAGCAGCCCTGCATTATTCCTAGCTCTGATCGCTCCCAAGACCATGTCATCCTCTCTGCAGCTCTTGTTTTTAAAGCTCTGGAGCAGATGCTTATAGATGCATAAGTACACAATAGGGATATTCACAGGCCACGGGGTGCTCTTGTCCAAACCTCTCATAGCAGTCAGTTGCCACTGCTGAAGACTCAGAAGTTATGTGATTGCAGCATTCTATTTTGGGGTGAGAAAGAGAAGCAAGCAGCAAATAGAAGAAGGGAAGACAGCACAAATGTTATATAAAATACAGTACAGGCAGGAGTACAGTAGTTCTTCAAAGGCAGAAGCTAGCGCCTGGCCCTGAGAAAAATAATCAAGCTGTAGCAACAATGATCGCTCTAAACCCATGTCGTTTATCTGCAGCCTACATTCATTGCTTCCACATACAAAATGTAATCCTTTTCTCAAATTTACTTCGACTCTACCACACTCCGCGTGGTGCCTCTTTTCAGAGGAGTACCTGCATTACCTAAGCCAGGGAAAGGAAAGCGACTTTAAAGCAAGCCATGATGAGGAAGGCAAGCAGAGCTTAAGATGAATAATCTGTTGTTTCTAGTGCTGCATGGTCCCTTTTTCTTTTTTTTCTTTCTGCATACCAATGGCATTTGAAGTAATAAGGTACATACAGATATCTTCATTCATTTTGCTTCATCTCTACATACTGTTATTGCAGTTACACTAATTCACAGAGAGCCAAAGCTCTGATAAGAAAAACCAACACCTGCCCCTGATCCAACGCCTCGTGGGAACATATGAAGGAGAATTTGCGAGACCCAAGATCCATCCTGAGTCTTTGAGCACTTACAACAGGAACCGGGTGAAAAAGAATAAACAACTGCATCCCATCCACCTGGCAGTCCAAGTACATGTATCCCATCTCCATTACCTGTAGCAGCAAATTTACAGCAACTGCCGAGTGTGGAATTGCCACCCTCCATTCAGAGAATTAACCAGCAGGAAGATTTCCCAGGGACTTCTCACTTTCTATGCAGGTTCAGCCTTATTTTCACTTCAGTCCCAAACCTGACACAGCTAAGTCTGACCCCCCCCAGCCTCAACAGGCAATGCAAGAGGAGCTGCATATCTGCACCAAAAGCCAATGTGGCCCAGGAAGCTGAAAGCATGTTTCTCGTTTCTTCTCCCTCTGTTGACAGCTACCTTGGATGCAGGCTATTTTCCCAATGGAATTCCTGGCACGAATTTCTTCATCAGTCTGCAGAAGACCAATAAGGATCCCCAAACCCAAGCTCCTGCTCTCATGAGCTCCATCACAAACTACTTCTAGAGGCTGGGCAATCTAAAACTTTGATCTTTTAAATATGCCTTCAGTGCTGTCACCATGCTTCTTTTGCCTAGTAACCTCTCCATATTGCAACCATAGACAGCTGAAGGGCTGATACACTGCCATCTCCCGAGAGCAGCAAAGCCAACAGACATCACACAGACAGTGCTGTTTAAATCAGGGAAAATACTTCCCCTGTATTAGTGCTCCAGGACGTCCTGTATCTCTGTAGTGTGGGCACCACTGCTGTATTTACAATTTGCCCATCCCTCTCTTTGAAGACAGCCCTCAGCAGTAACAACAGTTCATCGGCTACGAAGGTCAAGGGCTCCGCCAGCCCTCCTGAGATCTGAGCTACTGGTTCCACAGAGTCTGCCAGTATCAAACCTGACACTTGGATCAGTAGTTACTCCCCAGGCATATCTGGTTTCCCATTTCTTCAGTTTCTAGTGTCAAAATACACTTGCTGCACAGTATGCAAAGCTCCGCAGGCAACATCCTCTCCCTGTTCTCCAGTTGTGGGAGGAATGTCTATTTTTACAGGGGAAACGTGTACTTTATGCCAACATATTATCCTACTAGTCCACCCAGGCTCCTATTTGTGTTACAGAGCATAGAAAATGACAAACCTGCATCCCACAGTTAGTGTCACATTATCAGTGTATATAAATGTTTTGGAAGTTAGCATTTGAGGCAGATGCTCTGCATTAGAAATGCTACAGAACAATCAGATACGCAATTCATGGGTAAATTCAAGGCTACATATTTAAGCTTGCAGCAGCATTTGTGATGTTTTTATCCTTTCTTGCAAACCCAGAACAGTATGTTCTCAGTGGAGAAACTCAGCGGAGTTTCTGGACACAAAGAACAGCTCACCCTCTTCACCCCTCTGGAGGAAATGGGCACCAGCTCTGCTTCCACTGACTGCATTTATGGGCCTGTGTTGGTCCCTTCCCTTCTTATTCTCTTTGGTATGGGAGATTCCAATTTGGACTTCTGTCCTTTTCCATACAACTGCTGCTGGTTCTCTCTCAGTCCCATTGGACTTCTGCAGAGAACGTCCCCATTTGGACACAACGCACCTTATAAAGTACCAAGAGAAGAGAAATAAGCCCTGGCAATACAGAGCTCAGGCTGCAGGAACAGCGAGACGATATCAAATGCTGCTTTAAGTGCTGATATTTTTGTGCTTTGAAAGAAAAATGCCTTCAGGAATCGCAGCAGGAGTCACCTCTATATAAAGATTTTGCATATAAAGGGACATTTATTATTCTCAATTAATGGCATACTGATAGACACGTTTACATTTCTAAGTGTCAGATTCAGCAGAATACGATGTGACTGAAGGCCTCTTATTTCACTCTGAAAACGGTCATAAAAGGATCTAAAGAACACAACCACCCCCCACCACATTTTGTAGAAGACACAAGCCATCCTTTGATTTCCTACAGTTCTGAGGGCTGGTTAGTGCAGCAAGGCTCTCCTAACACCAATACGAACATCTGCAGACAGCAAAGTGGATAGCCACTGCAGTTCCTGCACAGAATGGGAGATGTCCCCAGCCTACTGCATGGGGCTGTCATAGATCTCGGCTGCATCCTCCCACGGATTATTAGGGAAACCTAATGTGGCAGAACAACATACAGGAGGTTTCTGGGAAAATGAATAGCGAGCAGCCTTTGGTTTTTCCACTTACTTGGACACTGTTTAGTTGCTCTTTTGTTTTTTAATTAAGAATATCCCATATAAAGCGAAACCTCCCCATCAAGTTGCACCACAGTTCACTGTTTTGAGGACTTCAAATAAAAACATCTAGCCATCTACTCAACTGTATAAATCAACATGCTGCAGGTATTCCTGTTTGGTTGCCTTACATTAGACCTGTTAATAAATAATTCAGTCTTCAAATGAGAGCAGCTAAATTTAAAAGGCACCCACAAAACCTACCGGTGTTTGCTGGAGCTTTCGATTTTTGGATTTGGTTTCGCAGAGAGGGTGGGAAAAGCAATTTACTATCATGGCAAAGGACGTGTGTTGTACGCTAATTCAGCAGCATCTTGGAGCATAAAAGCTGCTGCTTGGCCTCAGGCCCAGCACGGGGCTACAAATCCCCTCACACTCAGCCCGGCACCCAGCTCTGCACTCCCAGGACGAGCCCACTTCTAAAACACACAGCAAGGGCTGGGATGCTGGCAGCTCCCCAGCTGTGATTAAGGACAGCACTGCAGACCAGAAGGGCTCAGATTATCACTTCTGCTGCCAGTCTTCTGTGTGCAAATCTGCGCAACAGTGTCTTCACCAGTCCCAGGGGGACAGCGATACCAATCGTCTGATACAGATTCGGAGTGGTCCCCAGCACTCTGAAAGCACCAGGTCACTTTGTGAACAAGCTGCCGGGTTCAGAAGAATTAACATAACCAGCTAAATTTACCCTGGCCTAAAACCATCTGCCAAAGGCCAGGTAGATTTAAGAGATGAAACTTACCGCTAGCTCATTTTAGAACTTCCACAAAGTCCCCATGATGTGTTTGTTTCTCTGGAAACAGGAGTTTACATTTCCTTTTCGGCAAAGTCTTTGGAAGCAGCGAGCTATATATTCCCAGAGAAAAGGCAGTTTCCCCTCTTTTTAAGTGATGGAAAGTCAATTTGCATCATAATTACAACCGAGGCTCTATAACGTTACTTTTAGTTAAAACAGTAAACTACCATAATAAAAGTGTACCTGGGGAATATTTAGAGAAAGCACTAATGATTTCTTCCCTAGTGGTTAATAAATCCACTTCCAGATCAATTTGTTCATGATAGAAACTTGAGAGCATAAACAGTTACACAAGCACATTAGAGTGTGTCTTTCCCAGTATAAATGATTTATTACAATGATTAGCAGCACATAAACAATTTAAAATACAACTCTAATTAGCTTTTTGGAAGAAAAGGAGAAAAACCTTCCTGACTCCCTCTCCACATTATGTTTTACTTTTCTAAGTGTATACTTTTTAATTAAATCCAAATGTCACAATAAATTTCAAGTGTTTTATTACCACCCTGGCTAACTAAGCCATTCATGCAAACAGCCGTTATATTGAACCAGACGCGGGACTGAAAGCGGTTGAGGGGAAAGGAGAAGGGGGGAAAAAGGCAATTATTTCTCTATTTGACAAGAGATTTGTACAAACGTTTGAAGACGTGAAGATCTCCGGCAAACTTTCTCTGTTTTATCCAGAGAGCTTGGCCAACTAATTGCTCTTTAATACCGGTTTCCGTGTTTGAAAACGTCACGCCCCATTAAGCTTTCCCAGTTGAAAGCAGAAGGAGAAGGAAGAGGAGGAGAGGAAGGTATGAAAACCAGTCTAAAAGCTAGCCAAACAACCAGCCAAAGCTGATGCTGGGATGCTGAAGGCAGAGCTAGGGGTGGCCAATGAACACCAAAGTCTAATGGCCTTTAGCAAAGGAACAGCTCTGGGGAGCTCCAGGACCAGGTGTGGTGCTGGGCTGCTGGGTGGGGAGGAAACCCAACCCCAGAAGCTACCCAATCCCATAACATACCCAACCCAGAGCTGATCCCTAAGCCCCAGTGCCACCGCACAGCGCTTTGCTTCAACACTAACCCTAGCAGCACGGTCTAAACAGGACAAATTTAGCATCGTTCAGACAAAAGCCAGCCATTAAAGAAGGCAGCTGCAATTATTAAAATAGGTTAAAGAAAACGGGCACTATGCGGATGAAACTTTTGACCCCAGCTCGCAGCTCCCTCAAGAACACTTCGGCTTAATTCATCTAAATTAAAAACCAAACATCACGTTTTAAAACGGCACCAAAAGATCGCTTTAAAAAATGCGATTAAAAAAGCGGGTCAAGGGTTGGAAATTAGTAATTACTACTACAATTAACCAAAATCAGACAGAGACACATAAATGGTGCATATTACTGCGGTTCACGTCAGAGAGGCAAATGTGAGCAGAGCGCAGGAGGAAAAAGGCTGCAAGACACAGAACCACTCGTATCATTAACCTCTGCCACAGCAGAGGACCCGCTCTTGGAAGTTTACATCGTTTGTTTCCAATGAGAAGTATTGCTGCTGCTTACCTTGCTCAGCTACTAAAGCATGCTCTTCAACGGTTACCGAATTCTTTGGAAACCCATATTTTGGTATTTCTTCCTGTCTAAGATCTCAGTGCATCTTCATGCTATTGGCGGTACATCTGCCCCTCACCTCCTGTTTTAATAGTTCTGAAAAAGGATGAGAAAGGCCAACTTTTGAACATCCTGCTATTGAGAAGAGGTCATTTGCCAAAAATGCCACCTGCTAGGCTCCATATTGTTTGAGCGCAAAAGCCCTTTGAGTACTGCCAAGGACAGAACATAAAGGGTTTCTAAAACAGACTACTTAGCAGTGGACAGAGACAGGGATACTCTGTATGCAACTATCATCGTTCAGATGGATTCCCTTAGGTTTTTAGGGGCCGAAAGATAATTTAACAATTAACACTTTGTTCCCACTTCAATCTCAGAATGGCTCTTTGTGAGCTTCCTTGGTGAAACTTTGAAAGAGCACAGTGGGAAAGCACAGACTGACTACTGTTTTGAACTATAACCAAAATGAACTATTCTCTAGGTCCTCCCTTGAAGCTATCATCTACTTTAGGCTAGATGAGGAAAATCTAGGTTCAAATCTTATTCAGGTTTCAGTTTAATTTTGAGAGCTCAGAAGACTCCACAAATCATTTAAGTTAAAGTAATGAAAATAGGTGAACTTGAGAAGGTGGACAGGCACGAATGATCTCCTCCAAAATAGGGAAGAATCCATCTGTTCCCTTTTAAAGTGCATAAAAGTCTTTGCAGCAGTAATGAAAATTCAGGGATGTAAGTCATGGACATCATAGCAGTCTATTAGAGAGAGGAGTGGGGCTGTATTACAGAATACTGTGAGCAGCAGCGATTATATAAAAGGGATGCTGCAAAGGCAGCATAGCTAAGGGCAAGCCAAATGATTCAAGGACTCAGGAATCTCAGTTCTTCACAAATGGAGGAAGAAATGAAGATTTCTATCTTTGAAGAGGCAGGATGAATGCAGAGCCATGCAGACGCCTGAAAGAAGCTGTGAAGATGGAGGTATTAAGCAGGATGGGCTTCTCAGGGCAGGAGGCAAATGGCTTCATGGTTGATGACGGGGCTGCTGCCACAGCCAGCATAGGGGCAAAGGGAAGGAGGGCTCTGCCACAGCACCCAGTCTCCACTTCCCCTTCATCCCTCTTTCTTCCCACATGTTGAAGCAGACCTCCTGGCCACACACTTCCAAGCAGGAACGAGGCACAGCCTCCATATCCGCCACCTCACACAAAGCAGAAGTCTTTCTTCCAACCCATATGCTCCATTCTCCTCCTCTTCCCTTACTAGGTGACCACACCTCATCTCCTCCCGTACATACACAAGACTCAGTTTACTTCAACGTTTCCAAAAATACTTCTGCAGGTTTGTTTGTTGTTTTTTTTTAGCAATCTCCCTGCTAATATTTTTTAAACTTTGATTTCAACCAATCTTAGAATCAAGGAATCACTGAGGCTGGAAAGATCACTGAAATCATCCTGTCCAACAATCAACCCACACGTGGACCGCTCTAGATCACATCCCTCAGTGCCATGTCCACCCATTTCTTAAGCATTTCTAGGGATCTTCCAGTAGAGCAGACGTTTTACTTACTTCATACATTGTTCCCAAATTACATATCTGTGGTTCAGAGGAAAAACCATAATGCATACTACACAGAATAGTGAAGCCAGTGAGAAAGAAAATGAAGATGACATATATTAAATTGCACAAGCGATACAGGAAGCCCTAGCCAGATTAACATTCAACACAGTAGTAAAACATAGAATCTTACTCTCAAACTGGAAACAGCCAACACCCACGCTGATCTGCCCTTGGGTATGGTATTGAAACAAGAATCATAAGAACTTACATGTTATTTGCAATTCAGCACATAGCGTTCAGGCCTGAGATTTGAAGACCAGAATTGCACCCTCAGCACAGGTTACCAAAATGGTGCTATTCTGGGAAACTTACATGATTTTCATTGCCCATCTCAACTTTTTTTTATTTTTTCTCAGTTAGTTCAAAGTTCAAGAATTGGAATATAGTGATAATTTCTTCCTCTTCTGCTTGCATACACTACCTTACACAGCACGGCACCAAATTAACAGAAGTACAAATAGGATCATGTATGTTTAGTTTGTTATTATTTATTTCACCTAAGTGACATCTTAGTACTTTCTTCTAGGACACAGAAACCATCTTCAGTATTCACACTGTCAATCAGCACCCACAGGATGTGTAAGACCTTTCCTTCACTGGGTAGGCACCCCTGTTAAACTCAAAGGTAAACACCTACATGGAAGGAGCTCTCAGAGAGCTTAGAGGGAAACGCTGAGCAAACACAGCTCTGCTATGAACACTGCTCCTTTAATGACAAACTCACTGGGATGCTTAAGTTGCCTTGAGCACTTGGTTGTGATATGCAGGGGAAAGGAAGTTCAGAGTTAACTTCTCCCATGTCCTTGTACAACTTCAAATGCTAACATGCACTTAACCAGCTTGTTTTAAACATTTTGCCTTGATAAGCGAAGTTTAAAACTAGTGTAATACCATTCTAAGAGTATTAATTTAATTGAAACAAAACAAGACTTGTCACACTGTTCTCCGCTGGTACTGCCAACTAACTCACATGGCTGTCTTGCAGCTGAAACCAGCACAATAACGTTCATAACTGGCTTGCTCTTTGGATTGAATGGAAACTCAAGCCAAGCCAAAAAACATTTGTTTTCTTTGATAATGCACCACCAAGGAGTGCTCTTCAAAGAGTCACTGCTGTAAGTTTACAAGATAATAGAACACATGCTGAGAGAACCCGAGTTAAGCTCAGTTTTTTATCTGGGTCCGTGATGGGTGCAGAGGGGCAGAACAAGGCATTGCTTGAGACTTAGACATACAGAGCTTGCTCAGTGATCAAGAAGGAGCCAACTATCCCAAGCAGAAGGACAACCAGACACACAAAAGTAAACACTGAGCATGCACCCAGTGTAGCACAAGGGCTACTGCAACATGGCCACGGCTTCCCAGTTCAGTGCTCTGTTTCACGTGAGAAAACACAACAACAAATACTGTCAGAGCATTTGACACACGAGGCAATCAGAAATTTGTTTACCATACATAGAATGGACTCAGTTTTCTATGGTGAAACATACCATGGAGACCACAGGGCAGTGGTTCCTCCAGCCTGGGAGAGGAAACGGGAAGAAGAGATCAGGTTATCAGTCCCCACTGTTGCTTTTCAAGTCTTGCAGACAGAAAGCTCTGTGACTTCATGGCTGGACACCTACAAGGATACTGTAGGTTTTCTCCTTCCCTCTATCTTTGCCAGCATACAGTTGTTATTGCCTTTAGCCCACTCAGGATCCCACAGGGACACATTTTTCTTCTGATAGTGACCACTGGTAAATTGCAACTCTGGACATAATGCAGCCACCACGCCAGAGCGCTGCACAGTAACTGCCCACAGGGAGCACAGGAATTGCGCTGGGCACAGTTAGAGCTGAGCAGTGCATTACTATAGCAGGGCCCCTCTGGCTGCTCTAACTCAGAACTGTCAGCATTTCCAGCAGCTCTTTCTCCAGGAATTACTACAACAGTTCCAAAATAACAACAGACTAGAAAATAAAAAAATAAAGCAAAAAACACAGCGAGTCTTCAGGTCAGCCTAAGAAATCAGTCTACGGGTATGTCACCCCCATCCCAAGACAACACTAGGGCAAATCCCCACGAAACGTCCCCAGGGAAATCCAAGTCGTTTAATATAGATACACCAAACCTTTGAGACTGTCCACTTGTGGGCAACACTGATGCACCTTCAAAACCCCGACGTGGGTGCAGATGCTGTGACTGTATCAGCAGAAAGGCCTTTAACTTTCCAGGCACTACAGGAGGCAAGACATCAGGACTCATTTCATTGGACCTGTTTTGTTGTTGGTGGTTGTTTTTTCCTCCATTCAAAAGAGCACTCTGCTGCTGTTTCCACTATGAGCAATTCCATCTGATTAAGGTCAAGCCTACAGGGTGGAGTGTGCATGGGGGATGAGGAGCAGAAAAGATGCTATGAAACCTAGGAGCTGTGCTTGGTGAAGAACAGCTGTACCAGTCAGCATCCCGAGTAAGCCACCACGGGAATTATGTTTGTCTCCCACTTTCCCCTATGTATTTAATTCAGGGCCAAAGGGGTAGTATGCGTTCACCTTTGAGCTCCTGTGTCACAAGCAACTATATTCATTCAGCTTTCCTATTTAACTAAATGGAGTTCACACATGCTGCAGTATAAAGTTACCTCTGCCCATCTGAAAGCAGTCCAATCAATGCTACGCATAGAGAGAGGCATTTGAATCAGCCTTAAGTTAATTCTTAGTAGTCGAATCTGTGACAGCATGCTGACCCTTTCAAGTCAACTGGGAGCAGGCAATCTTTGCAGAAGATCCTCAGGCCTTTAATCAGATTCTCAGTGGGTTTTAAAGAGATACTGCAGCATCAGTTTGTAAACATCTCTCTAGTGAAAATAAAGATTACTTCTGACCCAGCCAATTACTCAGTCCCAGAAGATATATCCTACAGTTATAATTGAATGAACCATAGGGAAAGAAAATATATTTTAGGTAGGGGGTAGCAAACCCAAATCCCAACTTAGGATGCAGGCAGCACCGTGTCCTGTGGAAAGATCAGGTAGAGAAACACTTATAAAAAAAAGTCTATTAAATCACCTACTCCTTCCTCGTTCCAGGGCGAGATTGCTCTCTTGAGGGCAGAGCCCTGCTAAGATGAGTGCAAATTATCAGCTGAAGCTCTTCCTGAAAAGCAAGTGTGACGGGGACAGACCAAAGCATTATTTTGAGGAGACCCATAATATCAAATAAGGGTTTGCCACAGCACAGAGAACCCTGGGAGAAATGTCAGCTCCTGAAACAGGAGAATACTGTAATTTGAGTTTGCCATTAGAAAGAAAACACTGGAGAAAGAGCAGAGGACCTTCGCTCAGCCCAGAGACTGCCAGAGACATTAAGCAGTCTCTTGCTGCATTACTTTAAAGCTGCATTTTAGCATTAGGAGCCAACGCGCTCTATTGCGGAGAGATATAATTACCGACTTAAAAAAAATAAATAAATGTAGTTCTTTATTCTGGAGCTATTACAGGGTAATGTGTAACAGACATCATCCGATGGGCCGTGAAGGCTCCAAGGGCCATTACAGCCTCACAGGTCAAGACCTGCGCGAAGATTTTTAGGTTTGTGGATCACTGCTCTCACACCGAGCAGCACAGGCAACACCTGCACACCAACACACGTGCAGGAAAGCCAGGGGACACTTCTGCCACTGCAGCTGCTTATGGATTTTGACACTCGGATCGAGCCGCGTCAGATCCCTGGGAAGTTCAGAACCTGCCGACCTGCAGTTTGCCATTCCTACCAAGGAGTTCACCTGTAAGCATGGCCTTTTTTTTTTCCTTCCTATTTTTTAAGGGAGAATCAAGGAAGAGAATGTCCCTCTCCTCTCCCTGCTTCCCCACTGTGGCCCCCTTTTTCTTTTACTTTCGCAGAGGACTAAAAATCCCAGCCAAGTGACGGGTTTATAAAATTTTAATAGGAAAGAAAAAGGTATCCTCGGGCAGGATCTTACATGCAGACTTCCACCATAAACGAACACTGAGGAAAATACGGGTTTTATATGGAAACACTGACAGAACTTCATACAACGTGATATAATGCCTCTACATGGACTGTGGACCTGGAGGGATGGGTGAGTCCCACGTCCAGCATCCATAGGCTGCCACACCACCCAAGTGTGGGTCAGCTCCACACCTCTACTGCTCCCCAAGGAGGACTGACCTAAAGACAAAGTTCCTTCTGTAGCCCAAAAGCTTTCCTGTTTGTAGCCTAGAAATATTCTTAGCCATTTACAACCACTTATGGTAATGACAGTAAAATCTTTGGGGAGCAAAAAGCCTCTTTTCCTTCCCTTCCTGATGCTTCCCCAACCTGTGGCCTCATGCAGGGCAGAGCGGCCAGCCTCTGCTTTGCAGAGTTAGACATGCCCAAGCAAAGACCCCTCTCTCTTCAGGAGTATGCTCTCTTTTCCCACTCATTCACTGTCCTCAGCTGACCTGCAGCTTACCCCATACAGACACAGTCTGCCTGTGCCCCCTCCAGCACGGACAGCCATCGTGATCAGCAATTCACAGAATATCACAGTATTGCAGGGGTGTGAAGGGACCTCAAGAGATCACTGAGTCCAACCCCCTGCTAAAGCAGATACCCTACGACAGGTCACACAAGAGACATCCAGATGGGTCCTGAATATCTCCATAAATGGAAACTCCACCACCACTCTGGGCAACCTGCTCCACGGCTACACCACTCTTATTGTAAAGCAGCTCTTCTGCATGTTAGTATGGAATTCCCTATGCTCAAGTTTTAGGCCATTACTCCTTGTCCTGTCACTACATACCACCAAGAAAAACCACCTGGTCTCATCCATTTGCCTCCCACTTCCCGTTAGATATTTACAAACATCAGGTCGCCTTTCAGTCTTTTACCCAAGCTGAACAGCCTCAGGCCTCCCAGCCTTTCCCCATACAGAAGATGCTCCAGTCCCCCCATCATCTTTGTGGCCCTCCTCCAGACTCTTTCTGGGAGATCCCTGTCCTTTTTGAACTGGGGATCCCAGAACTGGACACAGTAGTCTAAATGTGGCCTCACCAGGGCAATATAGAGGGGGAGGATCCCCTCCCTCCACGTGCTGGCAGTTCCTCATTCACTCCATGCTGGGATTGCCCTTCCTTTTCCGCAGCTATCACACCCCACTGCCTTTTGAGGTCAACCAGCACCACAGGTTCACGAATGGGACAGGCTCTGTCAGCAGAACTTACGGCTTTGGTTTTAGCTCCTCAGCTGCCACTTCTTAATACAGAAACCGACGCCACGAGGCACAGTCGCACCTTGTTCAGGCTGTCATTCCTTAAAGAAGCCACAAGCCCGGAGCAGCTCTCTGTAGGAAGGTAGCACGGAACTGAACAGCTCATTACTTTTTGCCCGTTGCCATCCACATGCACACACATCTGCCCACCCAAGTTTTGCTCTCATGGAACCTGATGCTCCTCAGCTGCGTAGAGGAGGCGCAGCACCACCTCATTCAAAGAGGTGTGCAGGGTGGAAGCACCATTATGTGTTATTAAAGCGTCAGAGGTTTAAGCCCCGTGTTGGTTCAGTCGTAAGTTACCAACCAGCGCCGACGGCAGACATAAAGCTTCCCTTAAATTATTAAGCATAAAACAGCAGACTGTAATATTTTGCTAAACCCGAGTACAGACACAGACAAAGATGTCATTTCAATATTTGAAACCAGCAAGTTTAATTTAAAATAAGAGCAAACCAATAAGCTCAGAAAATAGCAATGTGTGAGAGGAAAATTACACTGCTAGAGAAAAAAGTGGAAGGACTTAAGAAATTTATAAAAGTAATCTCCAAGTGGAAATTAGAAATCAACCCCTAGAAACAGAATAACACAAAAGAAATATTACTGTCCACTTTCTAAATCAATATAACACCGCTACACGACAGAATTACCATGGTAACTCAAGTAAAAAGAATAAAGCAATTCTTATTATTTCAAAATAAAATCACAGCCTGAAGCCCAGCTTTTATTACAACTGCTGATAGATCGCTGGCTTGTATTTATCTGAAATATTGCTTTTCAATCAGCTATTTTATGAATGTACAAATTTCACTGAGCAGCCCACTTAGACTGAATGCCTAAAAGCCCCCAAAAAGACCAGTCGATGGATCGATTGTAGGCACGCACGTGGGTTTTTTAAGGGAGCCTTATTATACAGGCTTTGGTGTTTCATTTGATCCAAATTAAAGAGATAAGGGAATGAGAGAGGCCGACTCAAACACTTGCTTAGTCTGAGCTCCCTACGTTCCAGCTTAGGTTCGCTAGAAAAACACAACAGGGAGAAAGAGGAACGGCAGCACCCAGACCTCCCATCTCACACAGGGTCCGGTGTACACCAACACGTTCCATCCAGTCAAAGCAAAACAGAAAACACTGCCTGAACACGGAGCTGCTCAAAGGCATTTGGCCTGGGACAGCTTGCAGACTAAGGTGGCTGTGATCACACTCAGCTCAACCCCGAAGTATGCGCTGCCTCTCAGAGAAACACGGTCCTCCACCATCCACTGCAAATGGGCTCTAAAAGCAACAGTGGAAACAATGTGTGCTTAATCTGAGCACGGCCTGCAGAGAGGTCACACACTCAAATATCCCGTTTTCTGTGCTATCTGGTTGTATTTAAAACACTCTTCCTAGAGACTTCAAGCCAGCTGAGGTCACAAACAATCACACTGAGATTAGGAAAGGGAAGGAGCTGAGAGAGCGAAGGGGAGCCTCATCTGACACACTGCAATAGGACACCCTGAATTGCACTGAGAACCTCTTTGGAATTAAAACGAAGGAAGCAGCAAGCTTCTGGGGCGAATGCAGAGTTTTTATTCTAATAAAGCCTTGCCCCAGGAGAGGGAAAGGAAATCTTGAAAGACAGAAACAGGATTTTACATGTGCTAAAAGCATCGGTGTGACACTTTTTGGGAAAGAAAGGGGGAAAAATACCTTCGTTGTTATACATGACAAAATTGCAACTAAATGTTTGCTTTGATCCCAGCGCATAAAGGGTGAAGCTTTTAGGCAAGGAGCGGCAGGTGATCTCAGCTCTTCTGCAAGTCCTAATGCTCCTAAAAGCCACTCTTCCAGTTTCTGTAATTGGGCATCAGTAGTTAATGTAGTATTGACTGCATTACATGCTCCTGTGCATCCTCTCACTAATGCCAATTGCATCACCTTGTACATTTACCATATTGCTTAGCCAATAGCTGTTAAAAGCAATCCAAATCATGAATCATATAGGAAACTTTTAGCAAGACACGACATCCAAAGGAGACAATTTACAGTTGAGTTAATCTGGGTACATTAGCGAGACATGGATTCAGGAAGACAGACCAATTTATGTTACTTTAGTTTTACCCTTTATTGCTTTGTATAGGCAAATGAATGGAAGGGCACGGAGTAAAAACAGATATAAAGGAGTCCTTTTCAAAACAGATCTCCATTCTGCGCAGACAGGTCAAAGGGTTTGAGACTGATGCTTGGTTCAGGCTTTCATAACCATAACAGGGTACTTACAGAAATCATTTTCTACAAAGGAGGATAAAGACAAACATATAATGGATTCTGAATAATGCTCGATACCCACCCCCACGGAGAGCACAGCAGGCAGAACCCAAGTTGCTCAATGTTCTCCATGCACGGCCTGTCCACGAGTCACCTGCTGCCGAGCACGCCAGGGAGGGACTGCACACAGCATCCCAAAGCAGCGGGGCATGGCAGCCCTCCACCTGCCTGAACATAAAGTAAAGCCCTCCCTACTGCTGACTTGAAAGGATTATGTCCTTTAGAAACATGTACCCATCCCTCTGGAACAGCAGGGAACGGCACGAGCATTACAGAGACGTTGGTTAACCCACATCAGCACAAGGTAGATCCAACCAGGAAGCCAACCAAATCAGGAGCAAGCACCCACTGACAAAGCACCCATTGCAGAACAATTTCACATTGGTTTCTTGACCAAAAGATGCATAGCAAACTGACATTGCTCCTCGCTGCTCTTCTGACCAAGCTCAGCGGCAGCAGGAATTGAGGAGATGGAAGGAAACGATTGGAAGGAGCTGCTGCTGCCACCTCTGCTGGGGCAGGGAGCAATTTGCAGTACTTTTGGAGGAGGAATGAAATGAACAGAGGGGTAAATAGTGCCTAGGGGAAGCAATCAGCCAAGAACTTCACAAAAGAAAAACCAAATTGCGTTCTTACACACTGGATTCCAAAGCACTGGAAACTCTGCTGCTTTACGTCTGGTCTGAAAAAGATCATGATTCTCCTTTGAAAAGCTTCCAGAAGTCCCTCCGAAAGACTTGCACATGCAGGGAAAATGCCAAAACAAAACATTTTCACTAGCTGATCAATTTAAACAGCTGTGGTAAAGCTGCAGCCACTGGCACCATCATTAACAATTTAAAGCATGGCTGCTTTTGTCTTCCTTCCCAGTTACATTCTCATTATGCCTTTTTATTTATTAGAAACACAGTTCTCCAGAACACATTTCTGTATCTCAGATCCATAATAAAATGAGTAGGAACATCCCTGGCTTCCACTCAAATGGATGTTTATATTGGAGAGAGGGTTAATTGTTTAATTCTGGTCCAAGTTCTCTGCAGTTCAGTCATGAATATGCAACAGTCATCCACTTTTTCTTCAAGAAAAAACACAACTGTCGAAATCAATAGTTTAAAAAGAAGGCAAATATTACTTTCACTGCCCAAATCACCCTTTCAGAGCTCGATTAGCATGCAAGGAACTCTGAACGCTGGAGAAAAGAACTGAAATATTCAATGAAATTTAAAAACCCTCTAAATTTGGACAACATCCTCCATTATCTGCTTTGATGAGCAGCACGTGAAGGAACGAGTTTGCAAGAACATCCACTGGAAAGGAGAGACGAGCATCTGCTTGCACAGATAGCACCCAGCATCACTCATGGAAACTTAGGCTCAGGAGTTGTCCTGTTGGAGAACAGAGAAAACACAGGCACACAAGCTAACACACCCAGAATGAAAAACAGTAGCTGCAGTGAACTGATCTCAGACCATCCATAGGTTTAATTATGTTAATCTAATAGTGAGCAACTTTCATTTTAAGTCGCCCTTCCATCCGCCCCCAAGTCTTCAGTGAATAGGCTCTACATTCATTGAATAAATCATTCCCTGGCAACAGTTACGCACATTACCGAAGTTGGGGGCAGTGCCTTCCATACAGCTTAAAGCAATGTCTATGTATTCTAAATGGTGACAGTTCTGTCCAATTTTAAAAAGATATGGACCCGTTAAGAGTTTTATAGTTCAGCATTTAGCAGCATCTGCAGCGCCTTTTTTATTCTTCCATCGCAACGCTTAATGCTCGATACCATCATTCTGATTCCAAATTGATTTCAAGTGAAACACCTTATTTGCCATAAACTTTCATGTTCTTCACCTAAGTAAGACTTCTCTCAGATGCAATTGGTCATAATGCTGTAAGAACAGTTTGCCTTTAGCAGGAACGGAACGGTTTGGGCCAATGACAGGGAAGCAAAACTTGGAGCAGCGAGCGCATTTGCGGATAGAAGAAAACGATATCCGAACACAAAGCCTGAAAACCTCAAGAAAGCCTCCAAATGAAATCAATTAATCCTCCAACCATGATAAATTTCTTAACCATTTAAGAAACATATCTCAGACTCTGCTGTGACCCTTTATCACCAGACCTAATGGATTACTTTATTAATAATGCACTGCTCTTAAAAGGAATTTTTCCGAAGATTCTACCATAAGAGAGTATTTTCAGGATGGCTATGACAAACAGGCTGACACGTTCATGTTGTAGCTATTAAAGATAATAAAATTTAACACTAACTCCAAAGAAGACGAATTATGTTCTGCTGCCAGGGTATCAAGCACCCTTTCTACTATATTAAACCAAAATTACAGTGCTACTAATTTCCAAGAATCGGCTTCTTCTGTCACGTTATCCAGGCTGAAAAACACTCATAGGCTGTTTAAGTACTTATGTCAACCAGACAACCAGCATGCCTCACCAGCTTCTGGGAATGAAGAACAATGATCCCCTATAAAGATGCCTACCATGATCTTTCAGCTATCTCATCGAGGCAGATACTAAAAGTCTTTGATTGCCTGGCAGCAACACACCTACACAAAGCAGCGTGCTCCTATCGGGACTGCTAACTCCTTTCACCCATCTTTTTCTCATAGGAAGCATAACTCACTTTCATTTAATAGAGATCCAGGTTTTCAGGGCTCCAACTACCTTTCATTTCTCAAAAAGGTTTAACCAATTCAGTCTCCCAGTTCTCACACCTCTGTATGCCATGTCCAGGTGCAGAGGGTGCCTGTGGGAGGCTACCTTGTCTACCTCCAGCTCTGCCCTTAGTCAGAATCGGAGAAGCATTCAGAATTTCTTCTGATCTTCTTCAGTTTCCTGCTTTTACCACCTTCTGTTGTTTCTTTGTAAATACACGACTCTGGTGTTGTCATAAGACTAGACCGGCCAAACCTCTGAAATTACACCAAGACGACACGTGCCAAGATAGCTGCCCCAACAAACCACTGAGTAACCCAAATAAAGAAAGAAATACAGGGCCTTCAGTGTCCTGCATCAACCGTTCTTCAAATAAGCCACTGTCTGGGAAGGTCGACAGTATTTCTTTGTGAACGTATAGCTAGACAATGATGGATCACATAGAAGGTCGTAGACAAGTGCAGAAGACAGAAACAAAAAACCAACTGGAAGTATTTGGCAACAGAAAAAATTAAATTTCACATTGCAGGAGGGAAAAAACAGCCACCCTGCCATTTATCCTCCTCTCTCTTTGCACAGTTCTTCAGTAGGTAGGTGTGAGAGAAGTGCCTTAAAGCCAAAACAAAAGATACCAGCTACATGTAGAACTCTCCTTCCAATGCAGTGCTGTTTTTCATGGGGCTTCTGGGCAGCCAATACTTGCCTCACTTTTGTACATGTCATGATCGTTACCAACAGAAGCAGATCACCAGGGCCCATCTGGCTGGCAGCAGTTCTCACTCCATGCCCACATGCACACGCACAACTGGTCACAAATGCACTCCCAAGGCCAGCCCGCAGCCCTGCTCCTTGGCTAGAGCACACTTGTGGCCTGCCATTACAGAATCAATTTCACCGCTTTTCCAACTACAAAATGCTGTTTCTTTCCTCCTGAGTGGGGTAAGATGGGATCTTACAGGGAACCCAACTGCTGCTACTAATCCAGCTTCAAATTACCTAACGTTCATTGCCCTGAGTACCTCCCATCAACCTAGGGAGGTTCTCCAACCCTGGTGTGCTCAACCACTGGGTATTCATATTTTCTTTTCATTTTTCAAGAGCTATGGATTTTATATTTTTTTTGTTTTAATTTTTTGTTGTTGTTTTTTAATAAAAACCAAGGTTCGTGTACTGGCACACGGCCCTTCCAATGTCATTTACTCTTGCAGTCTGTTTAATCAGAGTTCTACTTTAAAACACAAAGGACCCATGATTTGGGGTGCTAACGCCTGTGCGAGCACTGGGACAAACGCGCAGCTGATCAGGGCTTACAGAAGTGCACACAGAGTCAATAATTTGGTTCAAGGATACGATGTCTAGTTAACACAGTACAAGTTAGCTAAAAGGAAACTTTCACCCTCCCCACACATAACAAAGAACCGTGATTTCTATTAGTGCGTTTCATACCATACATGCTGATTACTAGGCTGTGCTTCATTGTTAGCAGAGATTACAGCTGGGATAAGCTGCAGCTTTTTCCTAATTGCTATTATGATGACTGAATTTTTGTTTTGTGTCAAGCATTATTCACACATTATACTCAAAAATTTGATCCCTCCACGACGCATTATTGATTCCATGCAGGCAATCACGCTGCCGCCAATGTGAAGAATTAATTTGGGCTATTCTGCTTGATTTGCATTGCTCCATCATAGCAGAACACAACTCTATGGGGAAACACAAATTGAAAAGGAAGATTTGACAAAATATGGAAAACGCCGCCATCCTTTTAAAGAGATGAGCCTTAAGAAGGGGAGGAAAAAAAAAGCCGAAAATAACAAAGTCCAGCACAACACGTGTGGTCCAGTAAGAAGTAAGGTCAGCCAGCCAAATTCATCTTAGTCAGAGGAAGGTTACAAGAGTAGCCTTATGCCTCTAATAAAGTAAACTAGCTTGCTTCAACTTGTATTGCCAAAGAAAACAAGCGAACACCTCTGAGAGCGACACTGCTCCAAAGCCTTTGAAACCCTGTTAGCTCCATTTGTTTTCCCAGCATAAGCAATGCTCAACCACTTAGCGTGTCTTTTATCCGCAGTCCAGTCAACTGCAAAGCTGATCTAGAAGATGTGTAACAGATGCTTCACATCCACCTCTTTTTTTTTCAGAGTTCTCCCGCGTTAACAAAGGGACTTACGCGATGTCTTGACTGAAATCAAGACAGGGATTTCATGCGTTTTGACCTGAAGATTATTTCACAGTTTTAGGATGCCAACTTCATTAGAGGAGAATCCCTCCAGAAGGGCAAGCGAACTTACATGTGGGTGCTGAGACCCCACACTGAGTCAACATCTGATCAGAATCTGCTTAAAGAGGACACTGACAACGACACACTTCTGCTTGGCCACAAACGTTGGGCGTGTAACCTCCAAGCCCACGCACATTTTGTCCACTGTCCCGACCACTTCGCACCTAAATGAGACAAAAACCTACATTCCATCCCAAAAACAAGACTCAAACTGCTATGCGCGGCAGCACACTGCATCATTTTACAGATCAAAGGTGTCAGGAGACAAAGGACCTCAAAATGCTAGATGCAAAGCATAGTGTTTCCCCATAGTATATCTTGGGGTGCTGTGTAGGGAGAGAGAGGAGCTTCTGTCCAAGACTGGTTAAAAGCAAGATTACTTCCATTATGACCAAGTCTTCTTTTCTGATTGTGGTCCAGTACAGCATTAATAGTACACCCAAAAATAGATAGGTGTTGGGGAACAGAAATTATATTGCTCCAACCTATCAACAGGGAAGCTTTCGGCACTGCTTACAATGCACAATTACAGGAAAGCAAGAGACTTTGAATTGCATGTTATTTTCCCCAAATATTTCTAAAGGTAATACATATATTCGAGTAAAATCCACCCTACCGCCATAACATTCCATTTTCTCCAAGCACTTTGGATCCCCGTGAAAAACTGCTTCCTGTCTACAGCCTGCAAGCATTCACTATTTTCTCCTATTTCCAAGTAAACTTGCTGGTTACTTTTATTTTCTAACCACTGAAAGAGAATTCTATACCAATAAAAGCCGAGAACGCAACAACAGAGCCATCAGCACAGCCCTTCACTCACTTATGAAGGTGAGATGGAGCAAGGAGATGATGGTGATGGCGGTGTGCTGGGTGTTACGATGCAGCTCCTGCCTTAGCTACACAACATGCCAAGGCAAGCGGCATTGCCAGCGCAAGAAGTCCAATCAGGATGGCTACTGATGGCTTCCACTGCTTCAATCTTTCTTTGCTGCCAGTGTGCAAGTTAGAAGGGAGTTTCCAAACCGCAGCATAGCAGATCCTCATTGAGAAGTCGCGATGGGACTTACTGCATATGTCCCAGGCACAGCTGGTGAGCAGGCAGTCGGGTTTGGTACCACCGAGCACTGCCTGCCAACATCAGCACCCAGCCCTCAGCCATCCACAGCAAAGGCTGCTCCTAACAGAGCGACTGTTTGCAAAGTCCTAAATTAAGTCAGGTCCTACTTCCGCTTCATTCATTCAATCACCTCCCAGCAAACCTCCATTTACAGCTGGGAAGAAGACACAGCTTTTCTGCCGGAGCAGCTTATGAGCTTATCATCAGCATGGTTAGAGCTACGGAGAAAAGCTGCGAGAAATAGATATTAAGGGCGTACATTAAGGAGACCCAAACGACACGCAACGAGAAGAAAAATCTCTCAACATCAGGTTTACATTCAGAGCCCTTAAAATAAACGGGCAAAAATGGATGTACTGGAGTGAGTTGGAGGAGGACAAAAATCTAAACAGACGTAACAATAAAAATAAGAATGAAGCTGCTTCCGCACGCGGAGCTCGGGGTAAACCCTCGGGTCCCGCCGGGAGGAGATGACACGCGTGGGCACGCAGTTCCCGACCGCGTCCCGGCGCCGCTCGCCCACCTACCGTCGTCCTGCTCCAGCACCATCATCGCAGGGCTGCGCTCGGGCAGCGCGGACCTCCGGAGCGGGGGAGTCCTCGTGCGGCGCGGGGCTCCAATAGCCGCCCGTCCGGCGTTTAACACAGATCGCGCTCCGGCAGAGCGACGCTCGGGGGCAAAGCGCTCTGCGGGTACGACTGCGGGGCTCACCTACTTCTGCGCCGCAGAACTGCGAGGAACTAAAACTGCAATTGAGAAAGAAGGGCGATCGGAGCGGTTCCTCTGGTTCTCACCTCCTCAACGGCTCAATTAACAGCGCATAACCTATTTTCACGCGATCGCTTCTGACGGCCCGTTAACCCGACCGCCGCAACGAGCCGGCTCTCGGCTTTATGAAGCGTCTCCCTTCGGCTTCGGGCTAAACCCGGCGGCCGTCACCCCGGCAGGCCGACCCGCAGCCCCGAGCGCAGCGGGGAAGGCAGGCGCCCGCCCCCGGCGGCGGGATGCGGCGCGGCAGCGCCCCCTGCAGGACGCACCGCGCGCCTCGGCCCGGCCCGGCGCCTCCCGGGGAGCGGCCCGCGGGGCTCGGGGCCGCCGCTCCTCCTGGCGGAGAGCAGGGCACGGGCTCGCCGGAGAGCGAGCGGAGGAGGTACCCAGCGGCGGTACTCGGCGGCAGCCCGTTGCTCGCAACTCTCGCTCCGGAGACTGCAGCTCCACTTTCGCTAGGTCGCTATTACGGTGAATGTATCAGCTCGGCCCTTGCGGGTCCGCCCCACCTGTCAGAGACGCCATCGACGACCGAACGCAAAGCAACAAGTGCGGACCCTGCGCCTCGCAGCCCCAGCGCACACAGTAGCCGACACCTCGACCGCGCTCGCACAACTGCGGGGTCAGGAGCTCCGGTGCCACCAGCCGCACCGCCTCGGTCAGCTTTTGATACAGAAAGCACTTCATTCCTATTTTAACTTCTTCCCTTCGCAACCCACGCAACGCACTGCAGGCTCAGGCTGAGTATCCGCAGTACTATGGCTAGTTAGATCCCTTATCCCCAGCTGAGCTGGCATTTTCTTCCCCTTCGTTCCAAACGCTTGATCCCAACAACCCAACAAGTATCACGGCCCTAAAAGGACGGTTCACCCAAAGATTAAGGCTAATAGTTGAAAGCATTGGGCACAAGCTCACAGGAAGGCGGGCTGTTCTACCTTTGGAGTGTTTTAAATACATATTTCTACTGGATCTCTGATGGAGGCTGTGGACTCCAAAACTGTCCCTTCGTTGTCTGTGTATGTTTCAATCCCATCGCCTTCAACAAGGACACACTGGTCCTAAAACACATGGCACATTTACACTCACACTGATGGGTAATGGCAAAAAAAAGGGTCAGTTTTCTGATAAAAATGAAGTTAGGCACTGCTTACTGCAGCTGAGTTCTGTGGCGGGCAGAAAGCAGATAGCGGTAGGCTGATGCGGCACAGATCCCATACACGTTCGTCCTTTACTGCTTCACAGCATCACAGGAGCTGCATTACACCCTTCGAAAATGGTTATTTCTAAGTGCTTTCTCTGCTTACTCATTTAACACACCACCAACAAAAAAGTTTCCTAACCCCAAACGCATTTGTACCGCAATTAAAGCCAACGACAATTAACACAATCTGTCGGAATTAATCACGACGCCTCATGTCAGTTTACTTTTTTAAGCAGAAATCTGGGCTTTGCAATCAAAACATTTACGTATTTGAGAAGTATCTTAACTCTCATTATCCCGAGCTCCCTGAACGCGGTGCGTAGGCTGGCTTGCCCATAGCAAACCCAGCAGCGACGAGCGGAGGGGAACCGACTGCAAGGCAAACCTAGGGGAAGTTTTTCTTGCTCTCCACCTTCCTGCTCTTTCCCCAGCTCTCTCCCTTCAGCTCGTTTTTTGGGACAACGTTTGCCAAACGTAAGGCTGTAGTTTCTAATATCGAGCCGTGTTGTATCAGTCAGGTTACAGCATGTCACTTCCAACACACGGAACGACATTACCTCCCTGACACAACTTGACACGATGCCACGACACATCAAGTCCAAAACATTATTACTGCTGTTATTTTTGCAGCCTGCCCCTTCACTCCCACTGATAACTGTGAAGATCACAGCAAGGTGTTGGTGCCACCGCTGCCTCCCTCGGCACCAAGGTAGGCTTTCAATCACAAAGCCGTACAGCGGCTGTCAGATCCCACAGGTGATGTGGCTGTCACATCAGGGCTTGCACGGCCCTGAAAGCACTGCTACAATGGGACCCGAGGCTGAGTGAGTGGGCAGCTGCCCCTGAGCCCCAGCAAAACTTGCTGCACAGCCCTGAGAGCGCAGCGTGCTGCAGACCCTACCAGCAAGTCGGCCAGCATCCTTGTGATGCACCAGCATGGTGGGGAAACCATCTCTGACAGCCTGTCCTCTCCACAGAGCGACAGCTTTGAAGCCCACCTTGCTGGCAAGGACCACATAAGAAACACCCCCCCAAAACCCCACATGGCAAACCCCTCTTCAAACCAAGGGGACTGGATGCTGGCCACAGCAGCAGGATTTTTAGGTAGTAGAAATCAGACTGGCCAGTGACAAGACATAGAGCCAGCTATGGGAGTAATGGAGAACCCCTTTTAACACTCGCAGATGGGCACGTGGAGCCTGTTTGAATCGAGCAGGAAGAAATGCAACACAGCGAAATGAGCTCTTCATAAAGAGTTTCTCCTCTCCACCTCATCTCCTGCCCATTTCCCCAGCATTTTTAGAAGTGAGTGTCCTTTCTCCTGGAGCACGACTGCCTGGCCAACAGCACAGAGGGTTCCTGGGTGCTGCCACCCTACATCCCTCCCTTCAGAGGTTTGCTGCCCACTGCACTCCCTTCAGGTTCACCTCGCACTCAGTTCCTCTTTAGCTCTGCCACCTCTATTTAATCCCTTCTAGGCAGTCGCTCGCGAGGACTCCTTGGAAGGAGGCTGCTGAGAACTGCCTGGATGATCAGCAGACTCGCTTTCGTCTACTCACAGCGCCAACCCCGAGCTCCTCGTGTTTAACGAGCGCGTCAGGAGCCTCTGCAGCCCACCTGTGACCCCGCAACGCCCGGCAGTCAGGCACGGATACAGCTGGCACGAAGGCAACGCCCCGCTCACTGTTACGGTTAGGGGACTGGGACGGATGAGAGCCTTCCCTCCCCCCCGCCCTTTCGAGCAACATCCGAGCAAAACTTGCATCGCTCCGTTCTGAGCAGGGTCACCCCCGAGACGAGCTCCGCTCCTCAGCCGCACGGAATTACCCCGGCCGTCCACCTCGGCCGTCGCTTCCCCCCCTTTACCTTCCGCCCGGGGTGGTTGGACGAGAGGCTCCTTCGGCGCTCTGCCGGGCCGGGGAAGTTCTCTCCCTCTTCTGCGCCACGCACGCGTTCGGCTGCAGCGTCGCGGCCGCCCGAGCGGCGCTCCGCCCGCGTACTCGGAGGGCTCCGAGGGGCGGCCGCAGCGGCTCTCGCGGCCGGGCGGTGCGGGGCCGCGGCTGCGGAAGCGCTGGAGCCCCGCGGCCGCTCCCCGTGTGCCGGCGGCTCCACGGCGGACGGGCTCGCACCTCCCCGGGGCAGAGGAGAGCGGAGAACGGGAGAGAAGGAAGTCCGCGGCACAACCGCGCACGAAGCCGCTCCCGCCCGCCGCCCCGTACTCACTTTTGCCGAGTTGGAGCCCCGCGCCCGGCGCGCAGCCGCTTCCCGGCCGGGCGGGACGCTCCGGGGCCGCCACCCCCGCGGCCGGCGTGGCCGGGACGCGCCTCAGCCGGAGAACGCACAGCGGTAGCCGGCGGGTGGCGGCCGCCCCGGGCCCTTCGCGAGGCTGCGGGACGGCCCGCTCCCTCCCCGCCTCCCTCCTTCCCCGCGGCCCGGCCCGGCCCACCTACCGTCCTCCTTGTCCAGCACCATCGTCTCGGGCGCCGGGGGCGGCCGCCGCCGCTCCGGCTGGCTGGGGAGCTCCGGGGCGGCTCCGGGGCGGTGTGCGGGGCGCGGGCGGCGGGCGCTGCCCCGGGACGAGCGCTGGGAGCGGCCAGAGAGGCGGGTCGACGCGGCTCGGCGGCCAGCTTAGGTGCGGGGCCGGCGGGGCTCGGTGCGCGGCTCGGTGCGGACAGCGGCGGCCCGGCTCCGTTCCTCCCGCGACCCGCGCTGTCAGAAATCGCCGCGGTGCGATCGCAGGCGGCGGCTCGCAACCTCTCCTCGCTTCGCTGCTGCGGCCGCGAGAGCTTTCCCGGCTTCTAAAGTGCTTTTCTCTCGATTTCACTCTAAATCTAAAATTATATTCAAAGGCGGGGGGGCGGGAGGGAGGAAAGCTGCGAACCTATCACGGAAAGCAGAGGCACTTGCCGCCTGCCTCCCGCCCGCTCGCTCTCTCTCTCAATTTATGTGCTCTGCGCTCTCCTCCTGCTGCTGAATAAATGCACACATTTCCCAGGGACCCTCAGATTCCCCTGTTAATTAAATCAATTCATTATGCTCAGATCTGATTAGCAGCCCCTTCCCCCCCTCTTTGAATCAATTATTCAATACACAAACATAATTGCCTGTGCCAGAGGTGTCTAAGTATTAGCTTATTTAACTCCAAGGACACTAATTACCCCTAGGGCAAGGGAACTTTTCTCATTAATTCTGACAAAACACAAAAGCACAGTTAAAGTGTGTGTGTATATACGTGTGTGAGAGAGAAAATGGGGGAGCAGACAGCCGGGGAGGGAGGCATTCCTCGAACGCACGTGTTACTGTACAAATAAGCTCTATTTTCTTTCTTTCTACCTTTTGCATCAGACCGTTCCCCACATCTCATTTCACTAAAATACCTCCCCCCCCCTTTATTTTTTGTTGTTGTTTTAATAAAGTAGGGAGCAGATCCGCAATGCAATGGTGGCAGCCAGACCCCATCGGCACAAAGTATGTAGGAGTGATGGGGCAGCAAAGTAGGATTTGCAAATAGTTTTGTTTATCAAAGCAGAAAACTGCGCGGCAGACAATCTTCTCTACTTTAGAAAGCAGTGAAAGAAATGGCCCTCTGCTGCAGCCGGTAAGATGATACATAATCTAGTATGTACTGGGAACGGTTCTGAATTGTTTACCATTTGAATTAATGTCAGTGCCCACTATTAATGTACTTGCTTCCTACATTCACCATAATGGGCTTGATTTCCATTAGCTGAAGCTGGAATGCTAAAAAGAGCCTGGGCAAGACTGATGCAGACTGAGATCGACCATCGCTGTGGCATCTGAGACACATGGCTTCTGGCTCACGCGTTACCCAAATTTTACCTCTGCATGACCCTCCTTTCAATTAAAAGAAGGGGGGGAGGAAGAAAAAGGAGCAGTAAACGATTCCCCCAGATTAGGTTTTTTTACTTTGTAAAGACCTATATTGTTCATGTCCTCAATCCGTGCAGAAGTACTGAAGATTTTCTTTTTGTTTCCTTAGGCAATGCATGAGCCGATCCATTAATCCATTTGGCTTTATATATCAGGAAACTGATATTAGCTCAGCTTATCTGTTAGGTTTTATTCCCCCCCTCCTCCTCCCAGCGCTGCCTTCTTTTTGTACCTTGTTCAGGCTGGTCCCCCTTGAGGGGAGACAGAGCGTTTTTGGTAGGTTTCAGGGGGGAAAATGCTGCATGTCTCCTCTTGGGAAACATACCTCCCCCAGTTCCCCATCATCACATTCCCCCACGTCAAGACAGCTGTGATTACACTTGCTCTGTTGGCAGCCCTCTCCACTCACCCAAAGCACACCTTGTACACTAAGAGTGGTACACCTTGTACTACACAGGTGGGGCTGTGGGCAGTCAGCACACGGAGCTGCTCTTCTCCCCACAAACAGCACCACGAAGCTCAGCAAACAAACTGACTGCACCACATAGCAAGCATAAGTAGGTCTGGGAACATAAAGTTGTGTTTCATTAGCTCGGTACCTTTGTCTGTAATACACACATATAAGGATAAAAATGTTTACAACTGTGTAACACAACAAACCCCATTTCCATGCTATGGCATACACTGCACCCCCAGGAACTGTAACTCAGTGAGCCTATTTTTATTCCCCCCAACCTTCCCAACAGAGCGTTGTGAATCAGTATGTTTCAGTATGTACTTAGGGTCCTTGAGTCCATTCCTTTGCTCCCACAGCCAAAGAGTTTGAGCACAGAGCCACAGCCTCGGGCTCTCAGTGTGCAGCTGTAGAGCCCTATTCTGAGCTTTGCTTACAGCTCTACCTAAGCACAGACCTACCAAGCAGCAGGTATTTGTCTGTGTGCAGTGGAGCTCAAGGTCACTGTTGGGATGCCAAGGGTGAAACGGGAAGAAACTGAAGGAACAGATGTTGACTTCGGTACCATTCTTAAGAAGTGATGTTCACACTTGAATTGAGAGAGATGTGGTCACTGGAGATGAAAAGGAAAGAGGTGGAGGGGAAAAGCGAGAGGCAAATTTGCACATGTGCACGCGCATGAGGGAGCGTCACACAAGGGGAGAAAAATAACACAAAAAAAACCCCAACAAAACCTACGCCATCCAATTCCCAAACACACAGTCTGCAGTTCGCTTTAATCCTAACATTGCATCTACATGGATTTGGGGTTTGTAGCCTTAACAAGGGAGGAATCCCTGTATAAAAGCCCTCGCTTCAGGTAGATGGCCTTTTTGTGTTTTACAGAGTGGCAAAGCACTATTCTGAATGGTTTTCCATTGGATTTGTTCAGTGAGTCCTTTCAAACAAGTGAGCAGCTCTGAGTAATTTCCAAGCCTCCTTCACCCAGTGGGATGGAAATGCCATACAAACAACTACACCATGCTTCCATTTGTTAGCCTCATGACAGCACAGAGGAGCAGTAGGTTAAGGCACTTGGAGACAACAGGTGCCACAGGGAACAACTGGGAACCTTGACACAGGGCAGTGTCAGAACTGGGATCCAGCCTCTGCAGCACAGTGCCCAGGCAGAGCTCTGGCAGGAGAGGACCAAGCATGCAGCCACCAAGGTACCAGGTATCACTAACATTGCCCGCTCCATTACAGTACACTCTGTCCAGGCAGCACAGCAAAGTCACTGTGCTCAATACTGCAGAAATGCAGATAAAAGAGCAGTTCTCTGCCCAGGAGAGCTTTTGGTCTGGTATGAATTCCCAGTACTCCTGGTGTGGGAAGGAAGAAGCACACGGGAAGAAAACCATCCATGTGCTGCAGCAGGGATGGGGCTCAGACCTCTGGCTCTTACTCCGTAACTGTTCTTCTTTTTCTTTTGCTAGTCTTGAGCACAAGCGAGAGAAAATGAAGTTTCTTAAGAACAACGTGCAGCTCTTATTAAACTGCAAAGGAAACCTGCAATATACTTAAGTCAAGCCTTCAGCAGACCCGTGAGGTTTCATATTATCCCATGCTTGAATGAGGCAGATGACTGGAGCAAAAACCAGCTAATGACATAAAAGCATTCTTCTACTTTCAGTCTCTCTTAATTAAGGAGTTGGTTAATGTTTCAGTGTTGGGAACTATAAAGCTTCATCAGGGAGGTTAATATGTTTTTTTTATTTTATCTTTCAGCTGACAGGAGGAAGAAAAACCAAAAACAGAAAAAAAAAGAGGGTGATTAAGCCACGTGGCAGTCAGAACCCCACACAGAGGGCAGGATCAGGCTGTACCAAAGCCTACAGCCGCACACAGTGAATTTAGCAGCTATTGCCAAAGTCAGATTTCTGAGCAGATGAGATTTGCGTGCCGGTTTAGACACATGGGTTTTATTTCTTGAAACCACCCAAATAACCAAATCTACTCACAGAGCTCTATACTGAATTAGCCCTCTCTGTTATTACCCATTTCAGAATCACTTACACCTAACCTGTGAGCATCACAAGAGACTGACCACAAGCCTGACCTTCTGCTGCAATCCAACAGTCATGGGAAAGAGGAGAATCACAAGAGCTCTGTAAAGTTAAGCACACAGAGAGCATGGGCTGCGGTTCAAAAGACCACTTAAATACATAACTGAGGTCTGCAGATCTCAGGTATGTCAACTCCTGCTTGACAAACTGAACTTATGTACATATACATCATAAAAACAAACCAGATTCAATTCCGATAATGTTTTGCATGAAATTAATGTTAAATATTTTTGCATATATGAGATATTAAAAAAATAATAATTCTGTGTTATAAGTGCAGCAATTCCTTTGACAGAGTAAAAATGGCAAAGCTTCAGAAACACAACCTCTAGAGAATGAGCTCTCTACCACTGTGATATAAGGCTGACACTTTAAGCCATAAGACTTTACAACCTGTAGCGATCTTTAAGAGATATTTACAGCTGATAAATTAGTTATAAGTTTTGTGCCACTCCCCATAGTGAAGACTTCAATAATAATAATAATAATAATAAAACATATTTCTAAAAAAAAGTAGTAAGACCTAAGTTTTTGGTCTGCTTCCTGGTTTCACACATAAATCCTGCCCCCCCCCCAACAGTTTGGTTGCAATGAACTCCATAATGTTTCCTTCTACAGGAGAATCCATCATCATAAAAATACTTGAGTGGGTATGAGCTACTGGAGGATCAGGCTGGGTGTGCCACTTTGCAGACCCGTTAGCATCTCCCCAGCACCCGTACAGCTGGGGACAAGGACAAGTCGATGACCCAAGAGAATGGCTTTAGAAAAGGCTCAAACTAGGAGCAAGGACAGGCTGGCTCCCCCAGGCCTCAGGAAATGCATGCTTACAGGAGACAGATCTTTTCCAGGAGAAGCCTCCTTTGTCTTACCACGGATGAAACTTTCCTTCTCATGTTCTTCCACCTACATTGTGAATCAGTTCCCAATGCTGATATAAAATTCCAATTCACACTGAAGTTAGGCAGAAGTTTGGGATTCCACCTTTAGCCCAACCTCCCTGAACAAGTCCGTGCATGGATTTTTGGCTCTGCCACCTCTTCACACAGCAGCCTGTACACTTTCCAGAGTTTAACATATGTGAGAAAGGATCGTTCAGAATGAAAACACCACCAAGCCATACAAGTATGTCAGGGCAACTGCGTTTGTATAATGTTTCTCACTTCTGTCTGGATAGATAACCAACACTGCTGAGTGTCCAGCATTCCTGAATGTCCTTCTGTGCCTTAAAGTTCATTGCTACTCTAAGGTTTTCTGGCACCTTACCTTAGAGGGTGTGGTAGATAGATAAGACAGACAAATCTGGCCTCTACATATCTGCCTTAGTTGTTTTATGGAGGAACCCAGAGGGACAGCATCTGATTTTGGAGTGACACATAGAGCTCACGGGCACATTGCCACATCCACTGTTCTGATCAGAGCTCATTGCTCCCAGCCTGATGTCAAGCAGAGACTAATCAAATGTGAGATGGGTGAACAGAGGCAGAACTATGGAGCTGACTCTTCCTAGCCTGTTGCTGTTGGTTTTCCTTCATTCAAGCAGTACGTGTGGTCCCAGCCACAGAGCCAGACAATAATATGTCCAAAAATCCCAACATCTTTCTTCAAAAAAAGACACATTCTTCCCTCACTGCCTTGCTGAGGAAGGGACACAAAGTCAGAGGTAGAAATACATTAACTGAACAGATACAATGCAATGTCAGGGTCTTGTTGCTTTGTGATGACAATATTCTAAGACACTGCCAGTGCCACCTGTGTTTTGTGGTTCCTTCTGTCTCTACTTGGCATAGGTGACATTTGCCAGGTCTTCATAGTGTCAGTCCAACAACACATCATCTAAAAACACGGATTCCACAGGACAGAAGCTGCTCGCACGGTAGTGGTAGGTGCACACAAAGTGTGCAGCATGACTGCTGAATGCTCAACAGAGGAATTCCAGCTATTCCCAGCTCACACAGCCCAGGGAGAGACTGCTGCATTGGACTATGTTTCACACATGCTTTCACCAGCATCCAGCTCAATTTGAATCTATAGTGATAATCTTGATCTGTTAACATGCGAGAGGAAAAAAAAACCATCCACAAACCAAAGAGTACCATTTGACTATTCTCTTCTTAAAACAAGAAATAAAAGAAACCCAACCCAGGAAATTACACTGTTCTTTCCCAATCCAAAGACAGATACTAAATTTAATGTAGGTGAAAGTTACAGGAGATCTTCTGATAAAAGCAGGCAGGTAGAGCTTCTAATGAAGGCATACACTGTAGTGCACATCTTGCCAATGTTTCTTAATGAATAATATGTGCACTCAGATGAGAATAATATTGATTGAGGTCTGCAGGGAAAGTTCTCCAGGAAAAAATTATTCTAGGAGCAGAGTCCTTTTTGAAAGATTTTGATCTTTTTCTGCTGCAACCTTTTCCCTCCCCTCTCTTTGTGCTACCCAAAGCAACTGACAGCCAAAAAATGAAAAGCCTGCCCTGCATCTAATGTATCTATCAGATCCAGAAAGAAATTTATATGCCGATACTAAGAATGGCTGCACCATTCTCCTTAGCTGGTAGAGGGCACAGCAGTGTGTAATTAGGACTGGATTACTTTACTCAGAACTGGAGCAGAGAGCAGATGTCACGCATTAATATTGGCATTTGATTCCAGACACTTTCTCTGCCATGTTTGCAAAAACAATTTGCCTTCCTACCTTGGATCTTGCCTTGCATTTACTCTTGGGTTGCTGTGACGCAAGTGAAAAGCCACCAACGGCCACATGAAAGTACACACAGAGGGACAGGTCCAGACAGAGTGGATAGAATTTGTTTTAATTCCTAACATTAAAAAAGTCATTTGCTTATTATATCGATCAGATTAATATTCCACTAAGTGCCAGCTCAAATCCAAGAGGCCATGACATTATAACACATTTGTTAACATAAGCCAACAGTAAAAACAGACATACCTTATTCTGAATTAACATTAACAGACACCATTTGTAGTGCACATGAGAGATGCATCATCTGCCTTCTCAAACATAACCAATGTTTTCCCCACAGAGAACTTCAGTTCTAGTATAGCTCCAGTTCAACATCTATTATATACTACCCTTCCAGAGGGCTTACACCTGAATTTTATGCTGTTAAAAAACACATTCTGAACTGTAGCCAGCTTGCGTTTGATCAGCTGGGTTCTGGAGGTTTCTAGAGAGTAAAAGGTGGCCTGCCTTTGTTTAGGAGAATTCAGGGTGCATTTGCATGTGTTAACACCTACTTGTATCACACAGGCAGTGATCCACATGGACACTGTCAGAATATCACCAAACTCCTATCAGGAGGAAAGTAAACCACCTCTACTGCCTTGGTTCCCTTGTGATCCCAGTGGGTAAAGAGAGAGAAATGTGACTGCAATGATAGTATCATAGCTAAAAGACTGGAAGATCTTGAACTTGTGGACCACTAAGCCCAAGAGAATGTTCCTCTTTTTTTTTTCCACAACATGCAGTGGTGGCAACTCCCCTAGTCCTACAGGAGGGATGTGTGATAGATAATTGATAAGTTACCTTAACAAATGAGGAAAAGATACTGAAAACAGGCAGGCAGGTTCACATCCTTCTGGTCCATCAGCAAGCGGCAGAAGTGAAGGAACTACTATCCTAAAATAAGAAAATAACTGGAGTGAAATGGTAGTTGTTGTCACAGTTCTCTTTAGTCGGGTGAGAAACTCAGTCTGAGACCTTTGAAGATAACTACAGAAATTATATCATTCTCTCAGTAAGAGCTAGAAAAGCTTCTTGACACACAGGGAGGTCAAGAAGTGAGAGCCCAGTGGATCATTTGTTGCGTTTTTAATGCTTCATGACTCAGGGTCAGTCAGAAATCCCTGTCTTAAGGTTGGGATGAAAGCAGTCTGGAAAACAATCTTGCTCCTTTTCTGTTACTGGTTAAGGCCTTGCTTAGGCTCTGCCATTTCTCTCCCTCATAGCAGATCGTTGTAGCCCACTCCTGCTCACTGCGCACTGTGGGTAAATCCACCCTAGACGCTGACATAATGCTTCTCTGGGATCAGAGGACCTTCCCTTCAACATTCTGTAGCACTGCAATGTGATACAATTTAAAACAAAGCAAACAAACAAAACTAAAGCTAATGCTGGGGAGTAACATTCCTTACAGTGCCTGTTGATAAGTGAGTACTAATATTTCATTATTGTTATTTTAAATAGAACGAATGAGATGACACAAGGAACAGGAATACCAGCAAATCTACCTGTTAACTGAGTAATAAGCCCTATTTCTTTGGCTCTATCCCCTTCCTACTACAGCAACATGGCTACATTTGACACATGAGAAAGGAGAGATAATCATCAATCTCCTAACTGCTTAGGAGACAGTTTGACTTAAAATAAGCTGGAAGCCACAGTTTAGAAGGCCTGCTAATGACTACATCTGTTTCAGACAGACATATTTTGACTATAGTTGCCACACCGAATAGTCGCTGGAGTCAAGCAATTACTTAAAGAAGCTGAGATACAACTCTGCAATATTTTACAATGGAGTTACTAGCTAAGCCTTAGAAGAAAAACTACTACCATCCAAACACACAGCTGAAGCATGACCCCTTTGCAAACACCACTCACTACTTAACCACAACCTCACACTACAACACACTTGCAAATGATCTATAATGCCCTGCATTGATAGCGTATCAAATTTGCATAGATATGCCTCAAATATTTACGAGCCAGTAGACATAAGCATGCATTTAAAGGTGACTATCATTACAGACATAGTTTTCACATACTTTAATTCAAATAACCACATTTTGCCTTATTAAACATTTTGGGGATAAAATATAGTTTGCCATTAGTTTTAAGTGCTACAATACTGTCAGAAAGTAACAGCACTGCCAAAAAAAAAAAAAAAAGCAAGAGAAAATGTGAACACGCAAAAACACTTTACTAAAACCCAGCTTTAAGATCTAATGCCATGGAATGACTAACAATAACATATATGTTTCTTTTAAACAAGAGAATGATTTTGGATAACTTTCCACTTCTTTGTCTGGTACTTCAGTTTAGGCCTCGTGAGCTGTAACCATGCAACAGAAGCAGAAAGAAGCAAAAGAGCCCGCTACCCCTCTCACATGTTTAAAATAGGCCTCCTTAGAAGCAAAGATAATTCCTTATTTCCTCCAGCTGCTTATTTACTGGTGCTTCCCTTCTCATTTAATTAGAGCTAAAAAAATAAAAAAAAACTCCAACAGCAACAACTGGCCCCAGCAGTTTTTCCAAAACTCTTTCCCACCAACAATCCCTTTTCTTATCAGCAGGTACTAAGAGGCACTGAGGACAGCTGTGTAGTTCAGAACAAATTTCTCAGACAGACCCTTTTAAAGCCTTTCTGTACCCAAGAAGTCTAACCCTGCCTGAAAGACAGCGATTAAAGTTTATAAAGAGTACAGAGATTTTACAGAGAGCAGCACGATGCCCGGGACCAATTAAACGTCATCTTAAGTACTTAACTGAAGCATTTTTTCATACACTAGGAATCAGTTAAGTGGAAGGTGCCAAGTTAAACCTACATTTTAATTTTTGCTGTTGAGTTAATCTCAAAAGATTATGCATCGTATTTCAGGAATGATTTCAGAAAGCTTTCAGTATAGCAGTCTCTGTTAAGTTGGCTTCAGGAGCTCTGCAGAAGCCTGAAACAAGAAAACACACACAGGAAATTCAGTGTACCCAGGAGCAAATACGTGCAAATAACAAAAAAATAAAGGGCTGCAATTAAGCTCAAAATAATGCAGGTGGTATCACATGAGGGGGTCTCAGTTAAGAGAGTCTCAGTCTGTACAAGGACATTAAGTGAGCTTTATTCCGTTTTCAGGCAAGAGCAATAAAACCCAGCTTTTCCTTTCTCCAACATGTGACTAGTTAATTTGCAGCATATAATGATATGATATAGTGATCTACGTGCCCTTTCTTTGACAAATGCTTTTCTTCAGCAAATGTGACTTCAAGAGACTCTGGGAGAAAAGAGGACATAGTAAAGCCCAGGGGACTGAGGCAGGAGGCCTTGCAGCTAGAGCAAGAGACTGGAACTGGGGAGACTTGGACTTTGTTGCAGGTCTGGTATGCATTTTCCATACAATGTGTGACAAGTCTCTCAGGCAGCAAAAGCAAAGAGTCAGTTGGCACCAACTATCCCCATGCACTGTTTTGGAAGGGTATTAATACTGGGTTCTATTTTGTTTAGTCTTTTTTCTTCAACCTTGGTTACACCAATGGCTGGGGCTAAGGAATGGACCAATAACTAGAGCACAGCTTCAAGGGCAGCTTTTCATAAGTTCAAGGGAAAGAGGAGGAAAAGCATAGGCTAGCTTTGCTGATTGCACGGGAGCACATGTAGCTCTTCATACATGTGCAGCCACACTACAACCTCACTTGGAAAAGCACAAAAACTTTTGGCACAAAGCATAGCAGTGACCATCTGTTACAGTTGGTGTTACAG